>NC_138101.1:40345393-40877893 GCF_964146895.1 Miniopterus schreibersii | reverse complement strand
CACTTCCCTAACCGTCACCCTATGCATAAACCCACCCTATCCCTAACTCTATCTGTAAGGCTAACTCTAAGCCTGGTTAGAACTTTAACTTTAATCCTAAGTGTAGTGCTAAACTTAATTTTCACCGTAACCCTACTCGTAGCCGTAACCGTAATCCTAACTGTTACCCTGACTCTAACCCTTATCTTAATCATAGCCCGAACTCTAAGCTGAACACTAAAGCTTACCCTAGCCCTAACCCTAACCCTAAAACTAGGTCTAATTTTATCCCTACTTCTATTTGTAACTCTAGCCCTAACCCTAACCCTAGATATATTCCTAACCATATCTGTTACCACTATAGATAACCCTCACCCTAATCTAACCCTAATCGTAACCCTGTCTCTAAGTCTAACCCTTACCCTAAGTCTACTCCTAAACCTAACCCTTTTCCTAGACGTAGCCCTAAGTCTAACCGTAATCCTAAATCTAACCCTCGCCCTAAGCCTAATCATAACCCTAGCCCTAACCCTAACTTTAATAGTAAACGTAGACGTACTTTAAGCCCAACCCTAATCATAGCTCTAACAGTTACCCTAACCCTAACATTCAGTGTAATCCTAATCATAAAATTTACACTAATCTTTACCGTAACCACTAACCGTAACCCTATTCCTATTCGTAATTCTAACCCTAGGTCTAATTTTAATCCTAACCCTGATTCTTATCCTAACCCTAGCCTTAGCTCTAACCCTAACTCTAACCTTATTTCTAACCTTAACTCTTTTGCGAGTCTTAACCCTAACCCTAACACTAGGTCTAATCCTATCTAACTCTTACCCTAGCCCTAATACTAACCCTAACCCTAACTCTAAACCTAACTCTACACCTAACCATATTTCTAACCTTAACCCAAACCCTAGTTCCATCCCAGAAAAGAATTTTCAAAATTACCTGTTAATGACTGGCAGCAAAATTCCCAAGATTCAACTAGATAAACCAAGAAAGCACTTTCATCTGGAGGCCTTTCCTAGTTCTTAAAACAACTTTTTGTTGCTGTAACCTGAACACGAGGGAGAAATGGACATAATGGTCCCAAAGGAATCAGTGACAGAACCCTGTTCCCTCTTGTTCTACCAGCGATTGCCTTCTCGACTGCCCAGTTGTTAGGTAAACTACAAGTCAGCCTTATGTTTAACTGCCTAGTCCTGTACTGTTAATTTTGTTTTAGAAAATGAGGCCTTGTTGGTGTTTGGGAACAAAAGTATTTATGGAACGACCTGAAATAAAAATAAAAATAAATGCTCCAAGAAAGCAGCCACACCTGTTGGGTTATTAGTCTATCTAAGGCAATAAAAAAGAAATTTCTGTCCTTGAAGGTCTGTGCTAGAATCCAGAGGTCCAATTTCATTGAAAAAAAAAAAAAAAAAAAAAAGAAAGTCTTTTAGGGAAAGTGCCCAATTTCTGTCTTTTCCATTTTTTAAAAAAATTTTGTTTGTTTCAAATATTACAGATGTCCCTTTATCTCCCCAGTGACCCATTCCATCCCATCCCATCCCCCTCCCCACCATTGTCTGTGTCCTTGGGTTGTGCATATATGCATATAAATTCTTTGGTTACTCCCTCCTCTATCCTTCTGACATTTGTCAGTCTCATCTATGCTTCCATGTCATTGAATCTATTCTGTTCATCAGTTTATTAAGTCCTTTAGATTCCACGTATAAGTGAGACCATGTGATGTTTGTCTTTCTCTGCTTGGCTTATTTCACTCAGCATAATTTTCTCCAGGTCCATCCATACTGTCCCAAAGGGTACGAGATTCTTCTTCTTTACAGCTGCATAGTATTCCATGGTGTAAATGTCCCACAGCTTTTTTATCCACTCAGCTACTGATGGGCACTTGGGCTGTTTGCAGATCTTAGCTATTGTAAACTGTGCTGCTATGAACATCGGGGTGCATATATTCTTCCTGATTAATGTTTCAGGATTCTTAGGATACATTCCTAGGAGTGGGATCACTGGGTCAAAAGGCAGCTCCATTTTTAATTTTTTGAGGAACCTCCATACTGTTTTCCATAGTGGCTGCACCAGTCTGCATCCCCACCAGCAGTGTACTAGGGTTCCCTTTCTCCACACCCTCGCCAGCACATGTCGTTTGTTGATTTGTTGCTGGCAGCCATTCTGACAGGTGTGAAGTGATACCTCATTGTGGTTTTAATTTGCATCTCTGATGATTAGCGACGTTGAGTATTTTCTCATGTGTCCCTTGGCCATCCGTATGTCCTCTTTGGAGAAGTGTCTGTTCAGGTCCTTTGCCCATTTCTTAATTGGGTTGTTTGTCTTTCTCTTGCTGAGTAGAATGAGTTCTTTGTACACTTTGGAAATTAGCCCCTTATCAGATACGTCCTTGGAAAATATGTTTTCCCAGACCGTGGGGTTCCTTTGTATTTTGAGGCTGTTTTCTTTTGCTGTGCAGAAGCTTTTTAGTTTGATGTAGTCCCATATGTTTATTTTTTCTTTTGTTTCTCTTGTCCTAGGAGATGTATCAGTGAAAATGACACTACGTGGGATGTCTGTGACTTTACTGCCTATGTTTTCTTCCAGGATTTTTATGGTTTTGTGACTTACATTTAAGTCTTTTATCCATTTTGAGTTTATTTTTGTGTATGGTGAAAGTTGGTGGTCTAGTTTCATTCTTTTGCATGTATTTGTCCAATTTTCCCAGCACCACTTATTGAAGAGACTGTCTTTACTCCATTGGATACTCTTGCCTCCTTCATCAAATATTAACTGACCATAATGGTGTGGGTCTATTTCTGGGGTCTCTGTTCTGTTCCATTGATCTATATGCCTGATGTTGTACAAATACCAGACCATTTTGATTACAGTGGCTTTGTAATACAGTTTGAAATCTGGTAATGTGATCCCTCCCACTCTGTCCTTTTTTCTCAAGATGGCTGCAGCTATTCAGGGCCTTTTTTGGTTCTATATAAATTTTTGAAATGTTTGTTCTAGGTCTGTGAAATAGGCTGTTAGTATTTTAATAGGAATTGCATTGAATTTATAAATTGCTTTGGGTAGTATGGAAAATTTAATGATATTAATTCTTCCAATCCATGAGCATGGTATCTTCTTCCACTTGTTTAAATCTTCCTCTATTTCTTTTTTCAGTGTCACATAGTTTTCCCAGTACAGGTCTTTTACATCCTTGGTTAAGTTTATTCCTAGGTATCTTATGTTTTTAGTTGCAATGGTAAATGGTATTGCTTTTTTAGTTTCTCTCTCTGAAAGTTCATTGTTGGTGTATAAGAATGCCACTGATTTCCGGATGTTGATTTTGTAGCCAGCTACCTTACCAAATTCGTTTATCAAATCTAGTAGTACTTTGATGGAGTCTTTAGGGTTTTCTATGTACAATATTATGTAATCTGCAAATAATGACAGTTTTACTTCCTCCTTTCCAATTTAGATACATTTTATGTTTTCTTCCTATCTGATGGCTATGGTGAGGACTTCCAGTACTATGTTGAATAAGAGTGGTGAAAGTGGACATCCCTGTCTTGTTCTGGTTTTTAATGGAAATGGTTTTGGTTTTTGCCCATTGAGTATGATGTTGGTTGTACGTCTGTCATATATGGCCTTTATTATGTTGCGGTGTGATCCCTCTATTCCCACTTTGCTGAGAGTTTTTATCAGAAATGGGTGCTGGATTTTGTCGAATGCTTTTTCTGCGTCTATTGATATGATCATATGACTTTCGTCCTTCATTTTGTTTATGTGATGTATCACATTTATTGATTTGTGGATGTTGTACCAGCCTTGCATCCCCGGAATAAATCCCACTTGGTCATGATGTAGGACCTTTTTAATGTATTGCTGGATCCGGTTTGCCAGTATTTTAGTGAGGATTTTAGCATCTATGTTCATCAGGGATATTGGCCTGTAATTTTCTTTCTTTGTAGTGTCTTTATCTGGTTTTGGGATTAGGATGATGCTGGCCTCATAAAAAGAGTTTGGGAGTTCTCCTTCCTCTTGAATTTTCGGGAATAGTTTGAATAGAATACGTGTTCATTCTTCTTTGAATGTTTGGTAAAACTCGCCTATAAATCCATCTGGTCCAGGACTTTTGTTTGCTGGGAGTTTTTTGATTACTGCTTCAATTTCATTAGTTGTCATCGGCCTAGTCAGGTTTTCTGCCTCGTCTTGATTCAGCTTTGGAAGGTTGTATGCTTCTAGGAATTTGTCAATTTCCTCCATGTTGTCCAATTTGTTGGTATATAGTTGCTCATAATATTTTCTTACAATCCTTTGTATTTCTGTTGGGTCAGTTGTCATATCGTCTCTTTTATATCTGATTTTATTTATTTGGGTCCTCTCTCTTTGTTTCTTAATGAGTCTGGCTAAAGGTGCATCAATCTTATTTACCTTTTCAAAGAACCAGCTCTTGGTTTCATTGATTTTTTGTATTGTTTTTTTTAGTCTCTATGTCATTAATTTCTGCTCTGATTTTTATTATTTCCTTCCTTCTACTTCCTTGGGGCTTTTCTTGCTGTTCTCATTCTAGTTCTTTTAGTTGTTGTGTTAGATGGTTTATTAGATCTTTTTTTTGTTTCTTGAGATGGGCCTGTAATGCTATGAATTTTCCTCTCAGGACTGCTTTCACCATGTCCCATAGATTTTGGGTTGTTGTCTGTTCATTTTTGTTACTTTCCATGAAGTGTTTGATTTCTTCCTTGATCTCCTTGGTAACCCATTCATTGTTTAATAACATGCTATTTAGCCTCCATGTGTTTGAATATTTTTGAGTTTTTTTATAGTGGTTGATTTCTAGTTTCATGCCATTGTGATCCGAGAAGATGCTTGATATGATCCCAATCTTCTTGTATTTGTAGAGACTTGCTGTGTACCCTAACATGTGATCTATTTTTGAGAATGTTCCATGTGCACTTGAGAAGAATGTGCATTCTGCTGCTTTGGGATGAAATGTTCTGTAAATGTCAATTAAATCCATTAGGTCTAGTGAGTCATTTAAGGTCTGCGTTTCCCTGTTGATTTTTTGTCTTGATGATCTGTCCAATGCTGACAGTGGGGTGTTAAAGTCCCCCACTATGATTGTGTTGATGTCAATCTCCCCTTTAAAGTCCCCCAAGAATTTTTTTATATATTTAGGTGCTCCTGTATTGGGTGCATAAATGTTCATAAGGGTTATTTCCTCCTGTTGGATTGATCCCTTTAGTAATATGTAGTGACCATCTTTGTCTCTTGTTATGGTCTTTATTTTGAAGTCTGTTGTCAGAAATAAGAATTGCTACTCCAGCTTTCTTTTCATTTCCATTTGCATGGAATATTTTACTCCATCCCTTCACTTTTAGCCTGTGTGAGTCTTTTGCTCTCAGGTGGATCTCTTGTAGACAGCATATATTTGGGTCCTGTTTTCTTATCCATTCAGCTACCCTATCTCTTTATTCGACCATTTATTCCATTTACATTTAAGGTTACTATTGATATCAACTTATTTAATGCCATTTCCCCCCTTTATGCTAATGTACCTTTCTCTCACTATTCCTTCTTTTTCTTAAAGCAGTCCTTTTAGCATTTCTTGCGATGCTGGTTTAGTGGTACTGAACTCCTTTAGCCTTTTTTTGTCTGGGAAGCTCTTTATTTCACCTTGAATTTTAAATGAGCCTTGCTGGATAAAGCAATCTTGGTTGCATGTTCTTGCTTTTCATTACTTGCAGAACTTCATGCCACTCCCTTCTGGCCTGAAGAGTCTCTGTTGAGAAATCAGCTGTCAGCCTTATGGGGGTGTCTCTCTCTTGCAGCCCTTAATATTTTCTCTTTGTCCTTGACATTTGCAATTTTAATTATGATGTGTCTTGGAGTGGGTCTCTGGGTCCCTCTTGTTTGGAACCCTCTGTGCTTCCTGAACTTGTGTGGCTTTCTCCTTTGCCTGCCTAGAGAAGTTTTCTATCATTATTTCCTCTACCAAGTTCTCTATCCCTTGTTCTCTTCCCCCGCCCCCCGGTACTCCTATAATGCGAATGTTAGTTTGCTTCATGTTGTCCCAAAGCTCCCTAAGACTGTCCTCATGCTTTTTAAGTGTTTTTTTTTTTTTTATTTGTTTTTGCTTCTCTGATTGTGTGATTTTTTCTACCTTGTCTTCTAAGTCACTTATTCTATCCTCTATCCTCTGCTTCATTGAGCCTGCTTTTAATTCCTTCCAGTGCATTCTTGATATCAGATACAGCATTTTTTATCCCTGCCTGAGTTTTGTTTATGGTATGTATCTCTTTTTTCATGTTTTCACTAAGGTCCTCGATCTTATCATCTAGTGTCTTCTTAAGTTCTTTGAACATCTTCATAATCAATACTCTGAACTCCATTTCTGATAACTTGCTTAACTCCATCTCATCAAAGTCTTTTTCTGGTGATTTTTCCTTCTCTTTAATTTGGGGATTGTTTCTTTGTCTCCCCATTTTGGTAGGTCTTAGTGTTTGTATCTATATATTAGATATATTGGCTGTCTCCCAGTCTTGTGGGATGGAATTTTGTCTTGTGGGTCCAGTGGAGCCCAGAGGTGTGTTTTCCTTATACTTCTGAGCTCTTTGCTCTAGGCGTGTCTCTCTTGTGGGTGTCCCTTTTGTGGTTTCTTTATGTTCTCCTGTTGTGGTTGGGTCTAGATTGTTGTTGATCAGTCCTTTGGAGGATCCTCCTCTCAGGTTGGTTAACTGTGTCTCAGCCCCAACCTCATTGTGTAAGCTGTTGTACGGGTGCTGGCAAGGCAGGACAATACACAACTAAACTTCCAGGAAACAAGAGGTATCTTACAAAATATCTTCACAGTCACAATGAAAACAACCCATATGAAAATAGAACTGAGAGAGTGAAGGGACAACACACACACACACACACACACACACAAATGCTTAAATAAAAGAGAAAGAAAAGTAACACTTAGAGAGGGAGATGTATATTGTTGTTAATACTGGTGAAAATTTAGAAAATAATAAACTAAAATGTAAAAAATAGAGAAGCTACTGGGAGATAACAGAAGCAGAGAAAAGATTCTGAAAGAAAGGCTAGCAAAAAATTAAGGGAGAGAATAGGAATAGGATAATAGTTGAAAATGAGAAAACAAAAATACAATATAGAGAATAAGAGAAACTAACAATCGAACAAAAAGACAGGAAGACAGAAGGGAGGATAACAGAAGAACAAAAGAAAAGTAGAAAAAGAAAAAAGAAAAAGAAAAAAAAGTTATGCCAATGGACCGAGAGGAGAGAGAGAGATATAGCCCAGGCAGGGAGGGAGTCCAGGAAGAGATTTGGGGGAAACTATAAATGAAAGCAGTACACTTGGTTATAATAATAAAGTCCCAGTTGTTAAGCAGGGATATCAAGAAAGTCTTGATAGTAGAAGCAAGGATAGAATAAAACAAAGCAAATAACCAAAAAAAACTAAAAACAAGCTAAGCAAGACAAAATTCTTTTATAAAAAAGAGAAAAAAATTTAGTTAAAAAATGTTTTTAAAAAAAAATTTTTTTAAATTATAAAATTTTAAAAAGAAAAAAACCGAAAATTTCTACCCTTTCTCTTCTTCCTAAGGAAAAAAGAAAAAACAAACAAACAAAAAACAAACAAAAAACCCAAAAACCCAAAAACCAAAACCAAAACCAATCCAAACCAAAACAAAAAAACAGAAGAAAAAAAGGTAGTCAATCAGGTAAGTTTCTTCTGGGCAGCTTGTGTTGTCTGAGGCTCTCTGTTCTGTGTGCTGATTTCAGTTCTCCTGAGAGGTGCTTGTGTATCAGCCAATGTGAGGAGCCATCTAGGTTTGGCTCTGGTGTCCTTAGGTAGATGGTTGATCTGAGGCTCTCCATGGACCACCTCCTCTTGTCAGCTATTTTGCAACCTTGTAGTTGCCTGGTCTTGCTCCAGAGTCTTCTGTAGAGTCTTTAGGGTGCAGGGTGGCTAGTGTAGCTCAGGGTATCACTCCCCTTAGAGGTTTCGCTGTCAGGTGCTCACTCTGCGGGAGTTAGTCTCTGCTCCACCGCCAGCTCCTCAGTCCCTACCCTGTCCTCCGATTCCAGTTCCCCAGGCTCTGTCCTGCTGCAGCTTCAGGTTGATTTCAGTCTGTTGCCTTTTCTGTATGGGCCGTTTCGCAGTCTGGGCTCAGTGGGTTCGATTAAAAACACATTCTGGTGAGCCCTGTGCCTGCCCAGCCCCCAGCAGGGGTTTTCAGCGTTTCCTCCAGTTCCCAAACAACAGTCCCTGAGAGTCTTATTCTTGTAATGTCCTCCCATGAGCCGCTCTCCCTTCCCCTCAGGACTGTGCCTGCAGGGGTGTCTGGGGCCTCAGTGAGCGGGACCCGCCCCTTTCCTGTTGGGGGCGGTGCTCCCGCTGCAGGAGAGGCCGGCGGGCTCCGCCCCTCCCTGCTCAGCTCTGGTTGGCTGGTTGCACCAGGCCCGCCCCTCAGACAGTCCACTGTGCAGACGCCAATCCCAACCCCCGCTGGTCTGTCCCCCAGTGCACGCCGGGAAGGTGGGAACCAGTTCCGCAATCAAACTCACAAATGCACAAAGCAACACACAGGCAGAGAGTCCGCCCTGCAAGGTCCCGCCGCCCGCCCACCAAGGCACCCAGGGGAGGGGACCCAAAGTCAGCTCCATGCAGCTCCCTGCACCGCTGGTCTCAGCAAAGCTGGGGCGTCCCTCAGGGCTGGTCACAGATCCCAGCCTCTCCCATGGGAGCTCAGGGCAGGGGGGGACACCCTCAGGGCTGGTCACAGATCCCAGCCTCTCCCATGGGAGCTCAGGGCAGGGGGGACACCCTCAGGGCTGGTCGCAGATCCCAGCCTCTCCCACCGGGAGCTCAGGGCAGGGGGGACACCCTCAGGGCTGGTCACAGATCCCAGCCTCTCCCACCAGGAGCTCAGGGCGGGGGGACACCCTCAGGGCTGGTCACAGATCCCAGCCTCTCCCATGGGAGCTCAGGGCGGGGGGGACACCCTCAGGGCTGGTCACAGATCCCAGCCTCTCCCACCAGGAGCTCAGGGCGGGGGGACACCCTCAGGGCTGGTCGCAGATCCCAGCCTCTCCCACTGGGAGCTCAGGGCGGGAGGGCTCCTCCCCTCCTCCACACCTGACAGATTCAGTGCCTTCTGGGGCTCAACACAGTGCCCCACAGGGAGGCAGAGGGTCCCCGTGTGCAGGTGCTCAGCGCAGTCCTCTGGTCCCTTACCACTCGGGTGCCACAGACCTTGGGACAGCCTTCCCTATGGTCGGCACCCCGATCATTAGACGCCAGTCGCAGCCGCCACCAGAGGCTGTTTCCCGGGAAGGCGCCAGCCGCCACCAGAGGCCGTTTCCTAGGAAGGCGCCGGCCGCCACCAGAGGCCGTTTCCCGGGAAGGCGCCGGCCGCCATCAGAGGCTCTGTTTCCCGGGAAGGCGCCGGCCGCCATCAGAGGCTTTGTTTCCCGGGAAGGCGCCGGCCGCCATCAGAGGCTTTGTTTCCCGGGAAGGCGCCGGCCGCCACCAGAGGCCGTTTCCTGGGAAGGCGCCGGCCGCCACCAGAGGCCGTTTCCTAGGAAGGCGCCGGCCGCCATCAGAGGCTTTGTTTCCTAGGAAGGCGCCGGCCGCCACCAGAGGCTCTGTTTCCTGGGAAGGCGCCGGCTGCCATCAGAGGCTTTGTTTCCTAGGAAGGCGCCGGCCGCCATCAGAGGCCGTTTCCTGGGAAGGCGCCGGCTGCCACCAGAGGCCGTTTCCTAGGAAGGCGCCGGCCGCCATCAGAGGCTCTGTTTCCTAGGAAGGCGCCGGCTGCCATCAGAGGCTCTGTTTCCCGGGAAGGCGCCGGCCGCCATCAGAGGCTCTGTTTCCCGGGAAGGCGCCGGCCGCCACCAGAGGCCGTTTCCCGGGAAGGCGCCGGCCGCCATCAGAGGCTCTGTTTCCCGGGAAGGCGCCGGCCGCCATCAGAGGCTCTGTTTCCCGGGAAGGCGCCGGCCGCCATCAGAGGCTTTGTTTCCTAGGAAGGCGCCGGCCGCCATCAGAGGCTTTGTTTCCTAGGAAGGCGCCGGCTGCCATCAGAGGCTTTGTTTCCTAGGAAGGCGCCGGCCGCCATCAGAGGCTCTGTTTCCTGGGAAGGCGCCGGCCGCCATCAGAGGCTTTGTTTCCTAGGAAGGCGCCGGCCGCCATCAGAGGCTCTGTTTCCTGGGAAGGCGCCGGCCGCCATCAGAGGCTTTGTTTCCTAGGAAGGCGCCGGCCGCCATCAGAGGCTTTGTCTCCTGGGAAGGTGCCTCTGCCCTGTGCGCGGGGCGCTCCTTCCCCTCTCTGCTCCGGGTGTGGGGTCCCCGCTTTTGGAGGCCGTCCGCACTCCCGAGGGGGGGAGCTTTGCAGCGTTCAGGCCTCGGGGCTCGGCGCCCAGCACGGGCTTCAGGGGGACTCCCCCTTCCTGCGCCCCCTCTTACCGGACTCCGTGATGTCTCCTCCGTGCTCCCCACTCGCCCTCCGTGCACTCAGGTGTGTTTCTCTGGTTTTTCCAAGCTGGCTCCGCAGGATTTCAGGAGGAAATCGAGTCCGTGGCTGGGGGAAGGGGCCTCTGCTGCTTCTCACAGGGCCGCCATCTTCCCATCTCCTACCCACACTATTGTCCTCCGTTTTGAGAAAATTTCGCAGGCACGATTCTCTTTCTTTGTATCCCTGATAAAGCAATTACATTCGTTTTGCCTTAGTTGGGAGAGGCAGCATTGTATTTAATTTAGCATTGATTTTTGTCTTCTGGCTAAAATGTGTAGCTCTCTAGAGAAACTTAGAATATGAAACATATCTAACTATATTCTTTTTATTGCAGCTGCATTTCTTCATATTCCAACTAGAACAATTAATTTGAAGAATTTCTTCTAAGTATAACCTCAAGCTTCCAGGATCTTCTGTGAATGATGGATGCTTCTAAGGGTAAGGAGCATTAAAAATATAAATCCTGTATCTATGAGAGCATTAACAGCTTCAGATTCCATGCTATTTAAAATTTATCCCTCTCATGAAGTTTTATCATAGACGCTTCAGTTTATGCTTATTTGAGTTTTCAAATACAAACATGCTATTTGAGGTCCAAATAAAAACTGAGGTTCCCACTTAAAATTACTGTCACAACCAGGTACAAATTTCGACATGAAATATTTCTCCCTCATCTTTAACTCTCACCTATGTATGTGCTAATGTGTTATTTTACTTTAAAATACAGTCGATCCTCATTTTTCACAGGTTCATGTTTTGAAACCACCTGTTTACTACCATTTATTTGTAGGGTGCTCACACTGCCTTTGCACTGTGCACGCATGCCTAGAGCAGCAGAAATACCAGCTGCCCGGTCCATGCATCCCCAAGGTGACACTCGGCCTGTTTGTTTCAGCTCATACTGTGAACAAGCGTTCTTCTTGTGGTCTACTTTTGTACCATGTTGTTCTCTTGTTTATACTTTTTGTTGATGATTTCTCTGTTTAAAATGGCCCGTGAGCACTAAGTGTAAGAAGGCTTCATCAGGCGTGAGTTAGAGTGCTATTCATCACAGTACTATTGGCCCTGAGTTCAAGGTTAATGAATCAACTCTCTATATTAAATAGGGTGGCCTTTAAACAGAAACACACAATAGGACAAGGTTATGTCTTGATTGGTTGAAAATGGTTGTGAACACAGGCTTGCAGGAACCTAATGTTATATTTCCCCTAAAGCAGTGGTTCAGTGTTCATTAATTCAGTATTTCCGGTGGCTTTACAGGACAAACCAACCACAGATAATGAATGAGATAATATGCATGTGATAGTTTAAGTTAGGGGTCCTCAAATTATGACCCGTGGGCCAAATCTGGCTCACCACTTTTTTGTACAGCCTAAAAGCTAAGAATAATTTGTACATTTTATTTTATTTTCTCATCAAAGCAGACTATTGGGGCTGGTAAACAACAGAAATTTATATCTCACAGTTCTAGAGGCAGGAAGTCCAAGATCAGATGAGGTGCCAGAAAATTCAGTGTCTGGTGAGGGGAGCGCCCTTTTCCTGGTTCAGAACTACTGTTTTCTCTGTGTCCTCAGGTAGCAGAAGGAAGGTGGGAGCTCTCTGGGTTCTTTCTTATAAAGGCACTAATCCCATTCATGAGGGAACCACACTCATGACCTAATCACCTACGAAGGGCTCACCTCCAGGTAACATCATATTGGGGATTAGGTTTTAACATATGAATTTGGGGGGATACAAACATTCAGCCTATAGTGATGCTTTGGTCTAAGTTATTGTAGAAGGAATGTCTTAGATTCATGTATCTGTATCCTCTATTCCATTGCAAATTTGGTTAATACTCCTCTCCGGCCACCAGCCTGCTTCCCTGCCTTCCTCATTTTAAGATTCAGTAATATCTAGCTAAAGTAAGAAACTTGGGCTCAAATTCAGGTTGAATTACTTATTACTGTGCACTATGCACCCTTGGGCATGACATTTAACTTTTTAAAGCTTCAGTGTCCTCATTTGTCAACTGGGGATTAAAATAGCCCCTAATTCTCTGGGTTCTTGCAAGGAATAAATAAGCTAAAGCATAAAAAGCTCTCAGTCCAGAGCCTGACACAATTTTTTCCTATTCCTCTAATGTAATGCTGGGCAGAGATTAGCAAGGATGATGAAGATAATTAATGACATGGAGATATTCATGATGCAGTTAACGGGGGAAAAGAAGATTATAGAACAAAATCTGTAGAGATTATTTAAAAGCAAAAGTTAAATGAATAAACTACAAAATATAAACAATGATAGTTTCAAAGTGTTAAGATTTGGGGCATTTCTATAGTTTTCTGTAACTCTTCTGGAGTTAAAAATTCCTATAGTGAAACAAGACTTTCGCCATCATAAAAAGTGGTACACACATCTTTTCAGAAACACATCTACTTGGATAAAGCAAGAACCTATGTAATTATTCTGGATCATTAAATAAAACCTTAATTCTTAAATAATTGTAGTTTTAATGAATTGATATTTGAATTGACAATTGAAATGATTAATTAATGATTGAACTAAAAATGATATAATTTACAACAGGGTCTAATGATTAATTTATAATGAAAACAAAACAATAACATTAGGCTTTTTATTTTTAAAATTTTTATAGATCTACTTGGTGGGTGTATGTTATAGTAAACGCGAGATAGTGATTACAGCAATGAGTAGGTGGGCTGCAGACAGTTCTGAGAAAAATAATGCAGGGATTATTCTTTAGTGCCAGAGTAATCTCTGCCTACCCTGCAGGTTGCGTTTTAGGCAAATAGCCCAACACTGCCCCCCCTAGTGGTTTTAGAAATGAAGTACTGTATCAATGCTAATAAAGGACAGGTGTTTTGCACAGGCTTTATTACACCTAGGACTTTCAGATTAGAATGAAAATTTTTATGCTTATAGAACTTTATAATTAATAATAAATAGCTTCTTTATTTTATAGATGAGAAAAATTAGATACTATATGAATAGCCTTAGATCCCATAGCTAGATAATAATAAAGCTGGGACTAGAACCTAGAACTCCAGTGTCCCTAACCAACATAATGTGTGCTAAGCTGAGCTGCCTTCTAATTAGTTTACTGATATTCTGGAGGCCTAAGGTATTTGTAAAACATAGGCCTGGGTTGAGGACTCAATCATGCACAGGAAGCTCATAACTCCTCATTATTTTCAATTATCCTTTAACTGTGCCTGGTGATTTGTGGTACCTTGGGTATAGATAGGCCTTTGAATTTTGGGGATTCTGTTTATTTATCCCAGTTAATGTTACATAGATGAGATGCACAGGTAATTAATTTAAAACATTGCCCAAATATTTTGTTATTGGTGATGAGATAAAGCCTACCAGGCTGTGAGTAACACAGCAACAGTAACTGGCAGGATCTAATATTATTTATTGCAGACATATTTTTATTGTTAAAGGGCATGTTATTTCTTGAGTTAAGGCTAATGGGAAATTGTTGTGGTTCCATTTTCATGATCTCCTGACACCACACAGGTAGAATCATGGCTTTTATGTCACACATCTTTCTTGTGGACTAGGCAGCAAGTGAAACCACAATGGTGTAAACAGGTGAGATGGTGAGACAGATAAGTCTAAGGAAGGGGCAGGACCTGTACATGTGCACGTTTCCTCTTCATTTGCTCTCACTCCCCTCCCCCTGACAGTGTTTAGAGATGGAAGCACTTTACTTGATTAATTTTGAAGTCTGTGACTAGAGGGAGAACTGGATTTTGAACTTCAGAGTTCACTGAAATTAGAGTCAGACTTCTGATTAATGCCCCTAGGGGGTGCTTGTGACCTGTATTTGGACTCAGCAGCCTGTATGTGGGGCAGAGGCAGAGCACTAAGGAAGAGACACCCCACCCCTCATGTTTTCCACTTCCCCGGTTCTGTGGGGAGGCAGTGCTAAAGACCAAAGAGTGAACTTGGGGACCCTATGTGCTTGTTCAGTTTCTTTGTAAAGAAAACTTACAAAGCTGACATAAATAAAAGGATGAAACCCAGGGAGGAAATTGGAAATTTTTAAAACTCAGGCCATACATTCATGTTTTTAGGGGCGATGAAATGGTAGCATAAATCTTTGTGTGATAAGCATATACAGAAGATGTTCTGTTAGAATTCTAGTGTCTTTTTCTCTGTGATGCGTACGCATAGCCAGTCTTTTCCTCTCCCTTTGTATTTTAGCCCCAGAGTGTATAGAACCGCCCTGTTTTCAGCTTGGGATGATTAATTTGATCCCTCCAGTGTTTTTTCCAGGTTGATATCATGTGTGATTGGAGGTTCCGTTAGTGCTCCAGTGTCACTATGGCAAATGTCCATGCATTAGTTTAGAAAGCAGTCCTGGAAGAATCTTCAGAGATCAGCAAGGAAAGGACTGTTCACATCTTTGGTTTTCATGATCAGTAACCTTTCAAGCTCATAGTCTATTCACGTCTTGAGTTTAGAACCATTAGACAGAGCACACAGGCCACATAGCTTGTAATAAACAAAACCCGGAATGAATGACAAAGCCTGTTCAACTATCTGCAGACTTCATTATCTTCCTACCATATCCACTCTTTCAGTGAATTTCAGTGATTTCATTGATCCAAAATGTGGGGGTCGCCTTAGGGTTGGCAGTATTTTACTTAATAACGACATTGAAACCACACCTAAAATCATGTTACCAGTACTTCATAAAAGAAGAGATATTTTAGCCCTAGCTAGTTTGGCTCAGTGGTTAGAGTGTCAGCCTGCAGGCTGAAAGGTCCCAGGTTCAATTCCAGCCAAGGGCACGTACCTCAGTTGCAGGCTCCATCCCTGTTCAGGAGGCAACCAATGTGTCTCTCTCAGGTCGATGTTTCTCTCTTTTTCTCCCTTGTACTCTCTTTGAAAAGCAATGGAAAAAATGTCCTTGGCTGAGGATTTAAAAAAATTTAAAAAATAAAGAAGGGATATTTTAACAGTGTATGAGTTAAAGAAGGATTTGATCTCAGAATCAATGGTAATCTTTTAATTTAGTAATTTAACTTTATGAAAAACTCTACATTTTTCATTTCACAGGGATAAATGAGTTCCTCTTCATTTGTTTCTAGTTCACGAGCTACACCAGAGATCTAGGACAGTCTTTTCATTTTTCATGTGGAGAAACTGAGCCCCAAATAAATTGATTTTTCTAAGATCATGAGTCTAACAAGCAGCAGAGAACCGAGTTTTCCTTGTTAGTTTCAATTGATAAAAACTTGGATGGTTGTCTCATTTTTCAGCTGCTTTCAGCTGTTGCTGAGTGAAGGGCACACCCAAAAGCTGAGAAGAGGCAGAAAATAGATTCCATAATGAAATTTAAATTCTGTATCATTATGGCATTTTGATTTTCTGTCAAGTCCATTTTGTTTTTTCGCCTTTGTTCTCTGATTTGTTTTCATTTTAATTTATTACCAGCTTTACAGAAGTCTAACTGAAAAATAAAATTGTATATATTTAAGGTGAACACCACGATAATTTGATATATGTGCACAATGTGAAATGATTATCATGAGCGAGATAATTAGCATATCCATCCTCTCACACAGATAGATACCTTTTGTTATGGTCTGTTTTGTTTCTGAACCGTATTTAGAAATTTATCAGTAGTTATTCAGGGAAAGGTATAATGTTTGCAGAGTGTTTGCTGTAA
Source organism: Miniopterus schreibersii (assembly GCF_964146895.1). Lineage (NCBI taxonomy): Eukaryota > Metazoa > Chordata > Mammalia > Chiroptera > Miniopteridae > Miniopterus > Miniopterus schreibersii. Next base: position 40,861,719 of record NC_138101.1, on the reverse strand, counting down.
GACAAGCACTTTGCTAGGTGTTTTGCAATAGTCATTTAATTTTTGCCTGTCTCACAGCAACGGGTGAGATCTGTATGAATAACATAAAATGCCCAAGTTTTCCACACCACTGATTTGCATGGTGCTTAGTCTTTTCTTTAGAAATACAGAACAATATCTTCTTGCCAACTTCAGTTAACCACGTTATTGCCTGTCTGTGTCTATAAAGTCTTCCTGGTTCTTCATGTTACTAAAGCTGTGGTCACAGGAGGGGCTTTGGGGAAGAACCAAGCAATAGGGCTGGTGGAGGGAAACAGATTGAGATGAGCTGTATTTGCATGTCGATTAATGAAGGGGGAGGAGTAGGAGAAACAAGTCATCAATACCGTTTAATCTTTTGGAATCATTGCCCAGGTAGGAAGATGGATAAAAATCCCCGAGTGACTGAGCTTTACTAATACGGCCACCAGAGGGCGCTCCACACCGTCAGATCGCAGAGGTTTCCTATCCAGTACATTCAAAGCAACACAGGTTTTCTGTAATTATGTCTTGCTCTGTGTTTAACTGTTCTTCTTCAGAATGAGTCCACTGGGCAGATATTTTGTTCTTTAATGTGTCTTGAATTTTGGCGCTTTCATAAGATTCCATGGAAAATAAATAGTCCTTTATGAGATTAGGCTATATATTATATATGAAGTATTAAACTTGTTGGATACTCTGATCATTGCTTCTTAGGATAACCTTTCTAAAGCTTTCCATAAAGATGATGCTGTAGGATGAACATGCCACTGGAATACCCTCTGATTTTCTCATTTTATTTAGTTCCAGTCCATCCTTGATGGCCAAACTTAAATTCCTTTCTCTTTAATGAAATAGTTTCTGGTCCCTTAGTTTTCAGAGAACTTCCTTCTAAGATCCTAACAGCATTTGGGTGTCAGTTCTTAATTCTCCACTTAGTCTTACATTGTCTGGCACCATTAACTTTTCAGGAGTTGCTTTCTCTCCTCCCCGAAGGTTTAGAACTCCTGGAGGAAAAGCAATTGAAACCTTTTCCCAGCTGCAGCACTATAGGACTGAAACTAAGGCCTCAATGGCAGTGGTCAAACATCTTCTCAGCTGTCTGCCTGGCTGCATCTGAGAGATTAAGATGGGTCACCAGCAGCTCTACTGGAGCCATTCAACCAGGGTTCTAGGTCTTGCTGCATCTGCTCAAACCCTCTGGGTCTAACCTGGAAACACAGCCTCAATATGTGCCATCAGTGTTCTTTTGTAGAAGAACATAGGCTTCATGAAGTTGGACTGAGTGAACTTCCTTGAATAGGTCATTCAAGACATCTACCTCACTGCGGAAACAATGCTAGCTCTTTGTACACAAAATTAAAAAAACCCTTCAATTATGAATGCTTTAATGTGAATGGAATTGTCATGAGATAACAGAAATCTCATTTTTAAAAATGACTATTATCTTCTCAGTGGATTCATCTTTACAATTTGTAGCTTATTTCCCCCTGGTTATATGAAAGTATTCATGCTGAACTCTGGTAAATGCCAGTTTTGTTTTTATGCTTAAAAACACTTGTTTTGCTATGAAAAGTGCCTGATATATATAAGGCATAAGACATATATATATGTATATATATAACTGTCTTATGGGTTGGGGCAGTGACAATAAAACTGTTGAAAAGTGGAAAAAACACACACAAAAAACCCCAACATATGTATTTTCAGGCTCCATCTTTACCCATTTTGTGAGAACTCCAGCTCCCCCAGGTTCTTCCACACTAGTTCTGTGAGTCCGCCTGGGTTCTCCACAGGGGCTGGTCAGCTAGTCACAGTGGCTATGGGGTTGGTGCTCACCTTTCCCTGCTGAGGAGATGCTGTTGCTTCTGCCCCTAAAGCATTTGGGGACTGCTGTGCAGGTGGCCTGTGGCAGGCTGCCGACGCCGCTGGGGCTGCCCGCTAGGCTGGCCGCCTCTTGGCTCCTGCAGTGGCCCCTTTGGCCTCCCTGCTCAGGCCTCTGTGCTGCAGAGGAGGGAGAGCGCAGTTAACTCTCACTTGTGCTGTGTTCTATGTAGTACAACCTTGTGGTTGTAATGCCTTAAAGAAACCTTAGAGAAATAGTTTAGTGCCCTTTATTTACCCCTTTTTAATGAAAAGCCATCTTTTAAAATTTTATTTATTTTAATATGTTTTTATTGATTTTTAGAGAGAGAGGCAGGGAGAGGGATATAGAGACAGAAACATGGGTTGGCTGCCTCCTGCATGTCTACTCCTGGGGATCGAGCCTGCAACCCAGGCATGAGCTCTGACAGGGAATCAAACCAGAGACCTTTTGGTTCAACCTCTGAGCCACACCATCTGGGCTGAAAAGCTGGTTTTTAATGTTTTTCCCAACTTATAACATAAATCCAAGGCCTTCAATGAAAAAATTTAAATATAGAAATGTGTTTCTCTACGTTGAGGTGTGAGTGTATGTGCATATGTGATGCGTTTATATAAGACTTCTTATTTTTACAGAGGGATTCTATTACTGTGTAATATAAGTAATTTATTTTGCAAAAGTCGGTGTCCACAAAATACAGCCATCTCTTCATGAAATATCCAAATAACCATGGCTTGGGCGCCAATCTGACAGAGGAGCAGAAAGTCTACTCTTTTCCTGGGTGCTTTTTTCCAAGTATCCTAAGACTCTCCAAGGTGACTTACACTCCCCCCTCAGTTGCTTCCCCTGGAGGCTTACCTGTGGCTGCCCCTGCGACTGAGTGCAGCCCTGAGGGGCACCGGCTGCACCACCTAAGCCCCAGGAGGATTGCCCCAAGGTCTTCCTCACTGTGAGGAGCTCACCAAGGTCCTGCTCGCCTCTGTCCTTGCTCCTGGTGAAATATCTATGCATCTGCACTTTGAGTTTGGAAAGGCATATTTCTCAGCGTCATGCTTCGTTGAGGTGCCCACAGCAAAGCTACCCGGTCCCACGAGGTCCGTTTTTGATTCACTGACTCACTCATTTTTTTTCTCTCCAAGAAAAATGTTCACTGAGTGCTAATTCCACGTTGGGCACAGCGCTAAGAGCTGAACAGACATTTCCCTCCCTTGGGTCCTCACAGGCCCTGTGGGTGAGAGGCCATGTGGGGACAGCACTAGGTGCAGCCTGTGCCTGAAACCCACGTTCCCGTCGACGGCTTCGGCCCTGGGTCTCAATTCTGGCGATCAGCGGCCTAACCTTTCTTATATGGGCTTCCTTGCGGGCAACAGCTTGTCTTGCTGTCTGGCTTTGGATTAGAGACGTCCATTCTCTCCCACCCTGGTTCATCACACATGTTTTTATATCTTTGACTCTCAGGGCTATGGCTTTGGGACTCATTTTGTTTTTCACCAGAAGGCACCTTTTAGTCCATACACATTTATAAAAGCAGGTGGTTCTCCTCAAGCCCACCAAGCAGACCTGAGCTCTGAATTGAACTGCTGTGTTCGGAGGGAACGCCATCCTACAGCATCTGAGCTCCGGTTCAGCTGTAAACGCTGCGGTAACTGTGCATATAACTTGGAATTCCCTCCTCTTGCTGTCCGCTCTAATTTAGCTTTATCATACGTGCTAGCAGATATCATCAAATATTCCTTGAAAACAGGTTTTGCATACCTAAATAATCATTCATCGTGTGAATGGACCATAAATGATTTCACCATAATATTGAATAGCTTGTGGGGATTTTTTGGTAAATTTTTGCTATTATATAAAATGTTATGATGAAAAACTTCAGATATAAATCTCAGTCCATACTTATTCCTTTAGGAATGATTTCTAGGAGTAGAATTACTGGTTCTTATTAAACAGGAAACAATTTTAATAGTTCTTTACCAAGTTTTCTTTCTGCCAGCAATGTATGAGAAGCTATCCCACTGTATCTTTGTTAACAATTGTAATTTTTGTATTTTGATAGGTACATTGTTTTAATTTATGTTTTTTGATTACCACTGAGAATGTGCATTTTAATATGCTCTTGGCTTGCCATTTCTGTTAATTGTAATACTTTCCATACTGATTTATAAACCTCCTTTATATAGTAAGCATAATGACCCTTTGTTATAATTGTGCCAAGAGTTTTTTTTTCTCCATTTTGTTCTTTCCATTTTAGCTACAGCATTTTTGATATGCATACACTTAAATTTTTGTGTTCAAATATTTTTTTTGTGTGTGATTTCCTAGTATTAACATCCAAATATCAGCTAAATAGTCACACATATTTTCCTATTTATTGTTTTATTTTAAAACTATTTTTAAAACATGAAGTTTATTAGATTTTGTAGAGTAGCTTCCCCGCCTCCCCCTCGAGAGGTTGATCTGTTGTACCTTACATCCCTTGTTGAATAATTTATTTTTCCCCTTTGTTTTACAGTGTTGCTTTTATGATATATTAGGCTCTTTTTTGATATATTAGGCTTTTTTAATGGTTATTTTGGGTTTGTCATTTTTAAGAAAACTGTTTTTTTAATTGATTTTTAGAGAGAGAGGAAGGGAAAGGGGAAAAGAGAGAGAGAAACATCCATCAGCTGCCTCCTGCACACCCTCTACCTGCGATCAATCCCACAGTCCTGGCATGTGCCCTGACAGGGAATCGAACCAGTGACCTTTTGGTGCATTGGACAGGGCCCAGCCAACTGAGCCACACCACCAGGGCTTGAGTTTGTCATTTTTTTTTTTTTTTTAAAGTATATCTTTATTGATTTCAGAGAGAGGAAAGGAGAGGGAGAGAGAGAGATAGAAACATCAGTGATGAGAGAGTCATTGATCCGGGGATTGAGCCCGCAACCTGGGCATGTGCCCTGACCGGGAATCGAACCCTGATCGCCTGGATCCTAGGTCGATGTTCAACTGCTGAGCCACGCCCGGCCGGGCAAGTTTGTCATTTTTATTTAACTGATCTGCGTATCCCTTTCCCAGTACAACATTGACTTAATTACTATGATTTTAAAATAAATGTTAATATTTGGGAAAGCAAGACTCCTTTTTTACTGCATTAAAAACTTTTATAATCCCTTGTGTTTATAATTCCAAATTAAACTTAGAGTAATTTTATCCCATGGGATTTTTAAAAATTATTTCATTCAACAAATATTTATGGAGTTCTTTACTGTCCCAGGCATTCATCATTTTAGGTGCAGGGGAATGGGATGCTGTTGTGTACATGACAGGCAATCACTGCCCTCATGGTGTTCACATTCTTTTAGAGGAAACAGAAAATAAAAACAGGAATGTTTTGGCTCTACAACTCAACAATAAGGTGGTGATAGGTGTGACAAAGGAAAAAAAGCAGGGTAAAGTCAGAGAATGATGGGCATGGTATTAGATAATGTTTTCTGAGAACAATTTTATGACAAGATCAGAATAAAGAGAGAGCAAGTGGAAGGAATTACCCGTGGACAGAGGGGATACAGGTGCCTGTGGCCTGGAGGAGGAGTTTTGTGTGGCTGGAAGGAGTGAGGGGGTGGAGGTGATGAGGTCAGAGATGCAGTCAGGGGCCAGATCATGGGGAGCCCTCTAGGGCCTGGAAAACACTTCAGGTTTTAACCAGATGTTTTGATTAAGACGGTAAAAAAATCATAAGTTAATTTGGGAAAGAATGGATGTATTTTCAGAATTCCATCAGCTTACTGAAGAAAATACGTCTTTCACTATGTCTTCCTTTACTCTTCCTTCTTCAAATTTTATGGTAAAAATATGTTATGTTTTTTACACAGGTTCTTCACATTATACTTTTGGGTTATTTCTAGGTATTTTATATATGTTTATTATGCATTCTGTCTTCTTTATCCATCTATCCACTGATGGACTCAGGTTGCTTTTTTATTTTTATTTATTTTTTTAAGATTCTAATTTTTTCTTTTTTTAATTTATCTTTATTGTTGAGAGTATTACAGGTGCCCCATTCCCCCCCCCCCCCCCAATTGGTCCCCTCCATTTTGCTCCCACCCCCTCCCCAGGCCTTCACTCTGTCATTGTCCATGTCCATGGGTTATGCATAGATGCATATAACTTCTTTGGTTAATCTCTTCCCACCCTCCACCCCTCTTCCCTCTTTCCTCTGAAGTATGATTGTCTGTTGCCTGCATCAATGTCTCTGGATCTATTTAGTTTGTCAGATTCTTTTGTTCATTAGCTTCTTCTTAAAGAAGACCCTTCAGCATATCATATAATACTGGTCTGGTGGTGATGAACTCCTTTAGCTTTTCCTTGTCTGAGAAGCTCTTTATCTGACCTTCAGTTCTAAATGATACCTTTGCTGGGTAGAGTAATCTTGGTTGTAGTTCCATGTTTTTTATCACTTTGAATATTTCTTGCCCCTCCCTTCTGGCCTGCAAGGTTTCTGTTGAGAAATCAGCTGACAGTCGTATGGGTGCTCCCTTGTAGGTAACTAATTGCTTTTCTCTTGCTGCTTTTAAGATTCTCTCTTTGTCTTTAGCCTTAGGCATTTTAATTATGATGTGTCTTGCTGTGGGCCTCTTTGGGTTCCTCTTGTTTGGGTCCCTCTGCGCTTCCTGGACTTGTAAGTCTATTTCTTTCCCCAGGTAGGGGAAGTTTTCTGTAATTATTTTTTCAAATAGGTTTTCAATTTCTTGGTCTCTTTCTTGCCCTTCTGGAATCACAATAATACGAATGTTGGGCTGCTTGAAATTGTCCCAAAGACTCCTTGCACTATCTTCATATTTCTGGATTCATTTTCTTTTTGCTCTTCTGGTTGGGTGTGTTTTGTTTCCTCATGTTCCAAATTGCTGATTTGATTCTCAGCATCCTCCATTCTATTGTTGATTCCTTGTAAATTATTCTTCATTTCAGTTCGTGTAGCCTTCATTTCAAATTGGTACTTTATTATGTTATCGATTTTCTCAGTTATTTCCCTAATAGTCTGCTTAAACATCCTTATCAACAAAATTCTGAACTCTGTATCTGTAAGCTTGCTTGGATCTATTTCATTTAGTTCCTCTTCTAGAGATTTCTTCTGTTCTTTCCTTTGTGACATGTTTCTTTGCCTCCACATTTTGGCTGCTTCCAGGTGTTTGTTTCTATGTATTAGGTAGAGCTGCTGTGTCTCCTGGAATTTGTAGAGTGGCTTTGTGTAGTGGGTGTCCTGTAGGGTCCAGTCGCTCAGCCTCCCCAGTCACCTGAGCTGGGCCTTCCAGGTGCTCCCCTGTGTGGGCTGTGTGCACTGTCCTGTTGTAGTTGAGCCTTGGTTGCTGTTGGCGTCACTGGGAGGAATTGACCCCCAGGCCAATGAGCTGTGAGGCCCAGCTGCAAATACAGCCAGAGAGCTGCTGTGCTGGAGACACCCCTCTGGAGCAGGATTTACTTCAGTGGGGCTTTGGTGTTCACCAAGTACACCCCTTGAGTGTGTCACTCGTGGATGTGGCAGGGTTGTAATCCAGAGTGGTCAAGTCTGACCACCAGGTGCACTGTCTTGGGACCTCCTGGGAGGTGAAAGTCAGTCTCTGCCAGTGCCTTGCCCAGGGCCACCCAGCATGAGCTACACAGCAAACCGTAGTTGGCTGCTACTTGTGCTGGGCTTGGAGGTGCCCAGGAGAGGCCAAACTATGAGCCAATGCAGCTGCCTCGAGTGCCAGGCCTGGGGCCGCTTATCAAGCCATATGGGGCATGCTGCTGCTTGTTTGAGAGATTTTAGGAAAGTCCTAAGCGTGAGGCTTGAGTCCACTTTTGTACGTAGAAAAGCCATGGAAAACCGCTTGGATGAGCCTGCAGGCGGGGCCAAAGGTGTGAGTCAGGTGCTGGTGATTCAATTATGGTGCCTGCCTGCCGGTTCTGTGGGGGGAGGACTCGCCAAAGGAGCCATAGCCTCTGCCAGCCCTTCTGCCTAGGGGGAAGCTGCCCTCCACCTCTCGCCGGGATTTCAGACAGGTTAGTTCCTCCCTGAGTGTCCCAGGTCCTTTCAGGCTGCTGCCCGGTGCTGGGCTCAGTGGGAGCATGTCCAAGTGAGTCCATGCGCGGGCCCTTTAGAGGAGCTGCTGGGGCTCCTGCAGCCTCTGAGACCCTCAGGGACAGTTCCCGCTGGTTTCACAGCCCAGAGTTGTGGGGGTGTCTCTTCCCGGCCCTAGAACCCTGGGCTGGGGGCCTGCTGTGGGGCTGGGACCCTTTGTTCCTCTGGGAAACCTCCACCGCCGAGATGTCCCTCCCAGGTTTTAACTGCGACACCGGGTGTGGGCCCATGGCCGGGTCTCCCCATTCAGCCCTGATCGGCCAGCGTCTCTGCCCCTCCTACTGGTCTCGGTGCTTCTTCAGCTCCCTGGTTGTAGGGCTTCTGTTCAGCCAGATTTCAGGAGGCCCTGAGTGGTGGTTGTTCTGTATTTTAGTTGTAATTTTGGTGTGGTTGTGGGAGGCGGTAGGTGTAGCTGTTACGTACACCGCCGTCCTGTTTCTCCTTAGGTTGCTTTTTTAAATCTTTGGCTATTGTGAATAATGCTATAATTAACATGGGAGTGCAGGTACCTCTTCGAGATTCTGTTTTCATTTCCTTTGTATAAATACCCAGAAGTGGGATGGCTGGATCATATGGTAACTCTACTTTTAATTTTGGGGGAACCTATATACCGTTTTCCATAGTGGCTGCACCAATTCACATTTCCACCAACAGTGCACTGGGTTCTCGTTTCTCCAGGTCCTCACCAACACTTGTTACCTCTTGTCTTGTTGATAACAGTGATTCTAACAGGTGTGAGGTGGTGTCTCATTGTGGTTTTGATTTGCATTTCCCTAATGACTAGTGATGTTGAGCACCTTTTCACATACTTGTTGATCACCTGTATGTCTTCTTTGGAAAAATGTCTTTTCAGTTCCTCTGCCCATTTTAAAATTAGATTGTTTGGGGTTTTTTTGCTATTGATTTGTTTGAATTTTTAAAATATATTTTGGATATTAACACCTTATTGATATATAGGTATCAGATATTGCAAATATTTTCTCCCATTACTTAGCTTTCCTTTTCATTTCGTTGACTGTTTCTTTTGCGGTACAGAAGCTTTTTAGTTTGATATAGTTACACTTGTTTACTTTTGCCTTTGTTGCACGTACTTTTGTTGTTGTATCGCCCAAATCATCGCCAAGACTTATGTCAAAAAGATTTTCTCTATGTTTTCTTTTAGGAGTTTTACAGTTTCAGATCTTACATTTCTGTCTTTGTTCCATTTTAAGTTAATTTTTGTGAGCAGTATAAGATAGGGGTCTAAATTCACTTTTCTGCTGTGGTTATCCAGTTTTCCCAGCACCATTTATTGAAAAGACTATTCTTTCCCCATTGAATATTCTTGGGTCCCTTGTCAAATATTAGTTGGCCATTAGATTAATTTTTAAATAAAATTTGAGAAGTTGTACTCGCCAGTGTGGCTCAGTTGGTTGGAGCATCATCCAGCACATGGAAGAGTTACTGGTTTGATTCCTGGTCAGGCCACATACCCAGAATTTGGGTTCAGTCCCTGGTCAGGGCATATAGGAGACAACTGATCAATGTTTCTCTCTCATGTTGACTTTTCTCTCTCCCTTCCTCTATCTAAAATCAATTAAAAAATATCCTTGGTAAGGATTAAAAAAATAAATAAGTCATCATAATCTAAAAAAAAAATTTTGAGAAGTTATTGGCCACTATTTCTTTACATTTTTTTCCGCTCCTTTCTCTTTATTTTTTCCTTCTGTGACTCCCATTGTGCATATGTTCATATGGGAGCTTAATGGTTTCCCACAGGTGTCTGAGGCTCCACTCATTTTCTTCATTCATTTTTCTTTCTCTTTCTTGATCTGGATAATCTCAATGGGCCTATTTTCAAGTGTTCTGATTTTTTCTTCTCCCAGTTCTGCTAGGAAGAGGTAGTCAGTAGTAACTTTGGGATCAGCACTACTTTATCTAGAGTGCACAAGAAGGCCTTTAAGGGGGTGACATTTGAGCTGAGGCTTGGTCATGCTAATGTATCTCTTTCCTGTAGATGGTGGGCTGTTCTCAGACTGAATTGTAAACTCTGCTTCCATGGGTGGGGGAAGGGGGTTGATCCTTCTCTGGGGATCTCCACAAACAAGGGCATTTGATGGGAATTTCTGAGTTCCACTTTGAGCGATATAAATAAATGTTCCAGTTCTGAGGGCTTTACTTATTTTTAATGACTCATTACCAATGGTTCTAAAACTCTTGCATTTGCAAAGGAACCTTTATTTAGGCAGACTTGAATTTTTTTCACGAAGTGAGAGGACTTAATTATAGTTTCAACACACACTGGCATGCTTGGAGCAATTTAGAAGGAAATCAAAGAATTCTCAGAATTTAAGCCAAAATAGTTATTCCATCTTAATAAAGTTTTGACTTGCTGATTATTTACAAGTAAATATTCCCATAGGTATCAGGTAATTAGGGCTTTATTCTGTGGCCTGAAAGCCAATATTCCTGAATTTGGTGAACCCAACTGAAAAAATGAATTCCAAAGGTGGAATTTCTCCATGGAAAATGTGGTGCTTCAAGCCCTTGCTATTCACACCTAAAGTCTGTTGGCAGCTGTTCCTTGGCCAGCTGAAACAGGCATGGTGGTGCATGAAGGCAGTTTCTATGGAAACCTGAACCCAAATGATACTGGGGCTTTGAAGATCAAAGGCTACACCCTGAATTGTTTGGAGAGCCCAGTGAAGGTCAGAACTTTACTGTTCTCCACAGAAACCACTACAGCCAAGGCTTTGTAGCGTTTCTTCCCCAGGTGCATTAGAGCTATGTGCACAAAATGCACGTTGGTAGTTTGCTTGTGAATTTACCTGTTCTAATTATTTTACCAGCTCTTTTACAACATCCATCTTGTCATAAGGAAAATGGTCATCTTTCATTTTTCCTTTTCTTATCTGCATTTTAATAAATAGGTGAAGTCATAACACACAGAGTATGTGCTGAGCCTGTAAATTTTGTAGCAGATACGATTTCTTCTTTTCATAATCATGGGTAATCTATTCAGTGAATCTGTTTTTTCACACACTTTTCTTAATATACACAAATGACCACATTGCCAGATGGACACATAGCTGAGCTGCAGTTCTACCCCAAGATTTTGACCTACAGTCATGTTTCCTTGCTTAAGGGCACTCTTTAAGCAAATCCCTTGTTTAATATTTGTGAGAAAAACCTTATCACAACCTTAGCAGAAATGAAAGTGGAAGACAATATTTTGCCATCAATGTGTCATCCCAGTGTATGCTTTGTCTTTATCTTTTGGATCTTGATTTAGACAACTTTCTTTTGACAAGCTCTCGTCTTATAAAAGTCCTGATGAATGACAGTGGGGCATTTCCTTCCTGGCTGATGGAGACTGTCGAATTAAATATCTGGACATACCACATTGGTCTGTGGAGGTGTGCATCCTTGATTTTAGAGTTGACTGGACACGTTAGGGTTAGTCACAGCGTTCAAGAGCATTATATGCAGCAGGGAGCAATGAAATGAAGCCCGGGTATGTGACACCATGATTGGCAATTATATTAGTCTGTGCACATAAAATATGGAAAGAGGGGATGGTACAGTTTAGAGAAGGTCTCTATTAAGGGTTTAACCTTTCATCGCCTTTCCTTCTCATAGACATCCAGAACCAAAGGAATCGAGCTACCTAGACTGTATTTACTGAAGTCTGGTTTTTTGAACGCTCCTGTAGGGAGAAGTTGCTTTTTTCTACCTCTCAGGAACACACCTTCTCTGCTCCTCTTCTTTGGGACAGGTCCATTTAGTCCCAGCCATATTTCCAGGCTAGTTCTATGTATTTTCTTTGCTTCTCACTCTTGCTTTCATTTCTCGCCTCTGGAGAATCAGATGCACGCTTGCCGGAGTCTTCTCTCCTGATACTTCTACTTTCTCCTTCCCCACTGCAAAGAAAGGACATTTGACTCAGGATTATGATGAACTTTAATCTGGAATTTTAATTTCTTTCTCTGCAGAGCATGATGTTTCAATACGAGCTATAACTGGCAGACTGGCTCTCATTTAATACACAGAATCATAGGATGAGAAGATGTAGAAGGGACTTTGGAGAGTGTTTATCAGTATCTTGACAGCATTTTCACTAAAGGACTCCTAATGCAGAGGAAGAAGAGTCTATTCACCAGTTGTCTGGAGGCACTGACAAAGATCCATCCAAAATGAGCATAATATGTCTTTTAAATCTACTAGTTTTTTTGTCTTTAAAAAATCCTGCACCTTTGAAATTGACTCCAAATTATGTCTTTCGTTTTTTTCCTCATAAAGGCACTGTTTTAAAAAACGTATCATTGAGTGCACTGATTCCTGCTTATCCTTCACCTCTGCATAGCACCTGGCACACAATCATGTACTTTGAGAAGTTTGCAAACTCCAATACAAAACATACAGCCTGGACAGTTCTATCCTGTGGCATATGAGTGAACTGATAGTCATAAATGTAAAGAGATTTGCTTATGATCACCCTGGTAGAACCAGCACAAGAATTCAGGTCCAGGGACTTCCAGCTCAATGGGTTTCCCATCAAAATCTGACATATGTTTCAACCTGATGTCTTTTCCACATGGGTTCCTGGAAACCAGGGTTTCTGTAAGTCAGGAAAATCTTTGGAACTGGACTGACCCCATTTGACCTGGTTTCTGTTCTGTGTAAGTGAAGCTGGAAGACTGATGTAAGAGTAATATACATCTATATGCAGGGTGGGGCAGAAGTAGGCTTACAGTTGTTCATATGGAAAATAAGACAATAATAAATAATAGTACAAGCATAAACTCTGTTTCATGGACTCATAACTGTAAACTTAATTTTGCCCCACCCTGTGTGACTCAGACATCAGCCTTGCTCAGAAGGGCAGCTGTGAGGACATTTGTGCATGTGCACATGTGTGTGCATGTGTGCATGTGTGTGTATGTGAGAGTGGACGAAGGGGGTGAGTGGTGGTGATGGCAGCCGTGGTGGGTAGCATTCAACAGGAGGTCATCATACCTTCTCATTTATGAAACCACTGCTCTTTGCTGAGACCTGTTACTTTGGCTTTGGCTTCAGGCTGCTGGAAGGAAGCATTACTTAGTGCTGCAGGGACTGATGCTGGTGGAACTCATGAGAATTAGATCAGTCTGATATCAAGATTTTCAGAAGTTTTTGAATTTCCAGAGACATTCTGTACTCTCCTTGTGAATTCGATGTAGTCCTGTTCTCTATCTCCCAGGTTAAACCTATGGGAAAAAAGAAACTCATTCCATATGGAAGGTACAAAATATATTTGAGTGACTAGATAGATGGATCAAACTTTGTAAATAACCATTACTCAAAGTTACATCACCACTTTCATGAGTAAGGATGAACATGTCCTATTCTAAACTGAATTGATGAGGAAAGGTAATACTGTGTTTATTGAAATAGTACAATACAAATAAAATGTATATAGTGTAACCAACCAGACGCAAATAAGGAGAGACCATTAGTGCCTCTTGTGGATGAGCTTAGAGAATTCTCCCCTCCTTGGTCAGGTGGACTACCCGTGGGTACTGATTACGTTGATGCACACGCATCACACTGTCCTGGACCTCGGCGGGACACCTACCGAGTGCCGGCCACTCAGGTAGAAGCTGGGAATACGAAGATGACTCAGGCCAGTGAGCCCCAATTTTCTTGCAGTCCAGCGGAAAGACAGCTACGTGAATAACTAAAGATAGTATAATAAAATAAGCAGGGCTTATGCTAGTGATATAAACCAGAAGAAGGACTGTGTTCATTGATATCATCTTGGGAGGTTAAGGAAGGTTTCACTGAGATGATAAGTTGAAATGCAAGGATGTATAAACATTTTTTTTCCAGGCAGAAAAGGGGAAAGTGCAAGGAGGAAAGCAATGCTAAGGTGATGGGTGGAAATGGGAAAGTGCCATGATCTTTTAGAGAAACAGCAAGGAGAAAAGGTAAGAGCAGATCAGACCGAGAAGGGTGTTCATGGCAGGTCAGTGTGGACGTGAGAGCTAGCCAAGGTTTTCAACCAAGAAATCACTGATTGGATGTGGGCTCTTTAAAAATAATATCTCTGGCCTGGCTGGCATGGCTCAGTGGTTAAGCGTCAATCTGTGAACCAGATCTCAGTTCGATTCCCGGTCAGGGCACATGCCTGGGCTGTGGGCTTGATCCCCAGTTGTGGGCGTGGAGGAGGCAGCCGATCAATACCTCTCTCATCACTGAGGTTTCTCTCTCTCTCCCTCTCCCTTCCTTTCTCTAAAATCAATAAAAACGTATTAAAGCTCACTGACAGGAGCTTGTGGAATTGATTGGATGGTGGGTGCTGAGAGAACATTGGAGAGAAAGGGACCAGAGTTGTCTAATTGTGTGACTCCTTTTTTCATACAGATTCAAAAAGTGTTGCTAAAAATAAAGGCAGGTTTTAAGAAAGCTGATTTCATCTCTGGCTGATAGGCAAGGCAACCATAAATACAGATAAAATGAAGTTAATTACAATGGGAAGGAGAGGCGTAGGTGCAGAGACTTGTAAGAACAAAAATCTCTTTAAAACAAAACATTCAGAAACAGGGATTTGTCCAAGGTTGTAGGGATGTTGGAAGCTGTCACAGTATGTCACAATATGATCCTTTAGCCAATTAAATACGAGAGAGATGACAGAGAAGGCACATCTGTATTATGTATTTGTTTATTCCACATGACTTAATGTGAAGTGAAAAAATTTCCAGATATAAAACTTTTTTTCAACAGACATATCCTCTGCCCCTAAATACTCACAGCCATCCCTTCCATCAGCATCCTACACCAGCATGGCACCTTTGTTACAATCTGTGAACCAACAGTGACACAGTGCTGTCACTCTAAGTCCATAGAGCACATCAGGGTCTGTCTTGGGGCTGCACAGTGAGTGGGACACTTGTGTAATGGCATGTCTCCACCGTGATCATTTCCTATGGAACAGTTTCACTGTCCTAAAGCTCCTCTGTGCTTCACAAAATGTTTAATAATTGTAACAGTTTAAAGAAATATATAGTTCTTTAAAATGTTTTAGTATATATGTTATAATATATATCAAAAATATGTATGCAAGATTAGAATTAAATTTAGCGGCACATCTTAAGTGTACTGATTCTGGCTTATAGATTTAGATTTTCTACCTGCTCACAGGGCATCCTACTGTACTTTCCTATACTCTTGCCTTTTCCTAGATCACTGCAGGCCCACCAGGCATGTCTCATCATTACATCTAAATAATAGTAAAATAGGATTACTTGTGCTAGGAGATAGTACCTTTTTAAATGAAAATCTATAGATACAATAAAATATGTGGGAGAAGAGCCTTCACTTTACTCCATCCAAGAGCAGCAAAATAAATATATTAAGTACATGTAAATAATTTTAAAATATTTATATCTGTGTTGGGGGAGGGCAGTCATTGAGAGCCCCACATGCTCACATCACCCATCCTTTCAGTCCCCACAGCAGCAGTGCGAATGTGCTAAGAGGTCCCAGCACACCCGTTCTCTGCAAGCAGCCATGGTAGTAGGGGTGTAGTGGTGTGGAGGGGACTGACATATATGGAGAATCTAATTCCATGATTTTAAAAAAGTGTAGTTACCTACATGGGAACAATGACAAAAATTTAATGATAGCATTTAAAGAAAAAATTGATAAAAGGAAAAACATTTTAGGAAAAAAGTATCTAACAATTTAAATGAAACCCGTCTCATACTTTCTTGTCATCTTTTGTTCCTCTTAACTTGGGGGGTATACTGGTTAGAGAAAGATAAAAAAAATGAAGAATGAAATATTTTTCAGTTATAAATGGGACAAAAGGAAATTTCCATAGAATTCTTCAAATAGGACCTATAACTTTGTATGAAGAGAGATGGGCAACTGTAGGATTGATTACAGCTAGTATTGGACAAGTTCATGGCAAATTTTGGCAAATAAAAGGCTGATATTTTAATTAAATGCAAAATTGGAAAATTTAAAAAGGGGAAATGGTCGGTTGTGTTTTGCAGGATAAAAGAATAATTCTAAGAAAACGTTTTCTTTGTTCATTTACCATCCACTTTCCTGTGAATTAAACATGGGCACAGTTGTCTTCATAAGAACATTAGAATGCCACCTTTTGGAGTAATTTCCATTTTTTATGGTGTTTAGATAAGGGCATGTTTTGGACATGCTTGAGAAGGCAGGAAAGATTGGGCTGCATGGAAATCTGCATCCAGCTCTAAGTCAGTATCTTTACCTTTTGATTTGTGAAGGCAGTAGTGAGAGGGAGCACAGTGTATGGAGAATATATGGATAGAGACGTGAAAGGATTTTTTTGATCTGATGTGAGACCTACCTTCCATGCCCAGCCCCCATCTCTGGAGCTGACTGGAGTCCATTGTAAATATGACTCCAGTGAGCCATGCAAGTATCTCTTCTTCAGAGTTTGTGCACGGTGTTAATATGTATTCTGTTTCTGAGGTGCTTTTGTGTAAATAAGAAGTGCTACTTAAGCCCTGGACACTGTGGCTCAGTTGGTTGGTTGTCTTCCTGTGCACTGCAAAGTTGCTGGTTCAATTCCCACTCAGGGCACATGCCCAGGTTGCCGGCTGGATCCCCAGTAGGGGGTGTGTGGAGGCAGCAGATCATTGTTTCTCTCTCATCAACATTTCTCTCTCTCCCTCTCCCTTCCTCTCTCTCTAAAAATCAATACAAAAATTTTTCTAAAAAGTCCTATTTAAAATCAATATATGCAAAGGTACAACTAAATATCAAGCCTTGAAAGCTTATGCATGACATAGATTACCATCACTGACTCTAATTCATTATGTAACAAACGCTTGTGAGAGTAGGTGTGAGCAGCAGTAGAGGAGTGGGAAGAATCTTTTTGCTCAAATCAAAGATGTTAGGATATCAAGGACTGTTATCAGGCCTCTTTTTTGCAAAGGAGTCTTCAAAACTTTTGGGGAAAGCAAACTAACCAACTCGCTAACTAATAAGGTAAAGAGATTCATTGAACTAGACATTTGTGCTATGTTCTGAATATACGTTTTACTCAACAAAGTTTACATTTAAAAATAGTGGTGAGTGCTTTGGGATTAACAACCATCAAGACCACTGGGATATGGGCATTTAAACAATAAAGGAAGACAAATATTGACTGCTGGTTTCTGATGAAAATATCACCAATAGGTAGGAAACTTAGCTGGAGATAGCTGACAACTGGTGCTGTTTGATTGTTATTGACAATAAGTGTTTTTGACAATACCACTTATAAATATTCTCCAACACAGCTCTGGGTAAATAGTCCTGCATTCCATCAGGAAGACAACCATAAAAATTGAAATAACAACCTGTTATTTAGTTGTCAGACAAGTACTTTTAAACTTGGGGATGGATGCCTGTGTGTTGAAAAGAGAAATTCACCAAAAGTAAGATATGAGAATTAGTTAAAAAGTGGGTCAGCCACAATACAAGCATGGCTGCTGGGAGAAAGAGTGGAAGAGACAGTAGCAATATAGAATTGGTTGGACGATGTTATCCAAGGAGAAAATGATCCCTTCAGAACTCAGTGAGATAGAGAAGTGTTAGTGATTTGAAATCTCAGAGCTCAATGTTCCAATATCAGTAGGATTTTTACCTACACACTTAATCATCCCTGTAATTTCCTCCTCCCCCTGCTAGCTCACTTACAACAACTGAACTGGGAAAACAGAGGTCATATTCTGATTACCATTTTAATTGCCATCCAATCTTGGTTGTTTCCTAAACTGGAATTGTTTCAGGAATTAATTTATATTTTAAATTAAAATAGCTGCAGGGTGGAAGGTGAACTTTATTTAAAATATGTATGTGGCCTTAGCCAGGCAGTCATCCTATACACCAAAAAGGTTGCGGGTTTGATTCCTGGTTGGGGCACATATGGAAGGCTACCAATCGATGTTTCTCTCTCACATATTGATGTTTCTCTCTCTCCCTTCCTCTCTCTTTCTCTCAAAAAAAAAAAGAAATCAATGAAATATGTATATGTATAAGTATAAATATAGGGTGTCCCCAAAAATGTATACATGCACTTTGAATAATTATAAAGGCAGTGTTTATTAAAACACATTTCATTTTCAAAATTGAGCTATCAGCTGTTAAAGTGTGCATACATTTTTTGGGACACTCTGAATATAGGTATATTTAATTCTATCTCCTGGTAATATTCAATTCACACATAGATAATAGGCAACTAATTTATTTAGGGCATTGTGCTAAGTGTTGAGTGGGGAACCAAGAAAGTTAAGACCCAGTTTTCTTAGCTGTGAAGAGATGTAGTGAGAGAACTGATTACTATTAATCTGTTTCCAGGTTTTCAGTTCTAGGACTGGGTGATGGTTTGTGCAGTGAATTATTTGAGTTAGGCTAACTGCTATAAATCAAAACAAAACAAGTCCCCAACTGAGCAGTTTACATGTTGTAATTTGTTGCTGGTCAGGGTCTATTCTGTGCAGTAATTTAGGGCCCTAGACTCCTCCTATTCCATGCCTCTGCCATCGTGTAGGGCCCTAGAATCATACACTGGATTCTCTGCATCTGGGCTTCAGTTAGGGGCCAGGCCTGGAAGTAATGAATTTCACTTCCTCTGATGTTCTAATGGCCAGGTGACCCACTGACCTCAAGGAGGTCTGAGAATGCACTGGTTCTGTATTCCCAGAGGAGAACCTGGTGGGGGTGGGAGTGACACAAGGCATGCTCTGTGCTGTCCGAAGGACTCTCTTAGGCTGATCTTTTCTATGTTTTGAGAGCTCAAGTTGGATTTGTCAATCAGTTATCAAATTTCCCACCTTTTAACAGGGAATGGTAGCAGGGAAGACAATGAAGACATGAAATACCTCCTGTATACATACATTAGCCCTCAAGCAATCTGCTGCAATGAGTATGGTTCTAGATGGCATACATTGCTGCTGAGCTGGTAGAAGTCAGGCAGCCTGCTGGAGGACACTTAGCTAGAGGTTGGTGGAATAAATATTTAGATCTGCATGTCTCTATGGCATTTGCTCTTTCATTATCTCTGAAGTAGGAAGTTTAGCTCAGGATAAACAAATATTTGCTGAATGAATAAAAAAGATAAAAGAATTAAGCTATGTAAAAAGGCAAAAGTAAGCAATTCAGAAAAAACTCCAAAAAACATTTATAGGGCTTAATAATAAAAAAGGTAGAAAAAGTAAATGTGCTTAGAATTATAAGTAAAAGTGCTCAATGCTTAGCTGTAGTCCCACTCTAAACCTAGGGAGCAGTGATTCCCTCCCTCCCTCCCTCCCTCCCTCCCTCCCTCCCTCCCTCCCTCCCTCCCTCCCTCCCTCCCTCCCTTCCTTCCTTCCTTCCTTCCTTCCTTCCTTCCTTCCTTCCTTCCTTCCTTCCTTCTTCTTTTAACCATTCATGCATTTCAAATTTCAACAACTATTTAGTGAGAGCCTACCGTGTGCACATCATGAGATTCAGGGATGAAGAAGACAGATGTAGCTCTTTCCTTCATGAAGTGAGCTTACATACAGGGAACTCTCCTGTAGCTTTGGTTGGGTTTGGGCAGCCCTTTCTCTCCTCTATGCACTGCACTTGAAACCTGCCGAATGATAGCTTTGTTGTTTCCAGGCGGAGGAGAGAAGTTCTTATAAAGTAGCGTTTTGAGAACTCTTTCTGCGGGGAAGTACAGTAATAGGAAAGTTGTTTCTTATTACAGAGGCCTTCCAAGCACCAGTATGCTTTTCTAGAAATTATTGGATGGCTTCTCCCAGACACAGGAGGAACTCAACACTTAATTATAATACCCCAAAGCATCTTTGGAGTGGGGTGGTCAAATAGGTTTTTAAAGTTTGAAAGCTATATCTTTTCAGCTATGTAAAATTGGCCTTCCTCGTGTTTATGTTCCTCCTTGTCAACCAAATGCTGTGATTTTGCTCTTTCTAAATTGACCTGCGGCAGAAAGGAAACTGCCCCTAAAGTTGGGGATATGGAAGGGGAAATGGCAGGTGCTGGGCATGATTTTTCCACTAACTCTGCAGCTAGTGACTACCTGAGTGAAACTGTACAGGTAAAATACAACATAATAGAAGCAGTGCAATTCTTCGTTTAAAAATATTATTTAATATACTTAATAATAAAAATATTAATATTATATTATTTAATATAGTTTGGTTTGTGTGTAATGAATTGAATGAGTGAAATATTGAACTAGTTGTTAGTTGATTCTAGTAATTGAAGCAATTTTATTTTCATAGCTAGTGAGCTAAAGTGGTATAGGAGAGGAGGAAGCTTTCTTTGATCTTCTTATTAGGGTCCCCAACTGGGCCTGAAAATTAAACAGACAAAGGAGAAAAGCAAATGAATTTGATTAAAGTTTTACATGTATATCGGAGCCTTCACAAGAGAATGAAGACCTGAAGAAGAGATGAGAGTAGGCTTTTCTATTTGAGATAAAGAACAATAAATCTGTGAAGAATTGTCAAGAAGGGCTTGGCCAAGGGGTAATCCAACTAGGACTAGGTGGTCCTTATCTTCCTTGACTTGGAAGATAAGGGTTAGTTTAACAAAGTTTGTTTGCAGATTCTTCTGGTTTAGTCTCTGGGCTGATTAGAGTCTATCTCTAGTAAAAGGAGAATTTATTTCTGCCTTGAGGCAGAAAAGGGGGAGCATTTTCTGCATCTACTGCTTCTTAATTGCTTTCAATTCAAAATAACTTGTTAGAGAGGCATATCTTGGGTGACATATTCTGGTTTCCTGTGGTCGGTTGCCAACAGTCCCTGTAAAAGCCTAAGGGAAAGGGTGAGAGAAGCCTCAGTCTGCCCATCATATAGGCTTTCGTCCAGAGGCACAAAAGCAATCCCTAGTCTTTCATATGGTTCAGCCCTCTCACCAGAACTGGCGGCTCCATTGAGGCTCCAAGGTAGTGAGATGATTTTGATTCTTTAGCCTTGTCCTCTGTCCACAAATCACTTTTCAGGCACTCAACAGGACTAAAGTCATGATGTTCACGGGCATTTGGCACTATTGACGTCGTCGACCCCTTCCTCCATAAAAATTACTAAAAATTTTATTCTACAACTGTGTTGGCATAAAGACAAATGTATTTATATTATATTTCAAAATATTTTTAACTAAAAATGTATTTTTCTTCTGATTTTAAAATAAATTAAAACATTTTCATGGGCTACTAAACTTATTGTAGACCTTAGGCACTGGGTCACTACTGGGCCTAATGGGTAAGTTGCTCCTGAAGGCTGCAGTTATGGAAGGAGGTTGAGGATTCAGAAATCCTGGTCTCAGCCAAGTCCGATCTGATGATCACGAACAATTTAAGCTTGAGAAAAGTCCAAAGGATCACACAAGGATCAAGCCTCCATAACTTGTTAAAAAATATCTGAATCTTCTAACAACTGTGAAGGGAAGTCTTTTTGTTGATGTTGTTCATCTTTTTTCTTAATTTCTTTTTATGCAATAGCTGCATTGAATTTTTTTCCCCCCAAAGTATAACCACATATTAATGGTCAAGGATGAAAGGAAGACTTTGGGAAGCAACACATGAGGCAAAGACTTTTCTACCTCCACTACTGCAGCATGGGATATTTTAATTGCTTGATCAACTGATTGAATCAACAAATATATACTGAGTGCTTAGTATGTACTGTCTGTGTGGTGCTGGGGTGTGGCTGAGCAATGTAGGTGTGCTTCTTGATCTTGAGGTATGTATGGGAGCGAGTAGGGAGAATAGGAGAAAAATGGTTGACCAGGCAATTATAATACAGAATGTTATACATTCTGTATAACTTTCTCAAAAGAGAAAGTTAGGGTTTTGAGAAAGCTTGGAGGAAGGGCACTTAACTCAGATTTGCAAGGCACGGGGACAGATAAGGCTTTCCAGATGAAGTGAAATCAGAATTGAGGAGGGTAGGTTAAGTAGGGGTTAGCAGATGATGATGATGATGATGATGATGATGAGGAAGAGGAGGAGATGATAAGAGGATCTCGAGCAGACAGAAGAAAGCTTGAAGGGTGGGGTGGGGGGTTTGCAGAGGAACAGGGAAGAAGCAGGGTGCATCCCAGGAACTACAAGCACTTTGGTATGGATGGAACACAGAGCATATGAGGAACGACAAGAAGAAGCTGCAAAGTTGGGTGGATGCCACAGTGCAGGGTCTTGAAGGCCATGGTGAGAGCTTGAACTTTATTATAAAGTCAGCAGGGACACACGAAGAGTTTTAAGCAGTTGAGTGATGTATTTGTGTTTGTGTTTAAGAAAGACCATTCTGATGATAGAATAGATTGGAAAGAGACTAGAATGTGTTAGGGGGAGAGGAGGAAATAAGAAACCATTGTCATTAATCCACATGAAAGAAGGCAGTGATGGCTCGAGCTGCACCAATGGCAGTGGCTGTAAAGAACAGAGAGGTAGATCTGAGAGGTATTTGTTTAGGAGCTCTCAGTGCCAGGATTTGTGATAGACAAATCCTGTGGGAGCTGACAGAGGCTAGCTGTACCCTGCTTTTGGGCTAATACAATTTACTGATGATACCATTCTACAAAAAGGAGGGGATAAGAGGAGACTTGGAAAAAAAATATCACAGGGGAGATTCTCTTTGAAGATTAATATTGAATGTAGTCTGCTCACACCTGAGTGTGACAAGCCTATAAAGCTGCTATCCAAGGTGGCCTTTGTTTTGACCACATCCATGTAAGCACCATGTCCAGTAGGCTATTACCCTTCTTATCTTCCTCTTCCACCTTTTATCTTATAGACCTCCAAGCTTTTGCCCCAACTCTCATCCCTTTCTTGTACAAATAGCCTCAGAATGCCAGTCTCATGGTAGGACTGAGTTTCAGCAGGAGACTCAGGACCAGCAGCCTCTGGCAGCACCTTCCTTCAGCTCTTGGATAAGAACCCTAGACAGGAATGTGCTGTAGTTTATTTGGGCATCACCTGATTTTTGAATTGGCCAAGGAACACCATTGCCTTAGCCATTTGCAGAGAAAAGCAGATTGTCACCATTCAACCCCTAAAGCTGCCAAACTTGCTTCAATCGGGACCAGGAGTGATTCCATCTCAGGTTAATTTTGGGGAACAGCATCTGGGAGCTGTGAGCAAGAGAATGGTGGATGGAAGTTTGAGCGCAAGTCCTATCACATGTTTTCTCTGAAGATGATATTCTCTGAAGGAGATGTTTTCTTTTTCTTCTTTTAAAAATCACATGCTCTCCATCTCTAATTGTACAGTCATGCAATCTGCAGATGTTGACTTGGCAAGTGTGAACAAGGCAGTGAGAAAAGCGAGCTGCAGTGTTCATCGTGTCAGGTACCAGGGCATGAGTCTGAAGGAAGCAGTGCCTCCCCAGTGCACTGGCGAGCAGTAAAAACGTTTTGCTGTCTGTCTTCCTTTTCTTTTCTTTGGGGTGTTAGAAAGGGTTGGATGGGAAAGTTGGCTTGGACTGGGGAAAAGGGAAGAAAAACTGTAGAGGTGTTTTTCTATAGAGCAGCTGAGGTCTCTGTACCATATCTTGTGTTTGGCTTGGTTTTTATGGGTCCCCAGTTGAAATACATAAAAGATAGGTGCCAAAAGGATTGAAAAGTCATTTGGAATAACGATAGGGGCTGAACATGACCTCAAGGGAAGAATGTTGCTCAGTGGAGACAAGTGGGAAACTTACACAGATACAGGGGCTGACACATTGTTCACTTTCCAGGGGAGGGTTGGTAGGGGCAACATGCCATGTGCTGGTAAAATGTTCTGAAGGGCAAACTTTACATGGCCTGAGCATTTGGAATTTTTCTGTTGGCTTCTTTCTACTGCCACATTTTCCAGCTCTTTTTTGGGCAAAGGAAAGCTCTCTTCATTTCCTTGCAGACTATTAATTCTCTAATATGTAGGCCTTTGTCTCATTGACTAAATCTAAGCCAAAGGTGAGAAAATGAGAAATTTATTGCCTCACAGTTCTGTGAATATTGGAGTTAGGCTGCCACGAGCTAAAGAACTACCAGAAGTTAGGAGAGGGGCCTGGGACAGAGCCTTCCCTAAGGCCTTCAGAGGGAGTGTGGCCTGCTGACACCTTCATCCCAAATGTCTGGCCTCCAGAACTGTGAATCAATACATTTCTCTTATTTAAGCCATTCATTTTGAGGTACTTTGTTATGAGAGACCTAGGAAACTAGTACACCATCTAAACCCCTTTAGCAAAGTGAGTGCCCGAATCTGTGCCTTCTCTTTTCTCTGTCTCTTCTGCAAATTTTCTTTTTCTAGAGCATGAAGATAGCTAGCTCAGATGGAATCTGTTTACAGTATCATTACCAGTGGTTATATTTCTATGGGTTCTCTGCATTTGTGGTCAAGGTGAGCTTTGCTGAGTTATGTGAATCTAAGTTTTTCAATGGACCTCAATATGAACTCTGGATAAATATGTCCTTTATTTTTTAATCAAGAAAAATAGTTCTTAAAAAGATTTGAAAAACATACTTTTACATTTTTGGATAAATTTCAAGACAATTAAATGTTTTCCATATTTAAATAACTGTTAGAATGAGTATAACTGGGCAACCTCACATAAGTCTTTTATCTTTCACACCTATATTTTAAAAAGTGGTGGTAACAACAGTTTCCTGTTTATATCAAAGGTTTCTTTTAAAAAATGAACTAAAGATTGTGAAAGCCCTTTATGAACTGTAAACTACTATACACTTTTGTTGACATTAACCAAATTTATGATTTTTGCTTTATTTATAATTTGTACTCTGCATTCTTTTAAAATGAACTTGTGGCATCTTACAATGAATACACAAACTCTAAGATAATCAAAATAGAAAATAAGATACAAAATCACCTAGGGGAAAGGAAATACAAATATTCCCCAAATCCTAAACTAAAATGAATTATAGTCTAGCTGTTTTAGCAAACAGCTAGACTATAATTCCCAGCCTCCTTTGCAGTTAGATGTGGCCATGTGACTTGGTTCTAGCCAGTGGGTTCTAGTGAATGAAAGTGATCTATGCAACTTCCAGATCTAACTCATAAAGCCTCCTGTAGGGTGCTTCTCATACCATAACCCATTCACAAAGGATGGACTGGTGACATGAAAGCCAGAGTGAGCTTGGAGGCCATGTGTTGACTATGGCAGAGGTCTGTTAGCCTAGGATGACCGTGAGGAGCAGATCATTTTTTTCCCTTACAACAATCAGGAGCATGTGTTCTGGGCTGCTGTCTGAGTGTTCAATGAACCTCTGCTGTCATTACATTTGGGTCTGTTTGTTATAGCAGATTAGTCTGTTCTAACAAATACTACAGTTATTGTATTTGAGTAGTCACGAGTCACTTAATGAAAGGGATACATCCTGAGAAATGAGTAGTTAGGAGTTTTTGGTGTGTGTACATCATTGATGTACTTACACAAACCTATGAGGTATAGCCTACTACACACCTGGGGTATCTGGTATAGCCTAGTGCTCCCAGGCTACAAGCCTGTACAGCATGTCACTGTACAAAACAACGCCAGGTAAAATCAAGCACAAAAGAAAATGATGCCATCAAGAGAAGTGGTAAATGCAAGATGTAGGAAGCTGCTTCCTGCCTAACATGACATTCTGTTTTACAGAACAACTATATATATATATATTTAATCCTCACCTGAGGGTATTTTTTCCATTACTTTTCAGAGAGAGTGGAAGGGAGAGGGAGAGGGAGAGAGACAGAGAGAGATGTGTCTAGAGAGACACATTGATTGGTTGCCTTCTGCATGCGCCCTGACCAGGGCCAAGGATGGAGCCTCCAACTGAGGTATGTATGTGCCCTTGGCCAGAACTGAACCTGGGACCTTTCAGTCTGCGACCAACGCTCTAATCACTGAGCAAAACTGGCTAGGGTCAGAAAACTATTTTTATAAGTAGAAAGAGCACACTCTAAAATAATGCTAAAAGGTATATTATGGTAAATGCATAGACCAGTTACAAAGTTGTTTATTATTATTATCAAGTATTATGCACTGTATATAATTGTATGTGCTATACTTTTATGCACCTGGCAGTGCAGTAGGTTTGTTTACATCAGCATCACCACAAACACACAATACATTGCACTACAGCATTGCACTACAGGGCAATAGGGATGTTTTAGCTCCACTATCATCTTATGGGACCACTGTCATATATGCAGTCCATTGCTGACCGAAACATCACTATGCGGTGCATGACTGTAATAATTTAGCTTTCAACATTTCTGAATCACAGACTTCTAAAACTGAAAAAACGTTTTAGAGATCTAATCCACCCTACTCACTTTTCAGGTTGTCATCTCTCTCTGTTTCATATCCTTCAGTGTCTCCAGATTGTCTTCATAATTAAATTCAAAACTCTTAATAATGTGTGTCCTGATACCTCCCTACTTCTTCACCTTGTTTCTTTCCGCTCTTTTACTTGCACACCCTTCTTCAATTAGACAGAAAAAGCTGCCTTCCTCTTTCTCATTTCTGTGTTTCTTGTTCTCCCTGGATGGTTCTCCTTTTCTTGCCTATTTTGAGATTATCTCAACTGTTACCTCCCATGGAAACCTTTCCCTAACTCTCCCCGCTCTCCTGACTAGTTAGACGCCCCTCTTAAATTCTTCCACAGCACTTCGTGTGAACAATTCTCATGACACTTACTTTGTTTTATTGTGATCATTGGCTTGATTTAAGGACTAGAGTTCATTGATGGTAGAAGGTTTTTTGAGACATTTTGTACCCCCAATTTCTGACAGAGAACCTGGGATGTTTTCAAATAACTGAACAAAATATCTCAGCAAGTATTTATTGAGTGCTTCCCATGTTCCGGGCACTTTGATAAACGCTAAAGATCAAATGATAACCAAAAATTGACAGGGCCCCTGCCTTCATGGAGATTACAGTCTAGCAAGGAAGACAGATATTGATCAAATAATCACACAAATAAAAGGACAGCCTTCATAAGTGCTGCAAACATACATCTTTCAGCCATTAGTTCCTTTCTGTCTGACTTCTCAGCACTTGAGCAAAAGAAATTTATGATATGGCACTCAAAAATTATTGCAGTTTCAGAACGCACAGAATTATTGAACCTCATAAATAGTAATCATAGCTACCACATACTGAGTCATCATTATGGGTGAGGCACTGTGCTAAACACTTTAATATCATACGACCTTTTTGAGATACATTTAGGAGATAGAATCCATGGGATCAGAGGTAATTTAAGTGAGAGGAAAGAATACAGTTGTACTGTATATTTCTGTGGAGTCCAATAGGACAGCTACATGTGGCTGTTTAAATGTAAATTAATTAACATTAAATGCAGTGAAAACTCATTTCCTCAGTCGTACCGGCCATGTTTCAAGAGCTCTGTAGTCACAAATGGCTGGTGCTACCCTATTGGACACCACGGAAAGTTCTGTAGGACAGCACTGGACTGGAGATTTGCTCTGTTCTAGTAACAGAGCAGTGACTGATAATGGCACTTAGCAGTATAGGGAATATAAGAGAAAGAGGAAGTTTGAGAGAAAAAGAAAGAAGTTGTGTCTGGACACAGTGAGTTTGAGGTGCTGTCGGGCATTCGGTTAAAGGGGCCTGGTGCTTGGGAGAGGCAAGGGCTAGAGGCGGCCAAGTCTTTAATTTGTAAGTACTAGGCGCAGCCATGGAGCGGGCGTGAGAACAGGACCGGAAGCGCCCCCATGGATCTCCCTCACTCCAAGGAGACAGAGGATAGCATGAGAAGTGACCCAAGGAGAAGAGATGTGGGAACCAGAGAAGAATTCTGAGAGCATGATAATCACAAAGTCAGAAATGACAAGCGGGGCAAAGATGTCCGAAGTTAGAGCATCCAACTGGGACCGGTTCTCCTCTGGCCTGCGAGGTCGGGCCGGCATGAGTAACCTCCCCGGGAGCGGTGCCAGTGAGTAGTGGGAGAGCCAAAGTGGAGCAGAGCTGGGCTGGAACTGCTATCTGTGGGAGCAGGGTGGCACGGGGGAGCCGCCCTCCTTGGCAAAATTTGGCTGGGGGGTGGCAAAGAGAGGTCATTAGCTTGAGGGATGGGAAGGGAGATGGGAAAGGTTTCATTTTTCAGAAACTGTGAAACTTGAATTTTCTTCACCTGTGAGGAAGGAGTGGGTGGAATGGAAAAGACTGATACAACCCGCCGTGAAGCTGTAATTACTGAGTCAAGTGTGAGAGATAGTGGAAGAGAAACGTGGGTGAACCTTGGAAAGGGGAAAACATACTTCTGTTTCTCAGAGCCAGGATGGAAGGAGAGCAAGATTAACATTTGGGGGTAGAGGCAGAGGAACTTGGAACTGTTCACATCTTAGTTTTGTAACACAATGTTTTCAACTGTGATTTACAGACAATACAAAAACGTCATGTATATGGCTAATGCTGAACTCCGTTAAAAGCCAAAGGCATGTCACCAGCATGTTTAACTCAGTTTATATGATTTTTTTTGGTTTGTTTTAATATATCTTTATTGATTTCAGAGAGAGGAAGGGAGAGGGAGAGAGAGAGATAGAAACATCAATGATGAGAGACTCGTTGATCAGCTTCCTCCTGCACGCCCCCAGCTGGGGATCGAGCCACAACCCAGGCATGTGCTCCGGCTGAGAACTGAACCCCCATCTCCTGGATCCTAGGTTGATGCTCAACCAGCCACTGACCCACGCCTGGCTGGGCTCAATTTATATGATTCTGTAGCGTTTCCATGAGGTCTAAATGGACAATTTTCCAGGCCAGAATGACTTGATAGTGCATTCTTTAGCCCAGCTCCTCATACGTCAGTGTCTTCATTGGACTTCTGTATAGCAGGTTAGTAATCAGCTCTAAGTTGAATTGTGTGGTAAGCAAGATCTGAGGAAGACAAAATAAATAAATCTACACTCGGGCACATTCATAATCAAACTCAGAACACCAAAGACAGAAAATAAAGGAAAACCTAAAACACTAACGGAGAAGAAAGGACATTATCTACAAAGGCAGGTACTTAGATTGGCTTCTAAGTGGCAAAATAGACTTCTCTGTAGCAAAAATATCTTTAAAGAAATCAGATTTAAGGGCAATGGTTAAATGAAGGCATTTAAGAATAATCTTGAAAAAATTTACTAGTTCTAGATTCTCACTAAAAAATGTTCCTCAAGGATCTACTTTAGGAATGAAATCATTGAATGTAGAAGGAAGGGCTGCGAAGCAAGAAGCGATATGACAAAAGGAAGCTGGTGAACGGGAACAGCTAAATAATGCCAACTCTACAGAGTAATGAAAGTGATAAGGATTACTTAGCATGTGAAACACAAATGGAAATAAAGTGCTAGACAATAATAATCTGTATAATAGGAGGAACATGATTATAGTGAACAATTTTGAAGACCTTTAAACTACTCAGGAAGAAGAAAAAAGATAAGCTGTTTCAGATTTTAAGTTAAATTATACACGTGGAAATTATAAGGGTAACTATAACTAAAATTATAGAAACAGACTATATAGAATTCAAATAATTCAAGATCTGAAAATAAAATTAAAAGAAAACTTAAGCCAAACAAGAGAATAAAAATAGAGAATTGTAGAGAATTTTCACACTGTGACTACTGGCTCTTTTTAATTTTAATTTAAAAATTTCTCGTTATTGACTGTGAAATCATACACTCGAATGATTTTGAGTGTATGGGTTGAGAGATAAGGGAGAATATGCAGTTTTCTTCCATGCCCACTACATGCCAACGTAGTGCTAAATGTTAGTGTTACATAGTATCGGTTTCGAGGTGAAACGATCATATGTATAGAAGTTCCAACAGAATTAAGAGAAAACGGTTAGAACGAAAATGAGAGTTTAGCAAAGTTTAGGGTACAAAACCAATTTATAAAAATTAATAGTATTTTCTTATATCAGCAGTTATTAACTAGACCATATAATTGAAATAAGATGCTATTTATAATATTACCCAAAATAAATACACTTTTAGGAGCCAACCTAAAAAAGAAATCCAGTATCTTTGTGGAGGAATATTTAAAATTTCATTAAAAGCATACGAGAAGTTTTGAATGAATGGATAGGTTGACTTAATGTAGTAAAGATGTCAATTTTCCTCAAATGAATCTATAAACACCACATACAACTTTAATAAAAATCCCATTTATATGTTTTGAAAAACTTGAAAAACTCTCTTTAAAATTTGTTTGAAAAATGGCCCTAGCTGGTTTGGCTCAGTGGTTAGAGCGTCAGCCCTCGACTGAAGGGTCCCGGGTTCGATTCTGACCAAGGGCATGTACCTTGGCTGCAGGCTTGGCTCCGGTTGGGGGGAGTGCAGGAGGCAACCAATTGATGTGTCTCTCTCACATTGATGTTTCTCTCTCTCTCTCCCCCCCACACTCTATTTGAAAAGCATTGGGAAAAAATATCCTCTGGTGAGGATTAAAAAAATAAAAATATAATAAAAATAAATAGTTTGAAAAAATAAAAGTCCATGAATAGTTCAGCCACACTTGAAAAGCAAGAGCATTTACTATATCAGATATTAAGATAAGACAATTAAAAAACATTGTTGGTTATGGAACAGATGGATCAATGGAATAGAATAAAGAGCTTGGAAATTGGCCTGTGTATATGGGGAACTTATATAGCTGACAGATAAAGTGACATATTAAAAACTGATGAAAGATTGTCTTAGTGGCATTGGGAAAATTCTCACTTAAGAAGAAAAAAAAATTTGGATTCCCACTTTATAGTGTATACACAGGCAATTCTGAATGAATGAATGACCTCATTGTGAAAGTTAAAATTATAAATCTAATATATAAAAATATGTATAGGAAAACATCAAGAACAATAAAAAAGACAAAAAACCCAATAAAAGTGGGTTAAGAATAAGAAGAGGCAATATAAAGAGGAAAGCCTGAATGTCTAACAAGTTCATAAACAGACCTCGAATGCTGTAATCAGAGAAATTAAATTAAAGCAACAGTGAGATGTTAAGTTATCAGAACAGCAAACGTTAGACGTGTGCATGCCAAGTATTGGTCAGGATATGTAGTGACGGATACTTTTATGTCCCCCTGTGGATGTGGCCTCAGAACAAAAGGGCAGCAACTTGTGGGGACCAATAGCCGCACCCTCTGACTTCAGTGGGCGCCTGCCTGATGCTCCGCAGGGCGAGGGGTGAGCAGCCGCATTTTAGTAAAAGTCGTTGCAGAATGTCCAAGACCGTACCTTATCCAACTGCTTCACAGACCCAGCTCCCAAGAAAAAGCATAAAGACCTGCAGGTGAGGAACGTAACACCCTTTCTTCTAATAGTTAAAATCACATGGTTTCCGTTGTATCTGTAGACATGAAAGAGGAGGTATTCTAAAAAGACTGATCACTTACCCCAAAGAGAGTTAACCTAAAAGAAACAGCTAAACAGGAAGAGATGCCTCAGTTAGCATGGGAGATTAGATCCGTATTTAAATAAGGTGCTGCATTTGTCCACTATATATCTGAGTGTACAGTGTGTGGTGTGAGCTTGCTACGTTGCCATATAGTTTCATTGCACCAAATTAAGTTATGTGAGTCAGGCCGTTCTTTTTCACACTTGATCTAAACAGATAGAAGTCTGTGGAGACATTACTGCCCAAAACAAAGTAGAAAGAAATAACTAGAAGATTTGGTGACAAAAATTGGGGGGAAATTGCCTTAAGTCAATGTTAAATGAAGGTGTGTGATTTTAATAGAAAATAGGGGCTTTAGTGAAAAACTGAAAAGCAAAGTATAGCATCTGTCAGGAGATTTTTTTATTTTATTTTAAGGTTGGGACATGGGAAGTTCCCTGGAGTCTTGAAATCACTTGAGTGAGGCTGACTCTAGTTTCTCAGCTCGTCAAAACTATTAAGAGTCACAAAAGCTGTTTTTATCCCCCGAGAACCTCTGTTTAATAGGCTGTGGGTGAACCCATTACACATCAATACCATGGCCTCATGATTCTTGTTTCCTTGTGAACGTGTGTTTCCTTGTATTTCCTAGTTTGTCATAGTTACTCTACTTTCCGAAACTGTTTGTAAGAAAGTTATGTAATATATGGAAACATTTATGTAACACAAATCTTTTTGCTGCAGCATTATTTATAAATGCAAATAAAAAAAGAAAAAGAAGCAAAGAGGTAATTAGCTCTTTTTGGTTGATAACTTTTGATCTTGCTTTTCAAGTCTCTAAGTCTGACAATTATCAGTCTATGTCAACAGGGTTCACCCAAGCTTGAAAAAATTTGGAGGGGTAGCTGTTTTTCCCCTTAGGATCTTATACTTCTTCCAAGTCTTTCTCCAAGTATCTTTATATGTCTATGTCTGTCTATGTTATATTATATGTACTAAGTTCTGACTATGTGCCAGGTACTCACCATGGGAAGCATTTTAAAACCTCTTTTTGTTAGCTATGAAGCCTGAGAATAGAAATATGACTGAGCGATAAATTCCCCCTCTCTTTCTTTTCTCCCATTCCTCATCTCCCTCCCTCCCTCCCTCCCTCCCTCCCTCCCTCCCTCCCTCCCTCCCTCCCTCCCTCCCTCCCTCCCTCCCTCCCTCCCTCCCTCCCTTCTTCTCAAATATACACTATCAAGAAAGCCTTACATATGCCCTGTTTTTTGTCTTATGTTTCCTGTTTTCTTTCCATACAATCCTCTGTTTAACAGTTTTCTCTTGCCTCATGGACAGACCAAGGGGGCTCTGAGCTTCATTTCTAATACTCTTTACTTCTGGCACCCATCTCTTCGTGTCTGGGGTACCAAAGGGGACAGCATGTTAAGAATGCTAAGTCATAAATTTGTGGATTTCTTACGCAGAACAGGAATCCCCGATGGCAGGGACAGAAGGAAAAGCTGGAACTGGGGACAGGAGAACAGTCCTGAATTTTTGGTTCGTGGCCACTGTTAGAGTTGTTGCTGGTTCCACGACTTTAAGCAGCTCTCTTAACCTCCCGGCTTCAGCAGAATACCTGGCGGTAAAACATATCTTTTCGGGTTAGTTGAATCTATAGTTCATTGCCTTTGAATTATTAAGCTGATTGTGATGCAAGTGATTTCTGTTCATAGAAACAGAATAGATTTTGCCCAGTGCAGAGGAAATTGGTTCTGTCCTGTGGAGGTTACAGTTGTTGCATCTATCAGTGCAGTTTTTTAAATTGAGGTAACATTGGTTAATAGCATCATATAAATTTCAGGTGCCCAACATTATGATTCGACATCTGTATGCTCTGCTGAGTGCTCACCACCAACATCTAGCTTTCACCTGTTGCCGTGCGCAGTGTCTCCCTCCCCAGCCCGTTTCTCCCTCCCCACCCCCTCTCCCTTGGCAACCACCACCTGTTGCCTGTATGTGTCCGTTTGGCTCGAGTTGGTTCCATTTGCTACTTTTTGTTTTGCACACAGGAGTAAAGCCAAAGTTTTCTGTCCTTTCCCATCTGACTTATTTCACTTGGTAGAACACCCTCGTGCTCCATCCATGTTGTCGCAAAAGTCAATGTTCATTTCAGCATTCGTAATTGACCATGTGTCCATGCTCTGAATTCTCTGTTGAACAGTTTGTAAAGCTCTTCCTGGCTCTTTCATTAATTAACAACTTAAATAAGCCTCTTTGATACATGTTCATTTAAATTTAAATGAAGGCCTAAAAAATATCACGTTACTCATGGAGACACCAACGGAATCCACCTGACAAAATCAGATGGACAGCACCGCAGGAGAACTGTACCTCATGATCAGCTTAGCAACCCCCCTTTTTTTGGCTTCTGGAATGAACCCAAATGTTAGTAGAACTTGAACTTTAGGTATTCTCTGTTTCTATAGCATTTTTCCTTCTATACTGGTATTGCACTTTGGTTTTAGTTTTGTTTTGAATAAATCTGATAAGTTATTCCCCCTTATGGTGGCGATAATGATTGGGAATTTGATTTTATGGTTTGGCCATTTGGAAATCTCTGTGTATGGACTATGGAGATCCATTCACTGTTGGGCAAAAGACAATAGAGAACCCAATTTAGTTTTTATTTGTTTGTTTACTTACCTACTTTGAACTCAGATCAAAATCTCTTATTGGGTCTCCTTATTTTTTATGGCAATATAGTTATTTGCAAATGGGCTGATAGACCATTAAACAAATTTTGGTGGTAGGTCACTGTATTAGTTTACTGAGGCTGCTATAACAAAGTACCACCAACTGGGTAGCTTAAAACAACAGAAATTTATTGTCTCATAGTTTTAGAGTCTAGAAGTCTGAAATCAAGGTCCTAGTTGGGCCATATTCTCTCTGAAGACCAGAGAATCCTTCCTTGTCTCTTCTAGCTTCTGTTATTTACCAGCAGTCCTTGGCATTCCTCGACTTGCAGATACATTACTCCAGTCTCTGACTGTTACCAGATGGCTGTCTTTTCCTTATGTGTCTTCACCTTATCTTCCCTCTGGGAGTGTCTGTATCCAAGTTCCTTCTTTTCATAAGGGCATCCGTTATAATGGATTGGAGGCCCACCCTGTTCCAGCATGACCTCATCTTAACGGAACTAGTGACACCTGCAGCAACCCTGCTTCCAAATAAGGTCACATTCTAAGGTATTGGGAATTAGAACTTCAGCAAATGAACTTGCGAGGTGGGTGTGGGGAGGGGAGAAGAATACAGTTTGACCCATAACAAGGAGAAAGTTAGAATTTTAGAGGAAAGGAATTGCTAACTCATAGCCAGAGAATTAACCAGCAACCTTGATAATTTTGTATGTTCTCTATTTTTGTTCAGGCCTTGAGTCAGCAAATATTGGGGGTTGATCTGGGTCCTTGAGTATTCGTTGCTGGCTGGAGAGCTGTTTGGAGGGTGGGCAGGTCCACCAGAAGCATCATTCTATCCTAGAGAAGGGTTGGCGTATGGAGCTCGCCATGGGTAGAGGCAGTGTTATGGTATGAGTGAGCCAGCAGGAAAGGGAGCCAGACACAGGTTGAAAAGGTCCTTTCTACTCTGGACTGACTTCCCAGAATGTCACAGAAAGCACCTCCTACTGGACCCAAGGAAAATCCCTTCTCCCCCAATAGAATGTGACCCTCTCCTTCAGAATCACAGATTTATGAGTTTCCTGTTGGTTTCTTTATTTTCATCTCCCTAGTTGCTCAGAGGAAAATCAGGATAATTCTGACAGTAGAACTTTAAACCTAAGTTCTTTTATTGCGCCTGGGTTTGTGGTTTTGGGTATTACTCATACATTTATATCCACAAAGTAAGCTTGCTCTGTTGAAATGCGGTCATTAATTAATCATTTAATCTAAGTAAAAGTTTCCCTATTGGGCATTTCTCGTGTCATCTTCACAGTGAGTTTGAAACCAGGTTTCCAGTAATTTCTGATCATGTAGGATCTTCTGGCTTAGAACTCACAGTAGAAAAGTTCATGGAAGGCCTAGGGTGTTAACTTCTTTCCTGGCTGTATTCCAGCTGGTTTTAAATCCCTCTAGCTTGCTTTGGCTTTCTCACATTACCTCTTCATGTGGGTGTTATAGGAACCTTCCTTCCAGTGTCCAATAAAACTCACCCCTTCTCACCCCATCTTGATACATAAGGTTGGAAAAATCTGATGATATTCTTACCTTAAAATTAAGGCCAAAGGGTAGACAGAGGTAACTAGAAAGGTGAAGTTAGGAGTGGTCATCATTTTGGGTGGCCCTTGACTTAAAGAGCCCTCTGGAGGAAATATGAGTGCCATGAGCATGTGAGCTTCAGCTAGATTTAAGAAAGAATTAGCAATTCACATGTGCTAGTAGCTAAAGGCAAAAAGGAAGTTATATTCTTGTGCTGTTGGTGGTCAGATGTCCATGGAGCTATGGAATGGTCTGACAAATGAGGAGCAATGTGGGAAAACAGAGAAGGTACTTCTAAGCAGACAGCCAGCCTTAACATATGTATGAAGTCGTCCCGGTAAGCACTGAGCACTGATGGGGCTGCTCAAACGCAGAGAGCGCCACACTCTCTCAAGAGCACCGGAGGCTGGGATTGCTGTCTCTGTTCTGCCATTAACTAGTTAGAGGACTGAGTACAATCCCTTAGCCCCTGTGAGTCTCACTTGTCTTACCTAACCCCTTTCCCATTAGCTCTGGTTCAAATAACTTTCTCATGGGTCTGTTCTATTGCTTGAAATCTCTTTTGACCAAAACTTTGTTAACATGCACATATATGCATTTGGGAGGAATACTATTAGTGCTGTTATAAATACTGCTACTGGTATTGTGTAATGGGGGCAATTCTGTGATGGACACCACAATTTGAGTGCTTTATATCTGTTAATTTTTTAAATCCTTACAATGATCCGAAGAAGAGGTATCATCATTTTTAGCTGGGGGACTATTAAAGTGTTCCAGTGGAAATGGATAGTTAAAAAGCACCCAGCCGGTAAATGAGACCAGGGGAAATGGGACTCAGACAGGCTGATGAGATCATAACGTAGGGAAGACCTGTGATGCGGGGGGCCAATATGGGCTCCCTTGTTCAGGAAAGTGGCAAAGAGGGAGGCATTTAGGGGACAGGTGAGGCTGCTGTGCATCTCATAGAAGAGCCAAAAAAAAAAAAGTACAGAAAAGGAAGGTGCTAGAAAACAAGATTTTCTTTATTTTTACTCCTTTTTTATAATTTTGAAAATAACACATGCACATTGAAGAATAATCAGACTGTACAGAAAAATTAAAGAACTGAAAAAATATATTTTATACCTTCTACCACAATTATTTTTATTACATATTGCTTCTAGTTTTTGTCTAATGCTGCAATATTCCTCAAGTTGTAATCTGCTTGATATAAAATAATAAACATTTTCCCATGTTGTTTCATAGTCTTTATCATCATTTTCACTTTACATGGCAACATATTATGTCCAATAAACTGTATGCCCATAGTTGGCTACTGAGAGGTATGCACTTTTATGGGTAACTTGAAATGGAGTCTTTACAGATGGTATTCTGATACATTTAGAAGGGAATATGGTTTCTAGGAACCCTCTTGGGTTCATTAGACACATTAATTTGCTCAAAATGAGAGTTACCCCATATCTATGCCATCAGTCATTTGTGGAAGATGGATACAGTATTAGAAAGTTGATAACATGGGATTAGTATTCTAAAAAATAAAAAAAAGAACAACAGCCTGGCCGGGCATGGCTCAGCGGTTGAGCGTCGACCTAGGATCCAGGCGATTGGGGTTTGGTTCCCAGTCGGGGCACATGCCCAGGTCGTGGGCTCGATCAATGACTCTCTCATCATTGATGTTTCTGTCTCTCTCTCTCCCTCTCCTTTCCTCTCTCTGAAATCAATAAAGATATATTTTTAAAAAAAGAAAAAAAAGAAAAAAAGAACAACAACAAGGAATGAAAAGTACTCTTTGGGTGTCAAGGAGACTCAAAGAGAAATTGAAGGCATTAGCAGAGAGATTAGTGGCTGTAATAATGCATGTCTGTGTTCTGGATAAGAAGGGTTCGGCATGGTCTGTGCAAAACGAAGCCAGAATTCCAAAGAGAAATGCAATAACTTTAAGAAAACTTTTCTTGGCACTATAAGCTCACACATGTACTTTTATATGCTACAAAGTTGAAAAAATTTAAATTCTGAAGTATTGAGGCCACAGCTATAAAAAAATTAAGATTTTAAACTAGATTTGTGAGAGTAAGAAAATATGGTATGCTAAATGCTAAATGCTATTCTATACGGTATTTTTTTCATGCTGGCAAATGTTCTACTTCTAGCAATGTGAACAATTATTTTTGCTGGCAAAAACAGTTCAAATAAAAACAGAAGCAAGCCACCATTTCTTAACATAGTAAAGTTGAACATTCAAACATGTAATGGAAATTATTTACACATTTATTTCATTGTTATTCAAAGGAAGCAGCAGGAATTCCATGGAAGTTTGTATTTATGACAAAAGTAAATTACTAGTGTAAAGGTATTTCGAGGTTAGAAGCATGATAAATAGGAGATGATTTAGAAAGAAACAAGTGTATCTATTTAAAAAAAAAATTATTATTCACTTCAGCCTT
Organism: Miniopterus schreibersii; assembly: GCF_964146895.1. Classification (NCBI taxonomy): domain Eukaryota; kingdom Metazoa; phylum Chordata; class Mammalia; order Chiroptera; family Miniopteridae; genus Miniopterus; species Miniopterus schreibersii. The sequence goes on along the minus strand of NC_138101.1, from coordinate 40,823,729 downwards.
CCCTAACCTTCAGACTAGGTAAGAATCTGGAAGAGACAGGGCGAGTAGACTACCAAATATTTATTCATTTCATTTTCTTGGTTTAACAGAAACCAAATTTTGCTCAGTGTGTCCATAGTCCAGTTAAAATACTTTCCCAGACTTGCTTGCAGTTAGGGGTAACTCCATGACATTTTCAGCTGATGAAATAATCTAAGAAATCTGTTCGATTCTACTTTTTTACTCTTCCTTCTTGTTTTTGACTAGAGAAAGTAGGTGGTGGGGTTGAGGGTAACAGCTAACCTGAGAGCATCCCACAGCTAGGAGGAGGCAGTAGGCCACTGAGTGAGTGAGGACATGAAGGGAGGTAGCACCCTCAGGCACCGATCACCCTCTGGGAACACTGCACTGCTTATTTCTGCACTTTTTTAAAAATGTGAGGCAAATTATATGTGGATGTGTACTTGGTGAAGCCACTGTCATCACATTTCTGTTATATTCGGTGCACACAAATCCCAAATGAGGCAGAGCCCTGACATAGCCTCTTTTTTTAAAAAATATATCTTTATTGATCTCAGAGAGAGGGAAGGAGAGGGAGAGAGAGAGAGAAAAACATCAATGATGAGAGAGTCATTGATCGAGCCTGCAACCCGGGCATGTGCCCTGAACAGGAATCGAACCCCGATCGCCTGGATGCCAGGTCGATGCTCAGCCGCTGAGCCCCGCCCCGCCGGGTGACATAGCCTCTTTTTATGTCCTGTAATTTTATTGATAAACTATCCATCATGGTAATGCTATGTTTAATGACCTTTGTCCTCAAATTCTCTGAGCTATTAATTACATTGAGGAGCTAACATTTGTAAAGCAACCCCTGTTGCTCATCCTTGTATTTAAGGTCTGACACAGTGTGTGCACTGAATAAATGTGTATTTTCAGGCAATTAGGAAAATTGTTTATATAAATATATGTATATGGAACATTCTATATATTTATAAATTATGTGTTTTAAAATACTTGTATGGCTTTAAAATACTCAGATATATCGATGAATTACTCTATGCAAATAATTGCCACTGTTTGTTTCCAATTAGAATTTGGATACTGCTCTAATAGTGGACATTTATGTGCTGCAATGAACTCTAAGGTCTTAGAGAAAATAAGAGAACTGATGTGGCTGACAGAGAGCTAAGAAACAGTGGCATCAGCAGCATCTGTCAGACACTTGAATAAGCATTCGGTAAAAACAAAGCAAAATGAATTTTAAACTCACGTAATTCTTGGAAACGCAGAGTGTTGTTCCACCCTTTTTCTGATTGTTCGTAGCCTATTAAAGTTGCCTATTGTTGAGAAACCTGTTTAACTTAGTTTAACCCAGCGTTTTCCAATCTTATGTGATCATGAAATCCTTTTATACAAGTTACATCTGCTAATACCCGGTGGAAACACTATGTGAGACATACTCTGGATAACCCTGCAATACGGGAAACAGAAACAAAAAATCACCATTATTATTTCGTATTGTCATATAATATCCTGTGCAGATAGATAGTAATCAGAAATAAGACATTTGACTTTTGGAAAGGGGAAGAAATATTAAGACTTTTTTTTTTTTTTTTTTTTGCAGAAGACAGGAATTCCTATTTTACCATGAGGGCGAGACATTTATTTTGTTCCCCCTTTTATCCCTGGTGGCCAGAGTACCTATGTGTAACATGTAGGTGCTCAGTACATTCTGGTTTGTTAATGGCTTGATGAAGAGAGGTAGGGAATCTCCTAGGAAACCTGTATTCCAGAGAATCACCCTGGGAAAGATACCCAAGAACCATGGCTTCATAAGCTTTCTGGAGATTTGAACATGCCTCACATATAGCTCCTTTCTCCAAATTCTCATTGTTTGAATTTTGGAGATTTTTTTTTATTCCATTGATAGGAAATATGTAGACTTGATAGCTATCAATCAGAATCCTTCTCAACATAGTACTCCTGGCAACTACTGCCGATTGATTAGAGTAGATGAGAGAGGTAAAACCTGATTGCATCTCTGCTGTAAGCCTTGCTATTCTTCCTTCCTGGTCAGGTAACTTGTATTTATTTCATAATCACCAGCCTCAGCTCCCTAACATTATCTGAAGACAGATTATTTACTTTTTTCTCATGAATGCTATTGTGATTTTAAAATGACCACAAATTCTTTGATATTCCTTTCTTCAATAGATGGAAACTAATTCCCCTTCCATTGAGTGTGGGATGGAGTGGACTTAGTGAATCTTCTTCTAATGAAAAGACTATGATGGACGTGACAGTGTGAGGCTTTGAAGACTGGGTATAAAAGTGCTATGACTTCCTGATTATTTCTCCTCTCTCTCTCACTGTGGAGGAAGCTAGCTGCTATGCTAGGAGAAGCCTAGCAAGGAGTGAGGCCTCCTGCAAACAGACATGTGAGTGAGTCTCCTGGAAGTGGCTCCTCCAGCCCCAGTCAGGCCTTCAGATGAGACTGCGGTGTCTGCCAACATCCTAACTAAAATCTCATGAGAGATTCTGAGCCAGTCATGCAGATGAAATATAAGCCAATTCAGAATTCCTGACCCATAGAAGCAAATAATACATGTTTACTGTTTAACCACTAAGTTTTAGGGATAATATTTAATGCATAAATAGATAATTAATAAAACAATGTGAAGTTTTTTTAAAGAAATAAAACTTATTTATAGCACCTTTAAAAATCCCCGTCCTCTACTCCCAGTTTCACTGCTTTGGTATGGCAAAGTTAGCTAGTTAGCCATCAATACCTTTTTTTTTTTTCTTTCTTCTAATGCAGGGATCAGAAAACCCTTTTCATACAGGGCCAGTTAGTAAATATTTTAGGCCTTGTGGGCCATGTGGTCTCTGTCACAACTACTCAATTCTGCCTTATAGCCCTAAAAGCAGCTGTAGACAATATTTAAATGAATAAGAGTGGCTGTGTTCTAATAAACGTTTATTTATGGACACTGAAATTTTTGAATTTTATATAATTTTCACATCACAAAATATTATTCTTCTTTTGATTTTTTCAACCACTTAAATATACAAAAACCATTCTTAGCATGTAGGTCACTTAAAACCAGGCAGTGGGCGAGATTTGGCCTATGGGTGTAGTTTGTTGATTCCTATACTAAATGAATAGAATTCTTGATATTTAGCTGGCACATGGATGCCCAAAATAAAGACAATATTTTTTTCAGACAGTAGCTTGTAATCATGTTATAGTTAAAGGGATGTAGGTGGAAATTATATGTGCAAATCCCAAGTCATGCTCTTAAAGGGAAGTGGTGGGTTCCCCCATCCCCCTAACTTTCCTTTTCCCTATTTTTACTATTAGAATGAAGATCGTCTTGGACCATATGGATGAAAAAAAATGTCCTTGGGATTGTTAAACAGATAGAAAGAGCCAGAATTCTTGCCTCTGGACTGTGTGCAGTCATACTGTTATGAGAGTTAGAAATGGGCTACAATCATGTTTAAACCTCTGTATGTTTTTTTAATCTGCACCCAAGGATATTTTTTTCAAGTGATTTTCAGAGAGACTGGAAGGGGGAGGGAGGGAGAGAGGGAAACATCAGTGTGAGAGAGGCACATCAATTGGTTGCCTCCAGGCCAGGATTGAGCCTGCAACCGAGGTACTTGCCCATGACTGGAATCGAACCCACGACCCTTCAGTCCACAGGCCAATGCTCTAACCACTGAGTCAAAACAGCTAGGTTTAAACCTCTGTTTTTAAGTCTCTTTTACACATTACTAATTCTAACTAATTCAGCTGGTCTTTGGCTGACATCTCTCAATGTAATGACAGGTTACTGTGTTGTATGTTCAAGAAGCACTGCAGACAGTGGTTAGTAGCTATGTGTGGAGTGAAAAAAAAATTCATTCTTGGTTACTTATCAAGGCAGGATAGTCTGGACATAGGATAGCTTTAACTTTTTTAAAAAACCAAAGTTTCTAAAAAATTGCAGATATTTGCCTTTTCTTCTGATTGCTGATTTCCTGCAATTTGGAAGTGAACAAATGTGCCTTTGTGTCCCTTTTTGCCCACCTCTATCACATGTGTGGCCAAGGGAGGAACATTCGTAATTGGGAGAAACGTAAACAATTCACTCCTTATAATCTCTAAGGAAGAATTAATTCACATTGTCTTTTTTGGAGCTTATTTATATAAATGAATGGGTTTAAACTCCTCCCCTCCCATATCCCATAGTCCTACGGATTTTCTCATTCATATGATAAATGAAAGAAATTGCAGTCATAATAGACATACTTATCTTGTGAGCAGTTTTTATTTTCCACAGTAGAACCTGGGGGTCCCAGGCTGTGAACAAGAGTGAAAAAAGATGCCACAGTCTCAGAGTCTGGAAAGCACGGTGAGACTTATCGACCATCACTTGGCAGCACCAGAGCATCCTCATTGTCCAGACACAATTGTTTGAGCTCTTGTGCTGACACACAGTATTTCCCATTCATCTCTCTCCACCCCGCCACCCAACCCCTGTCTCCCCGCCAAAAACCTAACTCGCTTTAAGTATATGCACAGTCATCCAAGTCCTGGCTGTTAGTGTCCTCGAGAGATTTCAGGGAGAAACAGTCTTGGCTGAGAGTGAGAGCCAGAGGCCAGCCCTCGAAGGGGAACAATGCCTGGGTTTTGAGAACAGCTGGAGCTTCAGAGGGGAAAGCAACTTGGCTAATGACAAAGGAATGTGCTTGTCACTTCAAGAGGCAAGAAACTTCCATCTCCCTCCCACCTCTGCCAACAAGTGTTTGTTGGAAGGGACAGAGTGGGGGTGATGGCAGGTGACTTTTGGTTAGGATTTTACAAAATTTTTCATGTTTATTTTACCATTTCAAAGAGCAGGTAAGTGTACAATTCCCACAGTATACCTCTTCTGAATTCTGCTCGTGTTTTTATTGGATAAGTGAGTGCTGTTCTTCAGAGTTATTTTTAAGAAGGCCGCCCCTGGCCCATTTTGAAACTCGCTTGCTTTTCCTTGCATGTAAGCTAGTATCTGTTACAGGGATTGTGGAGAAAAGGAGCAGAGGCTATTAAATGGAAAGTGAAGGGAGAAAAGGTCCTCCTCTGAGAACATGAGCTGAATTTACAGTTGAGGGAATCAGATGGGCCCATTGAGGCAAAATAAGAAAGTTTTATCTGAAACCAAGGTGAGCTTCTGAAAAGTTTGACGAAGTTTGGGTGAAATTCGAGTTTTTAGCATGTCATATTCTTTGGTAATGTTTTGATTTCTCTGTGGAATGGATAAAACAACAGAGGCTATTTTCCCATTTTAACTTCCATTTGTTAGTCTTTGAGAGTGTGACCTGATTTTAAGTATCACTTATGAAGTGAGCAAAAGGACAGTGTAATATCAATATTCAAAAGATAATAATTGTTACCATTTTAAAGTCTCTAGCATCCTCCCTTTGTCAACTCTGAACATTTTTGTCTACTTCAAGATTATCCCTTCAATTGCACCTGACTGCTTTTTTAATTTTTTTATTTGGAAGTGAGAATGTTATTTAATCAGATCTTGGGTGGGGGGCATAAATGCATTTAAAAGTTAAAATAGGAAATCAAGGACAGGATTGAGAAGGGAACAAATATATATATATATATTTTTAATATGTTTTTATGATTTCAGAGAGAGGAAGGGAGAGAGAGAGAAACAGAAATTTCAATAATGAGTCATTGATCGGCTGCCTTCTGCACGCCCCCCACTGGGGGTCGAGCCCGAAACCCAGGCATGTGCCCTGACCGGGAATCCTAGGTTGATGCTCAACCACTGAGCCACACCCGGCCAGGCAGGGAACAAATATTTCTTGAATTCTGTCTGTGTGTCAGACTCGTGTACTAGCTCCTTCGCTTGTAAGAATCTGTAAAGTAAGACTTATTATACCCATTGTAAAGATGGGAAACTGAGGCTTAGTGAGGGTCATTATAACTTGCCTAATATTACCTGATATTCTGTTAAATGGTAAAGTCAAGGCATCTGGATTTAAATATGATTTTGACTCCAAAGTCTATATTCTTTCCACTGCTCTATTTTTGCCTATATAATGAAATCTGGGTTGATTAGGTTTAAATGGACTAGTCGATAAAAATGGATTGATCGGAAGTAGCTTGTGTACTGGATATTTTATGCAGTATGTTGCTAGTATGTTGTGATTCTAGATAATGAGACTTTGTTGCAAGGACAAAAGGGACCATAGAGTCTTCAACTACATAGTCACTCTGGGTCCCCACATTTCCAAGACTAGAATTAGTACTTCGCAAGAAAAAAAATAATCTCATGTAGTCTGTTTGTCACTAACCATAATGACAAAGTTGCTGGCCTAGCAAGGTTTATACAAGCTACTTCATAGGTGGTGGCCTCCTTCATATCCACACTGCGTGGTAACTTGCCTTTAACCCAGACACTCTTCTCTGAGGCCAGAGTAGCAGATTTCACTCAGTTTAGAGATGTGAATTATAGCAACTTTTTGCAATAAGTGTCTCTTGGGCTGCTATTCTTAAAAGGGGATTGTGAGCAAAACAGGAACTTAGAATTTCACAGACACTTTACCAGAACAAACATGAAGAGACAAACTGGACGGGAAGAAGTCAGTGAACTTCAGGGACTATCCTGGGAGCAGTATCTATTGTAATCTTTATTTATTCATCAGCATCTTCAATGGGTTGACACATTTTGAGTCACTGATTGGCTGCGTCCTGCACGCCCCCGACTGGGGATTGAGCCCACAACCCAGGCATGTGCCCTGACCAGGAATCGAACCACAATCTCCTGGATCCTAGGTCGATGCTCAACTGCTGAGCCATGCTGGCTGGGCAGAAAAATTCTTAACTCTCCGATCGTTACTTTGCTTTGCTCTGCTTACAAATACAGTAAAGTAATCACAAACGCGGCCAAGGAGTGTGTTAATCACTGTGGAAATGTAGAAGTATTTCCTACAATCCTGAATATTTAGTTAATCAGAACTCTCATTCCTCAAGCATTCTGATTGATTGACATCGTCCTTTGCGAGTTTCAGATGAAGAGTCACTTGTATACATGGGAAATGTGCATTTAAATAGTCACAGTAGTTATCATAATGAATTCCAACTGGAGATTGCATGCTCTAATTCCCATGAATTGAAGGGTAATATTTTTATGTTATTGTTTTCTATAATAAGGCCTAAAACCAGCTGCACATGTCTGGCAATTTAAAAGTTTCAATAAACCAATGCTTGATAATAGTGCTGACCTATTTCTCCTAAGGATTACATAAATGGAATTTTATTTTACAACTACTTTGAAAAATAGCATGTATCACGTAGAACTGATGCTATGGGTATAATAGAGCTTTGCTGTTAAGTCAGTTGGATGAAACATGCAAAATGTTTTGTCTCTCTTTTTTTCTTTTTTAAAAAAATATGTTTTTTTATTGATTTCAGACGAAGGGAAAAGGAGGGAGAGGGAGAGAGAAATAGAAACATCAATGATGAGAGAGAGTCATTGATCAGCTGCCTCCTGCATGCCCCATACTGGTGATTGAACCTCAGCTTCCCGGTTCTTAGGTTGATGCTCAACCACTGAGCAACACCAGCTGGGCAAGCATTTTGTGTCTTAAACAAGACTCTTTTTATGGGAAAAGTGGGTCAGAATAGTTGTCCAGGGTGACACAACTTTACAGGTCCCCACATCACTGTTGTCCTTATTGTAAAATTATATATATATATGTGTGTGTATATACACACACACACACACATATATATATATATATATACACACACACATATATATATACATCTTAATAGACATATCTTTATGTGTCTAAAATAACCTATTTACAGATATTGTACTTTGATATTTTAGTGATTCACTAAATCTATTAAAGGAAAGAATATTTATTAAGAGGTAATTTTTAATAGATTTTCTAGTTTGGGTATACAATGCTCAATATTTTAAAAGCTTATATATTTAAGATTAAAGAACAACTAGATAGAAACATTGTCTGGGTTTGTCAACTGGTTAACATACTGTCTGGACTTTCCTGGGACCATGGTCTGGCACTCAGCTTCTGGCCTAGTAGTCAGTTTTGTTAGAGTTTGAACTACCTGGCGGCAGGGAAACTAAACAGGTTAGCAAACCTACCAAAGCTTTATATATGGCAATTTAGCAGAGAGGTTAACCTCATGGGTAGCTGGAGACAGACTGCTTGGCAAAACCCTGGCTTTGCTTCATACTTGATTTTGACCTTGGTCAAGTTATCTGAACTTTGTGAGTTTCGGTGTCATCATCTGAAAAATTAGGACAATAATAGGACCTTATATGTTGCTATGAAGCTTGAATGAAATGATGCTTGTCACATGTTAATTCCTGGCAATACTAAAGACCCAGTAAATGTTAGATGTTGTGATTGTTGCTGATGATGTTACTGTTGCAGACCTTCATCTTTTATTATTATCATGAGTATTTTTATTATATAAAGCAGAAAGTTAATATGTAAATTTATAATGGGACATAGTATAATGCTTGGAATGCTTGGGTAAACTCTCAATAGCAGTTTGTTTCTTGGTTTAGAGATAATTTAAATGTCGACCCAGTAGTTAGAAAACTGTCTGGTTAATGAGAACAAAAAATTAGTTTATAGACAAATAAGCCTTCTTATTTTTATTATTTTTATTTTTTTGCTTTTAGCTGGAATGAGTCCATCTTAATATAGTAATCTCTGGTTATCACTACTGATAGAATGCTAACTGATCAGTTTATTGTTAGTTCTTTTTATTGAGATGAAATTTACATCACATAAAATCAATGAAGTGTACAATTTATTGGCATGTACATTATTCACAATGTTGTGAAAACACTCCCTCTGTGTAGTTAAAAAACATTTTCATCATCCCAAACAAAACCTTGTACCCTTGAAGCAGTCACTCCCCATTTCCTCTCCCCTGAACCACTGGCAACCACCAGTCTGCTTTTTGTTTTTATGGATTTATTTACTGTGAATATTTCGTGTAGATGGAGTCATACAATATGTGACCTTTTATGTGTAGCTTTTTCACTTAGCCTAATATTTTTGAGGTTCATCTATATTGTAACTATTGCAGCATATATCAGTACTTCATTTCTTTTTTTAATCCTTACCTGAGGATATAGTTACTGATATTTTTTTTGAGAGAGAGAGAGAAACATCGATGTGAGAGAGAAACATTGGTCGGCCGCCTCCTGGATGTGCCCTGCCTGGGTATCAAACCCAAAACCAGGCATGTGCCCTGACTGGGAATTGAACCCACAACCTTTTGGTGTATGGGATGATGCTCCAGCCAACTGAGCCACCTGGCCAGGGTAGTACTTCATTCCTTTTTATGGCTGAGTAATATTTTATTGTATCTAAATGCCATATTTTGTTTATCCACTCACCTGTTAACTGTTTTTGATTAATTTCTTAAAATGGAACATTACTTAATAAATACAGCCCAGTGGAAAAATAGTTTCAACACAGATTCAAAAGAGGAAATGTTTAGATTGTGAGATCTAAACTCTACATTTATCTAGCAATCCCTGGATCTCCAATGACTAATAGAGAATTGGCACATAGTACTTACTCAATAGATATTAATTGCTTGAATGAATGAATAAACCTGTGTAATGTTATGTTAAAAAACTGACTTATAGAAACAGACTCATAGATGCAGAGAATAAACCGATAGTTGCCAGTTGGGAATGGGTTAGGGGACTGGAAAAAGCTGAAGAGATTAAGAAGTACAAATTGGTAGTCACAAAATAGTCATGGGGATATAAACACAGCATATAGAATGTAGTCAATAATATTGTAATAACTATGTATGGTGCCAGGTGGGTACTAGACTTATAGAGGGGATCACTTTGTAAATCATATAAGTGTCTAACCATTATGTTGTATAACTGAAACTAATATAAAATAATACTGAATGTCAAGTGTAATTGAAAACTAAAAATTAATAAAACCTGACTTATAGATAGAATCAGTGCCCCCCATAACGAAACTCAACAGAAAGGCAGAGGGCAAAGGAGCGCATGGATTGAGTCTGCGCAGGTCTGTGCTAAGGACACAGAGATGATGGAGAGGGTGGGTCTGCAGGGCAAACTGAGAAAGCTGACAGATGTACCAAGAGTCACTCAGGTCATAAGGGGGCAAGTAGCTGCACCTCCTACCCTATTAAGGGCCATATAAGAATGAGTGTTGTGTACCATAGACATATATGCCACACTTGTGCTTTTCCTCATTAAACCTCTTCTATTCTGGCTGTAATGCAGAGAGTTAAAAAATAGAATGTAAAAACTAATGATTTTGATTAGTATACAGTTACATGTTTGGAAACTGCTGATGTTTAAGACTCACAGAGTGACAGTAATGCTAAACTTCAAAAAATTTGAAACATGCCACAGAGTGTATGTCATATGCCATAGATCTGGCTGCAAAGAAGTAAAATGAAATTAACAGAAACTTTGCCAGTTTAAGGATTCTGGGGAAAGATCCTGTGCTGAAAGAACTCATCACACATTTGCAAACATAAATCAACTTTAAGAAATAATTTTCCTTGAATGTGGTGGTTGAAGAATGAATTGTCTTGGTTAGCTTATTTTATGAGCATAATTAGAATACTTTTACCACCCAAAGCAGCATTTGGTTATTCTGAGGATTGTAATTAATTTTCTCTGCTTCTGAATTGCCTTTTGTCCCACATGCTGTAATTTTTAACCTGGGAGTAATTTCATGATGCTTTTATTTGGTTAGCTTAATTCAAGATTTAGCATAAATACTTATAGATAATTTTCAACAATAGTTTTGTGATTTATAGATTTTCTAGGAATTAGATGCATCCTGTATACATTTGACATATTTTATTGAGGAATATAGAGAAGTAAGAGGTTGGGAGAGAGAAATGTACATGAGTAAAAACAGGAAAACATAATAGATGAGGGATGGCTAAAGAAATGGATATAATTTAGCTTAAAGTAGAAGTATTTGAAGAACAATTATATGAAAACTACTGACTAACTTGATCTTTCTTTTTGTTAAGGATACAGGACAATAAACTTAATGAATATAAGTTAAGAATATAAATACTGAATTCAAAGAGACTTGAGTTAGAGTCCCAGTTCCAAAAACTTACTAGCAGTCTATGACTGGGTAAATTTCATAAATCATTATCTGACCTTCATCTTTCTGATATGAAAATATAAGTAATAACAGTAATTACCTTATGAGGTTGTTGAGGGAATTAAATGAGTTCAGCTTTGCACCCTGAAGCACAGTAATATCCAATAAATGTAAGCTATGTTAATTACGCAAAGTCAAGGACATTTAAATATTGTAGTGGATCATCACAGGAAAAGATCCTTCCCTTGAGAGCAGTGAGAATGCAGCAGGGTCACCTCTGCCTGCAAGCAGCATTATTCTGATGATGATCCATTTGTGTATTTTTTTCAGCCCCCAGTCCTAGAAGTAAACTATAAATAAGGAGCAGCTGTTGTGAAAATCCTTTTTACCCTGTCAGTGTTGGCTTGCTATCTCTGGGAAGGGGAATTTTGCTATTTCAATGTCATGTTTGTCACTCTGAAAGTGGGTGGTGGTCAGAGCCTTGCTGCTGCTGGGGCTGTACCAAAGCTTCCAGTGGGGAGTCAATGCCCCGGGTGGATGCTGCTGTTGGTGCCCCGCTCTCATCCCTCAGGTGAGCCTCACTACTCCAGTGAGATTGGCCAAATCTGATATTTTTTCCAAGGCTCCTCTGCCTGGTTGTGTGTGGCAGTGGGAGGGCCAGGGAACTGGCACTTACAGCAACAGCTCTCACCAAGAACTATCTGGAGTTGGTAATTTCTTAAGCTCCTTTACTCCTCTGGTAAGAATTCCCTTTTGCACTGTTTTCCCATAGAATCCGTCCCAGCCGCCCACGTGAGACTGGATGATAATGTACCTTTATTGGCTGCTCTCCTTCCTTGTTTCACTTCCCCCACTTTCCCTCCAGTGGCTTTGGGATCACCTCGCAAACAAATTGCCTGCATTAAAAATCTTTGTTTCAGAGCTGGCTTTTGGGGGTGTCAAATTGGAGCAGAGTATCAGTGACTATTTTTTATGCTTTATATATTCATTTTTTCCAGCTTTTTGAGGTACAATTGACATATAACACTGTGTAAGTTTAAGGTGTACAATGTGATGATTTGATACACATGTATATTCTCTTTCATGTTTTCAGAGCAGTAAATATTGCAAGAGATTATGAAATTTGGGGTGAATGGGAAAGAATGGGGTTTATGGGAGAGCTGGGAAGATGAGTGTCCATTCATTTTAATTACAAGTACCTTATTGAATACTAAATTCCAGACATTGGGCTAATCCCTGGTTTAGCATAGGAGGTGGGTTCTGGAGAGACTCACATTCTTCTAGAAAAGACAAACATGGCAATTCATCACTAAACTCCAAGGTGATCCATGCCGTAAGAAAGCTGAGTGCAAAGTGCTATGGGAGTACAGATGAGAGAGAAGCTCAGAGGCTGATGGAGGTGTACTTCAGATTCACCAAGTAAGTGATGTTTGTGCTAAAGATTGAGGAAGACTCGGTGGAATGAAGTTGAGAGCCTTCTAGGCAGGAAAATACCTTGCATAGGGCTTGAAGGTGCATGGAGTGTTTGTGTGGACAGTTGGAGAAATGTTCATTTTGGGGTAACGAAGGGTCAGTAAGTAAAGGCTGTGAGAATAGGAAAGGTCTGACTGAAAATTCTTGTCTCCCTACCCTTAAATTGTAGAATAGATGATAGGAGGGGGAAGGGCTCAATGCATCAGAAAAAGCAAGTGCAGGGTCTCGTCCCAGTACTTTCTCTACATTTCCAGGGCCAGGAGACAAGAGAGAAGAGGATCAGGATTTTCAGCTGCCACATGCCCAACTCTGTACTGGGCCCTACAAACCTCTTCCCTTTTCATCATCATGGTACACACCTGTGAGGTAGGACAATCAAACCTTTTCACTGATGAGGACACTGAGGCTTTGTAAAGTGTGGAGAGCATGATTGTCTGATCCCAAAGCCCTTAATCACGACATTATACAACTCTTTCAGGAAAAGCAAATGTGGAGGGGACAGAAGCTGCTTGGTCACATTGCCTGGGTTGGGATGACAGCTAAGTGCAGGCCACTGAAGTGAGAGGCCCATTGGCTGAGTTCTGCTCCTCTGGGAGCAATTAAAATCAGAAGAAAGCAGGAGCAGCCATCATGTTGAAAGACGTTTGTTTCTATTATTTACTTTGGTAAAGTCTCCTGAAAGTATTTTGGATTTGGAGTATTTGTTTTTTAATCAGATTCAACCTTAGCAAATTGCTGAAGGCAGCCAACAGAGGAGAGAATGAAATGTTACTTCAGCACAATGGCAGTGACAGGGCTATAAGTTACATGACTTTTGGCCTGTGGTTGTTCCCTCTCACGGCGCCATCATAATTCTGTAGCACCTCAAAGTTTATCCTTTCTCTTGTAAAAGCCTTACACACACAAGCTCATAGCTTTTCTGCTGTGTTCTTGACATTTTTGAACTATTTAATTTTTTTTTTTTTGAAATTTAACATATGTCTTCAGACCCCAGTTGCTTGAATGGAAATGTGTAAGTTGTCAGTTAGCACTTGTGGAGAAAATGGGGCCTAATGGGTATGGCTTAAAGAATTTTTTTTCTATAAACACCATTGTTAAATTCAGATAGATGAAAAATAAAATGGATCATATCTTTTCATAATAAGCAATGAAAAACCAGACTTGTAGATGCTTTTGGAAATCTCAAGCATCTTGCATTCTCATGCTCACTAGTGTAGAGCAGGGGAGGGGTAGAGTTCAGACCATCTAGGGAGTGTGATGGCACCTTTAAACACATAAGCAAAGCAGTAATGAAAAAGCTCTGTAAAATCTATAATCAGTATTCATCTTCTTCTAGACTATAAACTTATTTGTCAGAAATCTAACATAATGCACCTTTGAAAAAGTTTTTCAAAGGAAACATTACTTGAAGCATTACATTTCTATAATAGACATTGAACAGACTGATGAATCTCACAGGGAAGGTGGGGCCAGGAAGAGATTAACCAAAGAACTTATATGCATATGTGCGTAACCCATGGACATAGACGATAGTGTGGTGAAAGCATGGGAGGTGTGGGAGGGGGTCAGTGGGGGAAGAAAGGGGGTCATCTGTAATACTTTCAACAATAAAGATAAATTTAAAAAATAAAATACACCCTCAAATGCCCTAAAAGCTACTGTCTTAGAATGGTCAGAATGTCATAGAAAATAGGGACTGGACATTTTTGAGCAGAGATTGTTTCAGGTAGCAACCTCTCGATAGGCATTTAAGTTATCTTTTGATCAGCTGCTTGACCCCATCTCCCTTTTAGGACTGGAACAATGTTCTCTCTGTATCACTTCCAAAGGTCTTTGAGAAACAACCTGAAAATGTTAACTTGCTGTTCCTGAGGATGGTTGGTGGTAATTCCTCTTTAGGCTGAGGAAGGAAAAAATCTGATGCATTCATCTAAACACTTTATTTGCTATGGGAATTTGCTTTGGCTAATGCAACTTTTAAGACCTGTTGGTTCACTCACAGGTCAAGGAACATTTATGTAAGGAATCTTCAATAACATTCTTCCAGCTTGGCGAGCACAGAATGCCCCGATGCCAGTTTTTCCGTCTTTTGAGTATTAAGTTTGTGTATACTCAAATGTGCCTTCATTTGAATTTTCACCAAAGAGTGAAATTGTTTTCCAAATATGTGGATAACATCATGCAAAGTTAGAGACATTTGTTTTCCTTTTCAGTGATTTTCTTTCTTGGTTTATCAAAAGCACTCTTTTGGAAACAGTGATCATAACCAAAGCCTACATTATGAAAATTTTTTTACAAAGCAAATCAGTTTGCATTGCCTTTCCCAAAGTATGTTCTGTAAACCTGGAGTTCTGAACACTGGTTACTAGGATAGTGATAGTTGACATCCAATGAAAGTGCTCTGTGATGTAAAAAGTGTGAATGATTTTAGGAATATGGTGACCAGAACACAGCGCCCTTTCTTCCACTTCCATTTGAAGCTGCTGGACTCTCCTGAGCCAGGAATCTGTGGGGCCTGTGGCCCCTGTGGGCCCTGGGGTGTGGGTGAGACTTTAGACACTGTGGAGACCTTTCATTAAAATCTGGTGCAGGGCTTGCTTGACTTACAGAGCGCTTGGTAAGCACTTTGAAAGCCAGGGCACTTAATCCTGGGATATCTTGGGGGAACATGCATCTCACTTTCAATGAGTGTGTTAGGTCACCCCTCATTAAGTGTCCATAGCCCAAGAGGGATGAAAGGCTAATTTTCATCTGCCTTGCCATTCAGGGTAGGAGATTGCAGGGAACTCCTACAGGAATGGGACCCTGCCTTTTTGCCTCAGGCCCCAGATCCAGAGACCCCTGTGCCTCTCTGCCTATGAGTATCAGTGCCCTTTATGCTAGCTCAACAATAAAATATAAATCCTAAAGAAGCTATAAAGAAGGTTGGCAGCCCAGCTAAAAATGTCCAGCCACCCAGGACAGAGGGAACAAGCTGAGCCATCAGCACACAGGCCATGAAAACAGAAAAATGTAAGTACTGGAGAAGAGATTCCAGTTCAAGATGGTGAGGTTGGAGAATCCCGGGCTCTCCTCCCACAGACACACCAAATATGTGGCTACATATGGAAGAAATTCCTCTGGGGGGAAAAATACCCTGAAAACTCTCTGAGCAACTCCTACACATCTGGCAAAGGAGAGAGTTCCACATCAAAGCAGGTAGGAGAGGCTAGGAGACAATCTCACCGTAAACCCCACCCCAGCCCTGCAACCCTCAGCAGAAGGGAATTCAAAACCCAGAGCCTCTCTCTGAGGAGTGAAGGGTTTGAACCCACACCGGGCATCCCAACTTTTAAGACCAGCACCTGAGAGATGAGCCCCCAAAGGGTTTCTAGCTTTGAAAACCAATGGGGCTGTATATCCGTGAGACCTACAAAGCTTTAACTATCTGAGAAGTGACTCTCAAAGGGCTTGAGAACTGGGACTTGCCAGCCCCAGGGCTCAGTGTAAGGCAGCCACTGAGAGACACCAGGTTTTGTGTGAATGAGCTCCTTGCCAGGCCTCTAATTTAGCACTTACTAGGGGCCTGCATCATCTCCACTCTCCCTCTGCCTTGCTCTAGCTAGCAGGTGCCATCATTCTCTCTCTCTCTCTCTCTTTTTCTTTGTTTTCTCTTTTTGCCAGAAGACACCATCTCTAAGCGCCCATCTCTGAGGCCTGGGCTTTGTCCTGGCCTCAGGTGTTGTCTTCCACTCTAGCTGGTTGGTGCCATATTTTTCTTCTTTTTCTTTTTTCTTTTTCCCAGGGGGCGCCATCTATATGCTTTCCCTCGGCTGTGCTCCAGAGTGTGCCAGTATCTCTGGGACAGGAGCTTTTACATGCATTTGGTGCCCTGGCTTTTGTGGCTGTCACCCAGGAAATGCCCTTGATTACCTCGCTCTGGAGGCCAGGGGTGCTTGCAATCCTGGGCCCCATGGGACTGTAATACCTGGAGACAGATTTTGGCAGGCTACCACCCCCAGGGCACGGCACAGACAAAAGACTGAAAACACCCCCAGTTTTTCTGTCAAAGAGGCTTATTGCTTGTCCTGGAGCTTCAGCCTGAGGGACAGCCTTCAGGTTTGGCACACATCCAGAGGCCTGCTAAAGCGCCCTCTGAGGACTTGGGCTGGGGATACCATCTCTGCACTCTCCCTCTGCATCACTATATAACCCACTGGTATCTCCCAGAAGGGAGCTTATACACTCGTCAGGAGCCTTGATTTTTGCAACTGCTGCCCAGGAGATACCTCCAGATTGCCTGGCTGTGGTGGCCAGCAGGGCTTATGCTTGAGGCCCCACAGGACTGTGAATATTTGCGTACTTGAAAAATTGCTGCCTTAGGGTCTGGTTTCCAATCAGTCTGAATCTAGGTGCTGCCTGAGATCCTCCCTTTAGGGACACACTGGTCTTGGTATACCCTCAATGACTGGGAGACATTAAAAAATAAAACAGGCTGCTTAGATAATTGCAAAGGTTTCAGAGACAACCAAGAGCTAGGGCAGGGTTTTACCAGGAGGCCGCTCCTTCAAGATTGGGAAAGTTGGCTGTTTAATCTAATACATAGAAACCAGCACAGAGTATCAGGCAAAAAATGAAGAAACAAAGGAATGTGTTCCAAACGAGGCCTTAGGAAAAAACTTAATAAAATGGCGATAAGTAATTTACCTGATAAAGAGTTCAAAGTAA
This sequence comes from Miniopterus schreibersii, assembly GCF_964146895.1. Taxonomy (NCBI): domain Eukaryota; kingdom Metazoa; phylum Chordata; class Mammalia; order Chiroptera; family Miniopteridae; genus Miniopterus; species Miniopterus schreibersii. The sequence continues at coordinate 40,806,419 of NC_138101.1, read as the reverse complement.
TGTTCATAAAGATGCTCACCAAACTTGGGAGGAGAATGGGTGAAGACGGTGAAGACTACAACAAAGAGATAGGAAATATAAGAAAGTACCAAATAGAAGTCACAACGCTGAGGAATGTAATAACTGAACTGAGAAATACACTAGAGGGGTTCGACTCCTAGGGGTTCAGCCAGCTAGGTGAAACAGAAGAGACAAAAGGTGAACTCAAGGACAGAGCAGTGGAGCACACAATCAGAGCAGCAAAAAGGAAAAAGGCTGGGAAGTACTTGGGGGGAGACAAATGAAATTAAATTATGCTGCACAGAAAAGACTTCCTGTAGATTAAATACATGATTTGAAAGTGAAAATATTCTGTACATAAAATAATGGTCCCTGTTGAGGCATAATGTAGTGACCCTGAAGACCAAGTGCAGTAAATAATGTCAAAACATAGAACAAAAAGTTAGATAGCAATTATGAGGGAAAACATAATAGATTGGAGGGTAAATCCAAGAAACTGAACATATGGGTAATAGGTATTCAGAAGGGGAAAAGAGAACAGAGGAAGAAGAAACAGTAGTTAAATAAATCCTAGGGTAACATTTCTCAGGGCTGAGTTAAATCTTGAGTCTGCATATTTAAAGCACTCACAGGGTTCAAGGATGGACTGATGAGAAAAGATACTCAGTTATTACCTGGTAAAATTCTTAAACGTAATGGATTAAAAAAAACCTTTTTGCATTCTTCTAGGAAGTAAAATTAAATTAGCTACTGAGGAGAAAGAAATATAGTGCTACCAGAATACCCATCTGTAAACAAGAAAAACTAAAAGGCAATTGAATGACATCAGATAAAAAGAGTAGCACCTCAAGAATGCCACATCCAGCCGAGATGTTATTCCCCAGAATAAAGGTATTCAAGGAGAAGTGACAAAGCAGTCATCCAAGTAACCTCTCTGAGAATACTTGAGATAATCTAGATAAAATATAAATGAACCCAAATTAAAAACTCAAGTTGGAGGAAAGATGAAGAGGGCAGGAATAAATAATGAACAATGATCCTTGCCATATTATCAGATTCATTCACTCATTCAATAAATATTTATTGTGTGCCTAATACATGCCAACGAAGTTGTTCACAGTTAAGGTACCATAGACAAGAATTAAGTCTTAATCTTAAGACTTAATTCCCTAATTAAGTATAATCAGGGAATAAATAACATTATGTTAGTTAAGGGATCACAGGGAACACACTGTAATGAACATTTAAATAAACACTAAAATATGCTCACAAAGCCTAAGCGAAGTGGATGGGGAGAAGTGAATGCATCCCAAAAGTCTCATGGGGGAGAGGGAAATGACAGGTGTGTGGAGGTGGAATTAAAAGCCTTCTAAAGGACTTTTTCCATTGCTGTTTCTTCACTAAGGATCTAACTCCACGTCCTTAGAGACCTATGGATTCACCGATGTCCCAATCTTTATGTAATCTCTTTTCCTTTCTAAGTCTCTGTTTCCCCTTTCTGCTTACTGTTTCCCTTTCTTGTTCCTCCCATCTTTGTTCATCTGTTGCTATTGTCTTCAGCAAATTTTCAGTATATTGTGGTATTTTCCATGAAATAAATGAACATACTCTTAGTAGTTTTTCTGTATAAAGATCATATGTATCTTTTTCACATTTGTTCATTTGGTAATTGTCTTTGATTCAAAAGGAAAGGGCAAGATACATTCATTTTACAGAACAATAGAGAAATGAAACAGTTGTTCAAATTTACTGGTGAGCATAAGTAATAAAGGTTCTTTACTCTGTGGTCCAAATGAAATTTACATAATTTAGTAAGGCAGTATCATAGAATAAATATAGTCTGTGTAGCGCTGTAGCTTCCCTCAAAATAAGTTTTCCCCAAAGGATAATGCTTTATTGCTTATTTAATTATCCTATTTTCTGTACCTCAGGTTTTCTAGAGCTGTCCAGATGTTAAGTATGCCTCAAAAAAAGAAGTGTTTCATTATGAAATGACACACATGGCATATTTTCTTATAATGACACCATCCCAACAAATTCCTAGAGTGGCAACAACAGAGTTTCTCAAGATCTCTTAACAGATCATTTGTGTTCTTTAAACATGATTCTTGCTTATGCACCACTTTCTTGTGTTGTGCCAAGGTTACAACTGATTTATTTACTTTGTAGCCTCAGGTAGAGACTGATAATTTATCTCATGAAAAAAAAGATTATGAATGAGACTTCCAATAATATATATATATTTAATTTATCTTTACTGTTAAAAGTGTTACAGATATTCCCCTTTTTTCCCCCATTGATCCCCTCCACCCCACATCTGCCACCCACCCTCAGGTCTTCACCACACTATTGTCTGTGTCCATGGGCTATGCATATATGCATATAAGTCCTTTGATTAATCTCTCCCTTCCACTTCCCCACCCCTGCTTTCCCACTGAGATTCATCAGTCTGTTCCATGCTTCTATGTCTCTGGTTCTATTTTGTTCCTCAGTCTGTTTTGTTTATTACATTCCACATATGAATTAGGTCATGCAAAACTGAATCAGAAAGAATCAGAAAACCTGAATAGGCTAATAACTGATGAAATTGAAGCAGTAATAAAAAAAACAAAAACCTCCTAGCAAACAAAAGCCCCGGCCTGGATGGCTTTACAGGGGAGTTTTCTAATTCTTTAAGTTGTAGGGTTAAATAGCGTTGACTTTTGTCTGGAAAATCTATCCAGTGAAGTCAGTGGGGTGTTAAAGTCCACAACTATGACTGTATTGCTGTTGATCTCTCCCTTAAAGTCCTTAAGGTTATTATTGATAGGCCTTTATTAATTGCCATTTTAATTCTTTATGCCTATATTTCTCTGTTTCTTTTTATTATTACAGCAGTCCCTTTAATATTTCTTGCAATGCTTCTATTTCTACTTCTAGTAACAGCAGTCTCGTTAACATTTCCTGCAAGGCTGGTTTGGTGGTGATAAACTCCTTTAGCCTTTTTTTATGTCTGGGAAGCTCTTTATTTCACCATCTATTTTGAATGATAGCCTTGCTGGATAGGTAAGTCTTGGTTTCAGATCCTTGTTTTGATTACTTCATGCCATTTCCTTCTGTAGAGTTTCTGATAAGTCAGCTGACAGCCTTATGGGACTCCTTTGTAGGTAACAGATTGCTTTTCTCTTGCTGCCTTTAATATTCTTTGTCTTGAACTTTTGGCATTTTAATTATGATGTATCTGGGCACGGGCCTCTTTGGATTCTTCTTGCTTGGAACTTCCTGTGCCTCCTGAACTTGTCTGACTTTTTCCTTGACCAGGTTAGGGAAGTTTTCTGCTATTATTTCTTCAAATAGGTTCTCTAAACCTTGTTTACTTTCAACCTCCTCTGGCATTCCAATGATGTGAATATAGTTATGTTTCATGTTGTCTCACAGCTCCCTTAGACTGTCCTGATTTTTAATTGTTTTTTTCTTTTTGGATCTCTGATTGAGTGATTTTTTTCCTACCCTGTCTTCTAATTCACTGATCTGATCCTCAGCTTCCTCTAATCTGCTGTTTATTCCTTCCAATGTATTCTTTATTTCTGCTATGTCATTCTTAATTTCCTTCATAGTTTCCATATCTTTTTTCATGCTGTTCAGCATCCTTACAATCAGTATTCTGAACTCTATATCTGATAGACTGCTTATCTCCATTTCATTTAGCTCTTTTTCTGGATACTTCTCTTGTTCTTTCATTTGGGACTTGTTTCTTTGTCTTCCCATTTGGGCTGCCTCTTTGGGTTTGTTTCTACATATTAGATAGGCCTGCTAGGACTCTCAGTCTTTTTGGAAGGTTTCTGATGCGGGCCAATGTCAGATGCTGTTTGTGACTTGCCTTGAGTACCCTGTATGGAGCTACCACAAACCCACAGCTTGAGGTCCCCTCTATTGGGGCTGGATGAGTTTGGGCATGACCAAGATGCCCACCAAAATCTGATTTTCCAAGGCCCAGGTCTAGAAAGCAGATAAAGTAAAGACTCAAAGCATTCTGAGGTCTGCCTCTGCCTGCAGGCTGATTAATCTATTCTCTTAATGAGCCTCAGGCTATACAAACTCCCTGGGGTAAGGGGGAGGTTTTCCTGCAGGATCAGGCAATTGCTTCCCCCTCAGGCAAAAGCTGCTTGGAAGATAAATATCTGCCTCTGCAATATGGAGGAATGACTCAGCACAGGAGTCCAGAGAGGTGCCCTCTGAGCTCTATCTCCAGAATCCACAACCCTAGATTCTCCTCACACAGCTCCAGTCCACTCTGCCCTCCCTCTGCTGGAGCCCAAGGTGAGTAGCTGCTCAGGAAACTTTGTGCATTGCCCTTTAAGAGTGTGCCTGCATTTCCAGAAGTCTCTCCCTGGCAGATAGAAACCCGGCTGCTTTTCAAAGCCAGATGTCATGTGGGCACCTTTCTGAGTTCTGATCTCTTGGCTGGGAAGCCCAGCCTGGGGTTTAGGCCCCAGAGTCCTCAGTTGGAACCCCCACAGCTGAGACCTCCCTCCGGACCTTCAGCTGCTGCCTGTGGGGGCCCAGCCAGCCCTTTTGCGCCTCCCCACTTCCTACCCATCTCTATGTGGTCTCCACTTTTCCTCCTTGGTTGTGAGGGTGCTCTCCAGCTCGTCTTCAGTTGCAGTTGATTATTCAGGGTGGTTTTTCTATATTTTAGTTGTAATTCCAGTTTGGTCCAGGGAGAGTGTCAGTATGGCTTCCACTCAGTCCGCCACCATCTTTAATCTTCAGTAATATTTTTTAAAGTGGAAAATATCTGACATAAAACTCTGGAATAGAGAGCAAAACATTTTAATGCTTCCAAAACATTTAAATGCAAGAAAAAAGCAGCTGGTCAGGGTGAGTGGTGAAGACAACAGCCTGATGAACATGCATGCTCCTTCTTCCAGGAGGTGGCCAAGGGGCAGTTAGAAGGCTTTGGAGAAAGATGCCATCACCTCTCAGTCATTGGGTTGAGTCACTTTAGAAATGAGAACGGTATGCTCCAAGTTACCTTTAACATTGCGCTGGGAAAAAAATTCACCCTTTCCCAGAAGTTGAAGGAGAAAGGAACAGATTTTAAAAAGTTGAATGTAGTGCTCTATAGTTGGGTTAGCATTTCTCTCTCCACAGGAACTTTTTCTTCCTCCTGCTTCCCCAGCTTCATTAAGACTTAGACTGTGTTTTATTTACTCTTGTGTCTCTGGTACCTCAAATTGGTCTTTGGATAAGATTGAATCCTCAAGAAATACTTATTAAATTAAGCTAACTAAACTGGTTTCCTACTATTTATGTGCTATTTATTCTAATTTTTGCTCATGCTGCTGTGTTGTGGGATCTGAGAATTACTTTGATTGATATTCTTTTAAGGCCCAGAAAAAAGCAACTAAGCAGCAGTGACATAAATATTAACATCATGTTTTTTTGAATCAACATAGAAAGGAAGACTTAGAGGCAAATTTCAGATTGAATATAGAACTTTTATCTCTATGTAAAGTTTAACGCTACAAAACCCCCGAATCCTTCCAGTGTCTCCCCCAAAGAGATAAAAATGTTAATTTCCAGTAAGTTTAGTCCAATTTGAATTCCTCGGAATTTCCTAGGCTTTCTCTTACAGCCAGTCCACAAGCAGCTAGGCCCCTCTGTGCCCACTCATACATTAGCATTCTGCTTTACCACCTGAGTTTGATTATTTCTAACGTTGGCCTTATTAGGAGTTAGAACTAGAAACCAGAAGTTGCAAACTTACGGTCTGTGCTCAAATATGGCTTATGTAGTTGGTTTCTTTGGTATTTTAAAATTAGTATTTGTATTTGGGTAGGTACCTAAAACTAGCCTTGCATTCAGTTGTTCTCTAGAAGGACTCACAGAACAACAGAAACCCTGTTATACTTGTGGTTACAGTTTATTACAGAAAAAAGATAAAGATTGGAAAAAGATGCACCCGGCAAAGCCCAGGAGACACCAGACATAAACTCCCATTTGTCCTCTCCCACTGCCCATAGGGACAGTGCTTAATTCTCTGAGCAATGATGTGTGGCAACATGTGTGGAGTGTTGCCAACCAGAGAAGTTCACCTGAGCCTTGGGGCCAGTGTTTTCTTGGTTTGGTCACACAGGTGTGACTAATTGCCCATGAGGCCGACTTTATACTCTAGTCCCTCCAGAGTTCAAGCTGGTATCACACGACCCTAGCTCCCTACTATAGATCACATTGTCAGCATAGACTATTTGGTATAGACCAAGGCCTTTAGGTAAACAAAACACTCTTATCAAGCAGGGTATTCTAAGGGCCTGGACATCACCTTTCAGGAGCTAGGCAAAGGTAGTCAACCCAGACCTGTTGATTGAATCCTTTATTGCACAGTATAAATAGTAAACCTATGTGGTTTAGGAGATTTCACATTAAATATGGATTTTTGGATTCTTTTGGAAAGCTAGACAGTCTGGCCCATGCATCCACCATTGATGGGAGCTGAGCAGCTTTTTGTACTTCATATTACACACAGGTTGCTTCACTTAATTACATGACTTGCCTATTTCTTACAAGAATTAGATTATGGATGGTTTGAGAGATTTGTTGAAGATTCAGAATCAAATAAAAAAGATCATCCTTGTACCTACTGAATTTGTCATGTATCTCCTCAAGTTGTTTTCTATGCTACTCTGTTTATCATTTCTTTGCCAAACCCATAAAATAAATTGTTATTCTGAGGATACCATAATTATCCAAATAAAAGAACCAGATCACTCTGGAGCAATAGTTTTCATAATTGTTTAGTCCAGGGACAACTGCAACAAAGTATCTATTGATCATCTACTTTGTCAAAATTCACTCATCCCTTTCTCCTCCTTAACTACGCTCACCAGAAAGAATTAAAGGAATAAATATTATTTCTCATTTTAATAAGATTTTATCCAATATCACATAGAAATTTTAGCTTGGAAACAAGGACATAAACTTTTAGATTACATATGACCACTTGTAACACTTTGTGTTGGAACTTGTTTTAAATTACTCCCCTATATCCTGGCTACTAGATTATAATAAAAGCAATTCACAGACCCAAAGTGCCACACAATCAGGTATTTATTAAATAAAACTTCTTTAGAAAGTACTCACAAGACAATTTTTTATTCTTTCTTTGGAAAGCTTGATGAAGTCCCATCTCTATGTCCTTTCAGATGCTTTCGTCACCTTATTACCTGAAGTGTTTGCTCAAGGCACACATCGATCAGTATAGAGGCAGGGGTAATGCAACTAAATTCCACCTAATGCAAGCCCTCCAAGAAGGAGCCTTAGGGTTTAAGCCTGAGCATTCATTACCTGTAAAGGTGCAGGTCAGAAGTTTCCAAGATCCTTAGTCTCTGTTCAAGTATGTTGAGGAAGGGTCATGAAAGTATTTAGCTAACCCACTGTCTTGACTACCTTGAGTTTATTTCTAACATTTATCTTGCTAAATAACAAACCAATAATTTCTCCAATAAAAACCATTTCTTATACTTTGCTAATTAGCAAAGGCTCAGCTGCTGATTGAGATGTGGCTTGCCACCATGCCAGTACTGGCCACCTTGGAGTGTGGCCTTCTTGAAATATTGTCAGCTAATTATCTTTGTAGTCTGAATTTATAAGACTAATTGCTTACCATAGAGTTGAAGCTTAAACTGACTGGCACATTCATAGTACCACATTGTCTCTGCTGAATTATTTTAAAGTAAGTTACAAATATCCTAACACTTTTCTAGATTTCTAGGGATAATGACCTCCAGATGACCCCTTGAGAAAGAGAGTAGATATTATGTGCTCTATCCCCTAGTCCGCAGTAGGAATTGCACATAAATATTCGTATGTATAGGTATCTTTCATATATTTTTTTCCCCCCCGAAATGTTTGTATTGATTTGAGAGGGAGAGGAAGGGAAGAGAGATAGAAACATTGATGAGAAACATCGATTGGCTGCCTCCCTCACGACCCCTACTGGGGATCAAGCCCGCAGCCCTGGCATGTGCTCTGACCAGGAATCGAACTAGTGACTTCTTGGTGCATGTGACAATGCTCAGTCCACTGAGCCACACTGGCTGGGCTCTTTCATATTCTTAAATTCTGTGGTCATTGTGGAGAAAGGAAAGATGTTATTAGTGAATTGATGGTTTTTACACTTTAACTCTTTGGCTGATACTCATTTTGAAACATGCTAGTTTTCCTAACTTAAAAAGTAATAATTAATAAAGGAATATGACTTATATGGTCATAATGCAATAAATCATAATGAAAAACTAGCTCTCAGAATATAGGGGTAAAAATACTGTTGGCTTGCAGCAGCTTACTTCACTGGCTTTGAGATTTGTTCTTCATAACAATGGACAAACCAATTGTAAAAATCTCAACAATATTGTGTTCATCTTAGTCTAATAATGTACAAACAAGTAAGGTCTTTCCCTGCAGTTAGTAATTATAAAGAATTAGAAGTTCCATTTATAGCTATGTACTTAGAGCCATTAAAAAATGAACTTTAGCCGGGCTGGGTGTGGCTCAGTGGTTGAGCATCAACCTAGGATCCAGGAGATCACAGTTTGATTCCCAGTCAGGGCACATGCCGGGGTTGTGGACTCGATCTGGGGTTGTGGGAGGCAGCCGATCAATGACAACTCTCCCCTCATTGATGTTTCAACCCCCTCTCTCCCTCTCTTTTCCTCTCTCTGAAATCAATAAAGATATATTAAAAAAAAATCAACTTTGATACTGAAAGTCCTGAAGGAAAACTAAATTTGTTATGAAGACTCTGGAATTTAGCCCCCAATCTCTTTTTCCCTCCACTGAAACAACTGTTTTTCTAGCATGACTTTGGATAACCAAGGTTTCTTCAAAACACAAGGATCATGTTATAACAAAATAGGTGGCATTTACTGTGACATTAATAGTATATATGAGACTACAAAGGGTCAGGTGGGAGGGTTTGTGAATATTTGAGCCATTTCCTTTAAACCTTCTGATCTTGTCCTACAAGCAGGCTTCTAGCTTATCTGTGATTCATTCTTTTGATGTTTAAAACAGAATGATGATTTTTTTTTTGTTTAAAATTTATATTAAGCACTGAGTACTTGAGCTTCTCGTTCCTAATGACATAAATTAAATGTTACATTTTGATTACTGGCTTCCTCAATTGCGTGTAATACAGTTACACCTCCACACGTACCGTCATCAATGTTCTTTTCTTCTCCCAAGACTTCTCACTTCACATATTCCAAACTGCGTCCTTAGGGTCTCTCTGCCTGCTCACGCAGCAGCACTCGTGTTGAAAGATGAATGTGATTGCGAATGTATGTAAAAATACAGTTGGCAAAGGAGCAGAGGGGGGGAAAAAGTGAAAGAAATTCTGTGTCGGGGAAAGGGATGTTTATGTGCAGGAACTGCAGAGGCAATGAGATGCAGGGTAGGACTTCTCCATCATTTGGAGGAATGTCATAAAATGTGTTAATCATTAAGGGAGCCAAACGCTTTCGGATGCCTCCCTCACGTGTTATCTCTAACTAAATCTGAAGCCGGTGCTTGCTCTGCTAGCGATTTCCTGTCTACAATGAGGAAAAAGAGTTACTATTTTTAATTATGTTATAGTGAAACCCTTGTCAGGAGGGCACATTGCTTTCACTTGAGAACCGTTTTGCTGTTTTTATTTCAGGGATGTTAACAGCATATTTTATCAGTTTTGAAAGGTTTCCAGTTCCAGGTTTAATGAGATGTGGGGTGAGGCTGAGGAGTGAAAGGGACAGCAGAGAATAGGTTGCAAAATTCTCTTTTTCCACTGCTAGCCAGAAAGTTCTCTGTGCTTTGAACTCTCCCTCTAGCCAAAAAATCAGAGGAAATGTGATATGCATCTTTAAAAATATTTATTAAGTAAATAAGAAAATAATTCATAGAGTGCCTGTTACTTTTATATATACGTTTTCAATACAAAGATGCAGAGTCCTACCATTTCTAGGGACCTCTCCATTCATCTTTAGATTAAGCCTGATCCATGTAAATCCATTGTTCGCATTTTAAATTTTATTAATCTCCTAAGTAAATCCCTTTGCATGATCATAACTTTATCCAAATAAATACCCTGATGCCTCCTGGCACATAAACCCAGTTGCCAGTCATTCATGGAATTATTCTCATTATCTTAAATTTATTTCTCTGGGCGTCCCACTGGAGAGTCTAGTGGTTGTCAAGCTTCCTTCCAGGTTAATAATGGTTGTCATGGAGCAGAGGACACAGCTGTGCGCTCGGAGGGAGCATCATTAGCATCATCTTCCTTTGTGTATCCCCAGCCCCTGGTGTGGTGCCTGGTGTATACAGTAGGAGTGTAATAAAGGCTTATGTTTGAATAACTAGAAATAAGGAAGCATAAATACTGTGATTGACGCGCACAGTGCGTTATTTCATCGAATGCTCAAACCCCTCAAATAGGTACCACTTTTATCTCTGGTTCATTGATTGCGAAACCTTAACAGGTGAGTCTTTGTAGCTTGCCCAAGGTCATATAACATAATAAGTGATGGAGCTGGAAACTGAAGGCAAATTCTCCAGCCTTCTGCTATACAAACTTGCTTTTGCCACACATTTCAGAATAGTTAAACTTTTTTTTTAAGAAGGAAAGGAGAAGTTCAAGGAAAGGAGAAGTTGCAGTGAGGTGCCTTGGCTGTCCCAGCAGTGATTGGTGCATAAAATGTACCCAAAAGATTTTCAATGTATGTATGAATGCTCTGAGTTTCTACTTTGGATAGGAGCCTTTTTTTTTTTTTTTAAATGCAAACATTTCCAAATGGGAAAAGGAAGGGAACAAATCTTAGACATCTTTATTCTCTCTTGAAAAGCCTTTTGAGTACATGGGAAGAAAAACCTCCACCATGTGAGGCAGGGGCGCAGATGCAGATGCCGGTGACTGTCAAGGGGTCCAATTACAGCATTTATTCTAATAATGACACCAACTTATTTTCTTTTCACGTTCTACTCAGTTTTCTGTTCTAAGTTTAGATTTTTGTAACATTAAACCATTTCTGAAGCAGTTTCTAAGGAAACCTCTCAGGCGAGGCACTTAAGTCAATAATTAGAAAGTCAGTGTGTGCAAATTAAGTGAAGCTGGCTGTGTGCCTTGAGGAACAGATGGGAAGGGGCAGTTTCAGAGAGTTCAGCTAGATGGGCCGATATATTTTCCTCTTTTCCAACAGCCCCCAGAGAGCTTTCCTAGATCCTCAAGGATGTTCAAGGTACAAGTGTAAGGCCAATTTTTTAGTTATCAAAATTTGTGTGCCATCTCTGACCCTCAGTGATCTTGCGGCCTCACCTCATCCCAGAACTGCGCCTTTCCCCAAACCCTCTCTCTTTCCGCCACACCTTCGCACACGTGTGATTTCAGCAACAGGGAAGGGTGAGCACACCCCAGACCTGGAGAGTGTCCAAGTACTCCAGCTTTCTGGAATTATTTTGTCTGTTAGATTTAACTGAAATTGATGTCACCCCTTTCCTCTAACCTTGCATCACATCTTTGGTGGGAACTCACAACCAGTCCCAAAATTTTGGGCAAAAAAATTTTTTAGCGTGCCAGGCAGGAGGGTAGAGATTATTTCCCAGACTTCCTATGGCTCTGAATTCCTACCTCTGCCTCTGCTGATCTCCCCTCTCTTCACTGCATTTGCTCCTCTTTACCCCATTTTTTTGCCTGATTCCCTCAAATTAAAAATTCATCCCATCTGTCATTCAGAGCAATTCAGTTTTCTGCAGCCATTGCTGCAAACTGCACTCCAGATCTGCTTTTGCATACTCACAGAAATCACAGAAAGCTTGCTAAACAGTTTCTGTGCTCTGTTAGCAGCAGGAAGCACCCTCAGAAATTTTGAAGTGACAGCTTTTCCTCTCTCTTGGGCCAGCTCAAGTTCTTGGGTAGGACTGTCTCCTTCTTTGGAAGGTGGAGGCTACGGTCAATATTGTCTGTCTGTGTTAATACAGATACAGTACTTAATCCCTGGGTTTCTTTTTCCCAGGCAGAGGGAAGCGCATTAGGGTAACATATTGGGCCTCTACTCCTTCATTTGTTCCATTTAAAAAAAATTAAAGTTTTTATTGACTTTAGAGAGAGAGGAAGGGAGAAGGAGAGACAGAAACATCGATGAGAGAGAAACATCAGCATTGGTTGCCTGCCTCCTACACGTCCCCTGCTGGGGATTGAGCCTGCAGCCTGGGCATGTGCCCTGACCGGGAATCAAATCTGTGACGCTCAACCTCTGAGCCACACCCACAGGGCCTAGGTTCCATTTTTTGGTGCGTCTGGAACAAAAGACTGCACATGTGTGGCCCATATCACCTTCCTCCCGAACCTGGTGTTTGCCTGCCCCAGAGGTGCCTCTTCCATGATGTCAGTTTTAAGGGGCAGGTACTTCCCTTTGAGAAGATGTAACATTTTCCAGGCTGACTGGAGCTGGATGGGTAAGTCATTCTAAAATTTTATGTATTACAAAGCATCCCCCCCACTGCCCTAAGGCATGTTCTCACATAGCTCCCAAAGTAATTAAGAGAACATTTTTTATCTCCATTTATTTGACTTTTACGTGTCAATCTCTTATTTTCAAACCAGTAAGGAGAAAGGAGGGGCTATTTGTTGGTTACCTCAACCTCCATCTGTTTTAAATAGCAGCCCCCCACCCCAACCACCACCACCAATGTTATGTTTCTATTTTAACCCCTAGTACCCTTCAGTTTCAGAAGACAATCTGACCTCCTCCTTCACAGGGAAAATCAAGCCAGCTGTCTCTTCCTTTGCCTTAAATCACGAACATCCTTCCCCTCTTTCCTCTAGCCTCAAAAGAGGAGGTGTTCCACTCTTAGGGTAACCACTTGACATTGCTTTTGATCTCATGCCCTCAACGTGCCTGTAGGACATCGGTCCACATATTGGCACCTCCTCTGCTGAGTCATCATCGGCTTCTCTCCTGCGGCCCTCGTATGCTTAGGTGCCCTCCATCTAGAACCCTTCCCCTTTACCCTGTCTCCTCTTCTGGCCACTACCCCTTTTCTCTTCCCTTCGAAAACAAGTACCTTTAAGAGCCACCTGCACTGACTGGTTACTTCCTCATGTCCATTCCCTCCCTCAACTCATTACAATCAGGCTTTAATACCACCCATCTAAGGAATTTATTCTGATAAAGGTCTTCACTGAATTCTTAATTACTAAGTCCATGAACCTTTTCCATTCATCATTCAATTTTCACTATTGATACTATTCTGAATCACTAACATCTTTACCAACTCTTTCTTGAAATCCTGTCTTGGATTTCATAGCACTCACTACCCCACAGTGCAGTCTCTGGAATCTTCCAGACGGGGCTGTGCATTCTGCCTCTACCACATACTCACCTTGAGGCTTTGGACAAGATTCTTAACCGCTCAAAAATCTCAGTTTCACCATTTGTCAAGTAGTGGTAATAACAGTGTCCCCCTCATAGGGCAGATGTGCAGATAAAATAGAAAACAATACATGCTGGCCTCTGACCCTAGTCCATGGCACTATAATTCTTCAACTTTACTGCTGCACTGAAATAGTCTTCCTGGTAAAATGTGCAGCTCTGTGTCATTCAGTCCCACGCATTTTTCATAATCATCCTCAAAATACTCGGTAATTTTGACTATTCTATCTGTAAAACGTTCCCTTTGCTTGGATTCCTGGACCTCTTACTCTCTTGGTTTTTCTTCTCTCTGGCCACCCCTTTTCAGTCACATTTTCTGGCTGATCCTTCTTTAATTAAGTGGTTAGAGTTCCTTGAAATCCTGTTCTCTGCTCATTTTCTATTTTTTCCCCAGGTTATTTCATGCATGTTCATGAATCAGTTCTCATTTATATTCTGATGACTCTTAAATTTATTTTTCTGGCTATACCTCTCCTCTGAGATGCACAGCCATCCATCCATCCATCCATCTACTTGTGTGTCCCAGGGTGTCCACAAAATTGACGTGCCTTAAACAAAACTGAAGTTGTTCTCTTCCCTCACCAAGTCCTTGGTGTATCCAGAGTTTTCTAATATCACTTACTTCCATAGCATTCTCGATTTCTCTATCACACTGCATAACTCTTCACTTAACATCTTTCCCAGATAGTGTGAACTGCATGACAGCTAATGTGTCTGTCTTGTTAACAACTAAATAAACAGTACGTGGCATTTTACCTTACATAAATAAACATTTAATAAATAAATAAAATAATATTGTGTGAAAAGGCACTTAATAGAATTCCTGGCATGTAGCTATCACTCCAAAATTCTAGCTCTTACAGTTTCACCCACTAATCCTTTAACTCCTCTCTCTTCCTTTCAGTATTGATACTCTCCAGAGTTTCTCTCTCTGTCTCTGTCTCATGTCATACCTCATATAACCTTTCTAAGCAATATAACCTACTCTGTGGTTTGAGTATGTGTTGATATTATAATGTGGGCACTTTTTATTGAAAGACTAGGGAGATGATCTGTGAGGAGTGACATTAAGGGCTGAGACCTGCAGGATGAGAATGGGTCTGACCTCTAGAGGCCAGAGGACTACACAACCACTGTAGGAAATGAGTGGCTCTGGGACAGGCTACCTTGGCTTTAATTCAGCCATCAAGCATAAAGCATCTGAAGCATGACATTCTTAATCAGTCCCCCATTTGCTGCTGCTGTTTCTTCTTGCATTAGAGTTCCATTCCCTCTGAGTTGCAGTGTCACTGGGCTTGACTCTGGCTTCTGTTGCCATTCATGCAGGTCATTCAACTAAACTGCAGAGATCCTTCAAGATGTTGGGAGGAAAACTTCATCTTACCCACACTCAGTGCTATAAACAGGTAAGGTGAAAATAAAACAATAGCAATAACAAAAAAACACAGTTAAGGTGGGACACATCCCTATTGTTCTGGGCTCCCCATGTTAAATCTCACACACATAGCTATGTTTAACAAAGCAAAAATTATTAATAGTATTCCCTTTCACTCTCAAAAATATCTTGATATAGATGATAAGTTATAAGTCACCCTCCTTAAAGTCCACCCAACTTAGAGTGATAGGGCAATTGGAGAGGGAGAAGGGATTCTAATTTCAGCCCTTGAGGTGCCTAAACCTAATCTCCCTTAACTGGGGTCCTGGCATCAAGGTAAGGTCACAAATCCTTGACCATCTCTTTCTGTCGACTTGAATGCCTTTTTCAGAGCCCTCACTATACTTTATAGATAGTTGGCCTCAGTTGGGACCTCCTCAACCCTGCGGAGATACTCTATTTGCATTGAATCCTAAAAGATGGGAACCAGTCTCACTCTTTTTTACAGAGGGTAGCTTTCAGTCTTTAAACATGAATTAAGCACCCTTTCTCTGGTGTGCCAGGAGTGCTATTCAGCCAATTCTGGAAACTCCCCTTTTACCTTCTACCTTACATCTCATGATTAAAATAGTCTACTGATAAGATTCAGTCAAGAATGAAGATCTGTCCAAGGTCATCACCTGAGAGACTTAGAAGCAGCTCACAGCTTTTGAATGGCAGTTTCCTGAGCTTTTATTTATGCCCAATATACACATCATACACATATGCATTCTTGTATGTGAGAATAGAAACAGTCTGGAAGCTTACTCATCAAGGGGTAACTGTAAAAGCTGATGGTTTTCTCCTCAAACTAAAGAATAAAAAAAAAATATAATAATCACCATGGTGACATTTTCATCAGCAAACATTTTCTGGGTACCAGTCATATGCTAGGTACTATTTGAGTGGTTGTGTTTTTAAGTAACATAAGCAATTAAATGATGTGATTCGGGCAAAAGTTGAATCTCTGTAGCTCTCTGATCACGTTAATTTACATTTACCCTTCTCCACGGAACGTCGTACTCACCTGCAGTGCGCTGTGTATCACGCTGTCTTAGAGCTATTTGCTTCCATTTTCGTTGCCTCTGCGAGGATGTGAGATCATTGAAGGGAAGTTCTGTCTTTTCGTCTTTATAACTGAAGAGGGTCCTTATGGATTTTGACTAAATTTAGTTTTAAATCCTAGCTCTAGTAATCAAATCTCTCTCTCTCTATACCCCTCAGTGACCTAGTTCTTCCTCTGGATAATCAGCAGCCTCCAAGGCAGCAGTAGCCTGGTCCTGACTAATTGTCATATGGTCTGGATCCCTGGCAGGCTAAAGATAACATTTTTGTTTTTTTTAATCCTCACCTGAGGATAATTTTTCCATTGCTTTTTAGGGAGCATGGGAGAGAGAGAGATTGACATGAAAGAGACACATCGATTGGTTGCCTCCCGCATGTGCCCCTATTGGGGCTGGGAATCGAACCTGCAACTGAGGTATGTTCCCCTTACTGGAATCGAACCTGAAACCCCTCAGTCCTCAGGCCCATGCTCTAACCACTGAGCAAACCGGTTAGGGTGATATTAAACTATTTTTTTCTTTCTACACTGCAAACTCCACTCATGCATTTCTTTGGGACAGCGAGTGCAGGCAGGCAGACTCAAAGGAAAACATTTCGGTTCCAGTAACATAATATTAACTCCTAGCCCAGTACCTGGCCTATAGTAGGTGCTAAGTTTTTCCCCCTCGATGGTAGTTTCTTAATTTTTCCTTATGTAAATCAATATAGAGCTAAAATAACTGAGTAGAGTTGAAATCTGTGTGGAAAGACAGTTACAGAAATGATTTTCTAACTGAACTGAATTGAAAATAAACTTCCAGACCTTGATGAGAAATCAGCTTGAAATTTAGAGGACCATGTGTACATTTCAGAATGATTATAGGTTCCAGGAAACTTATCAGAATTGACATATGATGGACTTCAAGTTTACTTTCAGTAAGAACCATGTTTTATTATCTCTGTTTTGTCCATCTAGATAGTACCTTAAAGTAGGTGCTAAATAAATGCTGATAAAATGAATTGATTTATATTTATCATAGAATTTGCATTAAATATTTTATTGGAAGTAATATTCATTTTGATGTTTAATTTTTATCTAATAACAAGGAAAACTATTGCTGTTTATAAATAAAGCATATGCTTAGGAGTTAATACTTCCATATGAGCACAGCAATTATTGTGCTCAACAAATATTTGGCAAAATAACAAAATCAAGTGACCATAATTCTCTCCTCTGTAACTCATCTAACAAAATTGGGCATTTTCCCTACTGTCATTTCTTAGTCTATGTCTATCATAGTTCTTATTTTTATGCTGGTATTACCTATAGTTATTTACTTACCTGTCACTTTTGCTCACCAGGGACCCTTCAAGGGGGCCAGTGTGTGGCAGCCTGGGATTGTGGCATAGCCACATCCTGGCTCTATGCCTTTTGACTCATTACTCAACCTCTGAGAGTCTCAGTTTCCTCATCTATAAAGTGGAGAAAATAATACCTTACCTACCTCACAGGAGGGTTGGGAAGATTAAATAAGATAGCATGTGATAAGCTACTTTGTGTCTCCTAGTTTTCTAGATATTTGAAGTCATGCCTTCCATTAATAATAATAAAAACCCTCAGGTTCCTGTCAGATAAAGTGGAAAATCTAGTGCCTTCCTAATATTTCTGTGGATTCCCAGGGGAGGTTTGGGAGGAGTTTACATTCTCCTCACATTTGAAATGTGAGCTCCAAGCTTGTTTTCCCCTCTTAACTTGAGCTGCTGCTCTTTCTCTACCCTTGTTCTCAAAGTTGCTGCTCTCTCTACACCCAGGTGAGAACATCTCCCCTTTCCTCCAAAGCACCATTCACACATTGGTATTGTGAAGAGCAGATTTTCAGTGGTTTCATTGGTGATTTTTTATTGTGGGGCTGGGGTGTTAATTGCCAGGCAGAGCAGGGAACAGCAAATTCAATGTCAGTCCTTACTTCTTAGTGCCGATCACTTTTGCCGACCCTAGGGAGTTTCTGATAGCCTGTGTGTGCCTCTCCTTAGGTCCCCCACCAGGTCTGCTGAGACCACAGTCAGGGGTAGGATATGGATAAGTGTGTATGTAGTGGGGGTGGAGGGGCTGATGGAGGGGAGGGATGACTTGTAATCTTGTAATGATCTCAGCCTTGGAATTTAACTCTGCCTTTGCATGACCCTTTCAAATGCAAATTATTGTTCTTGGATGTGCAGTTTCATATACTGTTTCTCTAATCTTCTTAGATATTCCGTGGGTCCCCAATATCTGTTCACAAAGACTTTATTGAAGTATAATTTATAGTCAATATAATTTACACATTTTAAGTTCAGAATTCATGAGTTTTGACAACTATACACCAGTGTGTAACCACCACCACAATCAAGCTATAAAATAGTTCTGTCACTCCTAAAAGTCCCCTTGTGACCCTTTACAGACAGTCCCTCCTCCACCAAGCCCCAGACTCTGGGTAACCAGTAATGTGCTTTCCGTCATTATAAATTAAATTTCCCTGTTCTAGATGTTTATGGGACTAGATTGTTCTGGCTTCTTTCTCTCGTCATATTATTTTTGAAATTAGTCCATGGTGCTGCACGCCTCAGATCATTCTTTTTATTACTGCGTGGCATTGCATTGTACAGATATACTACACTTTGTCTCTTCTTTCACTTGCTGATGGACATTTGAGCTGTTTCCAGTTTTGAACTATTATGAAAAAAGCTATTATGAACATAAATGTATGAGTCTTTGGATAGTGATATGTTTTTATTTCTTTGTTAAATATCTGGGAGTAGAATTACTCAGCTATATGGTGAGTATATATTAAACTTTACGTGAAACTGGCAGACTGTTTTCCACAATGGTGATACATTTTAAATCCCCACTAGCAATATGTGAGAGTACTACTGGTTGTTCTACATTCTCATTAATCCTTGACATTATTAGGTATTAAAATTCTAGACATTCCAGTGGGTGTGTAGTGCTGTGGCATTTTATGGTTTTAATTTGCATTACATTGACAGCCAAAGATGTTGAGCACCTTTTCATATAGTTTTTGGCAATTCGTACATCTCCTTTTATGAAGTGGCTACAAAATCTCTCTAAATACAATTGGGTTCTTTTTATATCTTCTATTTCTCTCCTCATCATGTTTATGTTTTCCTTTAATCTTCTTCAGTATATGGAACATATTTAAAATAACTTATAATGTCCTTGTCTGCTAATTCCATTAACTGTTATTTCTAGATTTGTTTCTATTGATTGGCATTTTGCCTGCATATGGGTCATATTTTCCTTTTCTTCTCATACCTGGTAATTTTTGTTTTGATGCCAGACATGAATTTTATGTTGCTGGTTGCTGGGTTTTGTTGAATTCTTTTAAATATATTTGGGCTTTGTTTTGGCAGGCAGTAAGTTGTTTGGAATCTGCTCAACCCAGTTGAGGCCTAAGCTGTTTTAATATTTAAACTAAAGCTGTGAAGTTGTACTTCTGAGAACTCTATCTACTGCCCCCTGTATTATCAGATCTTTTCAATCTGGCTTGTTGGACAAAAACCATTCCTCATGCAGGGTCAGCTCTGGGGATTGTTTGATTGATTGGCACACTGCTTTTTGGTGTTTCTGTACCCCACCTTGTGGAGTATGACTCCTTGCAAGCACAGATCACTCCTCAGCCAAAGATTTAAGAGGAACTCCCTCCACTGAGGTATTCTGCTCCACAAATTCTGGATGCTTTCACCTCATATTCTTATCTCTATTTTCTCAGCTAGGAGAGATGGCTGGGCTCTGTATGTCCCTTCCCTGTACTGAGGCATGAAAACTTTTCCTGGCAGGAAACTAGGGCTTATCTCATTCATTTTCATTCTATCAGAGATCACAGTCCTATACTATTTGCTTTCAAAAGTCTGAAAGCAGTTGTTGATATATTTTGCCTGGTTTTCTAGTTGCTTAATGTGGGAGGGCGAGTCCAGTTTCTATTACTTCTCCATGGCCAGAAGGAGAGGATTAAGTATTAAAATCATTTTAAAATTTGAACACTATAATAGGATTAAGAATTCTTGACCTACTGATTAAGAAAACAAAAGGAAAAGGTATACTTACTGTCACCTTCATTTCAGAAAAGAGGATATTTAAGAGCAAAAATTTAAGAAATACGTATTCTTATATAGGACAATCATTTCTATGAAATAAGTTTAGCTCATGAAATATCTGCATTTTCCATTTTCCCCTCTGTTTGACACACATGAATTTACTTTTGTATCAGATCTAACCTGTTGATTTGTGGTCAGAAACCACTGATCCAGGCTATGCTTTCTGTTTTACAGATAAATCAATTCAGAAAAATCAATGAAAAAGTGATTAATGTTTAGTAATATAGCCAAGTCTAAAACTCAGATATCCTGACTTCTGGTCAAGATAGCAAAGTTGGTAAAGACAGAGAGAGAGTCTGAAAAGCCACCAGAGAAAAGCAGTTAGTTATAGACAAGAGAGCTCCCATGAGATTGTCAGCTGATTTCTCAACAGAAACTTTGCAGGCCAGAAGGGATTGGCACGAAATATTCAAAATGGTGAAAAGCAAGGACATACAACCTAGATTTCACTACCCAGCAAGGCTATCATTTAGAACTGGAGAAAGTGCTTCCCAGAGAAGACAAGGTTAAAGGAGTTCATCTCCACCAGACCAGTATTGCAAGAAATGTTAAAGGAACTTTTTTCTTCTTAAGAAAAAAAAGATTAAAAAAAATATGAATAATAAAATAGCAATAACTACATACCTATCAATTACTTTATTATTTATTTATTTATCCTTACCCAAGGATATTTTTTCCATTGATTTTCAGAGAGAGTGGAAGAGAGAGAGAGAGAGAGAGAGAGATTGATGTGAGAGAGACACATTGATTGGTTGCCTCCCGCAGGGGATTGAACCTGCAATGAGAATCGAACCTGAGGCCCTTCAGTCCTCAGGCTGACACTCTAACCACTGAGTTAAACCAGCTAGGGCAATAATCACTTTAAATCTAAATGTATTATATGCTCCAATCTAAAGACATAGGGTGGCTGGATGGATAAGAAAAACAAGACCCATATGCTGCCTACAAGAGACTCACTTCAGATAGAAAGACACACAGACTGAAAGTAAAGGGATGGAAAAAGATATTTCATGCAAATGTAAGTGAAAAAGGAATCTGGAGCATCAATACTTATATCAGAAAAGATAGTCTTTAAAACAGAGGCTATAACAAGGGACAAAGAGAACAATTCACATGCAGTAGACAAGATACAGAAGCAACCTAAGCATGTGTAGGTAGATGAGAGGGTAAAGAAGATGTGGTGCATATGTCAATGGAATACCACTGACCCCGACGAAGGGTGGAGTCTCACCGTGTGCAATACAGTGGATGGAACTAGAGGGTGTTGTGAGAAGTGAAATAAGTCAGGCAAAGAAAGACGAATACCATATGATTCACTTATATAAGGAATCTAAAAAACAAACAAACAAAACAGAAACAAACTCAGATACAGAGAACATTTTGATGGTTAACAGTTGAAAGGAGGGCTGGGGGATGGGAGAAAAGGGGGAAGGGATTATGATGTACCCATTACCAGTTATTAAAACAGTCACCCGGTTGGGACACAAGCCTGGGTTGCAGGCTCTATCCCCAGCTGGGGGCGTGCAGGAGGCAGCCGATCAATGACTCTCTCATCATTGATGTTTCTCTCTCTCTCCCTCTCACTTCCTCTCTCTGAAATCAATGAAGATATATTTAAAAAAACACCAAAAACAAACAAAAAAACAGTCACGGTATAAAATAACAGTATAAAATACAGCATATTTTAAGTAACTATGTATGGTGTCAAATGGATACTAGACTTATCAGGGGGATCACTTCTGTAAGTTATATAAATGTCTAATTACTATGTTATACACTTGAAATTAATATAATATTGCATGTCAGTTGTAATTGAAAATTTTTAGAGAAGTTAAAAACAATTAAATTCAGTGTAGAGATCTGAATAAAAAACATAACTAAACAAAAATAGTTCTGAGTCAAGAATACAAGGCACTCCAAAATACTACTTTCTATTTTTAAATATATCTTTATTGATTTCAGAGAGAGGAAAGGAGAGGGAGAGAGAGAGATAGAAACATCAATGATGAGAAAGTCACTGATTGAGCCCGCAACCCGGGCATGTGCCCTGACTGGGAATCGAACCCCGATCTCCTGGATCCTAGGTCAATCAATGCTCAACTGCTGAGCCACGCCTGGCTGGGCCAAAATACTACTTTTTGTACTAATATACATCTTCTTTGGGATTAAAAGCAGTATATGTCCATGTAAATAATTATATGGTATACTGATAAATAAAGGAAAGAAATGTAAATCAAGCTTAAATAAAATCTATGTGTATATAACGTGAATGCATCTTTTAATAAGATAGCCTACTCTTCGGACTCACACCTGATATTTTTTATGTATTTTATGGAGTTGAAGATTAGTTAAATTACTGAGGATTTTAAAATTTGTCTTTGTCTTTTAACCATTAATTAATATGGATTTCACCATTCACTTAACAATATGGGACTGAGATTTGGTAGTGCAGGAAATAAACATTTGTGGCATGGCTTTTATTATTCCCTAGGTAGCCATAAAACCAAATAAAGCAAAAGATGAGACCCAGTGTTTTGAATATCCCTTCTTTTCCAATGTGCAAATGGTCTGGGTTTAGTGAGAAAATGCTACCATGAAATCTTAGAAAAATTTTACATGGACTGAACCTGAAGAAAAATTTGAATTAGAGAGAAAAGGAAAATGATGCATTATAACAATATGAGAAAAAAATGCACATAGATTTAGTAAGTTCTCAATTGGGGCAAATTGCATGTTTTGATGAGTTCTGTTATCTTGGCCTTTGAAATAAATTTGGGTAGCTGCCTTGATAAGCAGGCAGACAATGATATTAATGAAATTTATCACGTAGGTACTAACCCCAACTCTGGTTTTACCAGTCTGTTCTTGCCTGGGCTTTTCCACCCATCTCAGGTATGCTTGTAATAGTTGGAGATTCTGGGATCGATTTCCTATGTTTCACATAGCCAACAGCCAAATGCTATTCATATTTCATTCCCAGTTTCACCACAAGTCCAAGCTTTTGCCAAATATCCCTGTACTGAAACCCAGAGTATATTTCTTACAGACTTTCTTTTTCATAAGGTTTTATTTTTTATAAGGTTAGACTGTGTAGGGAATGGATAACATGACTTTTAATCTAACCAAAAGGCCATAGCAATGCACTAGGTGCTACTTGTGAGACAGTGTCTAGATGAGAACAGTGGTCACTTGAGAAAGAATTAGACACATGTGTAGGACTGCCAATTTCTAACAATAAACTCAGACTTCTTGGCAAAGGAGTTCTGGGTAATATGTAGCTTACAATGCCTTTTTACTTACAGATCAGAGGGGTCCAGCTGATCTGTCTGCTGATACATTACATTCCTTTTGAACAATAAGGAAAATAAATCCAAGAAGGTGACGTGTGGGGGAGATTGTTTCTATTTTCCCCAAATAGGCAACTACAAATCCCAGTGCCAATGGGAATGGACAGCTCTGAGAGCTATTTTGGTTTCTTGGTGGAGGCTAAGAGAGGAAGGTCAGGCAATATATTTTATGTCAAAGACAGATACTTAATAGAGTTAGACTAAACCTTATGGGAAAGGGGAAGCTAAGGCTTGTAGTTTTATTTGTTACAGAACTTCTGCCTTGTCTTTAAAGATGCGATGATAATTATATAGGGCAAGAAACAATACAGTCAGGGTAAAATAGTAGTTTTCCTAAGCTGCTTTCTTCCTTTTTCGTCAAGCTGATCTCTCCTTTCCTGTTACTCAGAGGCTTTATCCTTCTGTGTCATTTCCCCTGAGGCTCTTTCAAACTCTAATGATAAAACTAGAATTTCTATTTTGGTGATAGTGTGGTCGACTACTGTTCAATGTGTTATGCCTCCTAGGTAATATTGGTCATTTAAAAATAGTTTTCCACGCCTCTTTTTAAAGGAGTGCCCCATTACAAGCAGTTTTAGGGTCCTTCCTGAAGGCCAAATACCATACCTTGACCCTGAAAAGCAGATTAAAGTATTTTTCTTGGTCTTAGAATTAATTCAACACATATTTAATTAAAACCTACTATTTTTCTATGCAGCTATAAAAAAGGATCTCTTACCCTTTCAAACAGCATGGAGGGACCTGGAGAGTATTATGCTAAGTGAAATAAGCTAGTCAGAGAAAGACAAGTACAACATGGTCTCACTCATATGTGAAACTTAAAGAACAAAATAAACTGATGAACAAAATAGATCCAGAGACCTAGACGCATGGAACAGACTGATGAATCTCAGGGGGAAGGCAGGGGTGGGGAGAGATTAATCAAAGAACTTATATACATAAATGCATAACCCATGGATACAGACGATAGTATGGGGAAGGCCTTGGAGTGAGGCATATGTGGGGTGGAAGGGCTCAATGGGGGGTAAAAAGAGGACGTCTGTAATACTTTCAACAATAAAGAGGAATAGCCCGGCTGGCATGGCTCAGCACTTGAGCATCAACCTGGGATCCAGGAGATCATGGTTCAATTCTCGGTCAGGGCACATGCCCGGGTTGCGGGCTTGATCCCCAGTCAGGGCATGCAGGAGGCAGCCGATCAATGAGGACTCTCTCATCATTGATGTTTCTATCTCTCTCTCTCTCTCCCTTCCTGTCTCTGAAATCAGTAAAGATATATTTAAAAACAACAAAAAAAACCAATAATAACAAAACACAACCTACTATTTGCTGGGGACAGTTCCAGCATATGAAAACAAGAACAGGTAAAATACAACTCTTGCCCTCAGGGAGCCACTGAGGATGTTATTAGAAGGAAAATGTTATAGTGTTCTGGGCATCTTAGCATCCCCAAGTGTGGAGGAGGTCATTCACTGTGAGAACATGAAGAACTTAAGTTAGAGGAGAGAGTGGTGAGAGCCTGTGGGACATACAGATCACACCTCTGTTTACCCACACCCCATCTCCCCCACTATACTGTGAGGTCCTTGCCCAAGAAGCAAGTGTCACTCATGTCCATATTTTTGGTACTTGTGGTCAGAGAACCAATCTGACCGTTCAGACCTTGGCTCTACAACCTGCCAATGTGACCCTGAACACATTGTTTACCTCCTCGAGTCCCAGTTTCCTCATCTATGAAAATGAGGAAGTGATTATTGCTTATTTTGGGGATAATTTAATTGGATAATTCATGCAAGTACATAGTGCAACTCCTGGCACTTAGTAAGCTCTCAAAAAATATTGGCAAATGTAACACATAAAAATTGATGTACTATGTGGCTCAGTCTTTACATGGAATTAAAGGAAGTAGAAATTCAATTCCAGAAGCCTTGAATAATGTAGGTGTCATTTCCTTAACTTAGTTGGCCCAGGGATTTTTATAGTCTTACATAAGAAACTTCCGAGAAATACTGTAGAGTATTTCTAGGCACTTGTTCCACTGTCTCCCCAAATTTTAATGCATTCGTGAGAGCTGCTAAAAACCTCTCTCACTTTTCAGCTAAATTTGCCTTCCTGTTAACTCCCTTCTCTCCCCTTCCTTGAATAGGCAACTCACTGTTCACGTTGATGGTCATCCTTCCCATGCTCAGGCTCCACCCTCCACCTGTGAAGTATGTCTGTTCCCACAATGGACAGTCCCTGAGGAGCCTAGGTTTTCATCTCACTTGGATTTATTTTCTCATAAGCATTAGTTCTCTTGAAATTGTGAGGAATCTGATTGTATAGTACTAATAACATTGATTATTAGTGAATGAATAATTAACACATGACTCTACTTTGGTAGCATGAAAGGAGCTATAGATAATATATGTAAATGAATGGGGTGTGCCAAGTAAAAAAAAATCCCTCCCCCCCTAAAAAATAGGTAATTATAATTTGCTGTCCCTGATGTAGAGGTTTGTTGGCCATTGTAAGGACTTTGCCTTTTACTCTGAGGATATAGGATGCTGTTAAGGGTTCAGGGCAAAAGTGTGATGTGATCTTACATTCTAAAGGACCACATGGGTCTGTGTCAAGAATAGAAAAGCAAAGGTAGAAGGAGGAGAACAGGTTCAGGGATTATTGCAACAGAGAATGATGACATGAAGGTGAGATGTTATGGGATTCTGGAAATATTTTGAAGACATAATAAATATGTACAGGATGTGCTGATGAATTGCATGTCGGGTTAGGATGAGTAAGAATCTGGGAGTAGGGTGGTTAGTTAAAAAGCAGTTAGGTATTCCATATGAGGGGTGATGCTGGCCTGAACTAAGGTGGTGGCTTATTGTTTTCATTCACAAAGCTGGCTTTGTGTAGTTGTGAAGGGGTGTGGATGGGGCAGGGAGTTAGTCCATAATGCTCTTTTTACTTGGGAAATCTGTTGATCTGCCTCATCTCATATCTGTGAGTTTCTTCTGAGCTGCTAAAGTAACTTGAAGAAACTTAGGGGAGAATGTGCGAGATTGCTAATATGTCCCTCCCAGCTCTGCGCCTGCAAATTCTAGTATGAGCGGTAAGAATCATCTTAGCCTGCAGGGGGTGATGGTTGCATGCCTAATAAAAAGGGAGTAGGCTAATGTTAACTTGGTTCTAGTCTATATTTCAGTTTAGTGGATGGAGAGCCAAACTTTATTTACAGTCCTAAGAAATTATATATTTTATCAAATTTGCAATCCTCTGATTATATAACGCACCTTCATTTTTACCCACTACAAAAGAAAAAAGTCATTGCCAATTAAATTGAAACACAATGCTTCTTATTACCTCAATTGTGAGATACATCCTGATTTTGGAGCTGACAAAATGTTAAAAATATGTATTTTAAAAATCAATGAAATACAGAATGCTAAGAAAACAACAGTGTAAACTGAAAATCAAATGAGAATAAGGAGCTTTTGAGCTGGGTGTCCACAGTACATCAGAGCGCTCTTTGGAACTCCAGTATTTACCATATGTGAATTTTCAAAATAACTGGTATAACATATAAAGCCCATTTAAACTATATTTTAGTGGATATCTTGTTAAACTATATTACACTTTTCATTAATACTACCACCTTTTTGCCAATGACTTAAAGTCATGATTATAAATATATTTGGCTTCCAAGAACCCACTCTCTTTGTTTTACTCTTTTTTTTTTTTTAATCTTCACCTGAGGATATTTTTCCACTGCTTTTCAGAGAGAGTAGAGAGGACAGAGAGAGAGAGAGAGAGAGAGAGAGAGAGAGAGGCATCAATGTGAGAGAGATACATTGATTGGTTGCCTGCTGGACAGGCCCTGACCAGACTGGGGATCAAACCTGCAACTGAGGTACATGCCCTTGGCTGGAATTGAACCCAGGACCTTTCAGTCCTCAAGCTGATGCTCTAACCACTGAGCCAAACCAGCTAAGGTTCTTTGTTTTACTCTTACTTTAGTGGCTGACCTCTGTCTCCTCTGTGGGTTCCTTCTCATTTCCCCAAGTCCTAAACTTTCTGGTGCCCCAAATTCAATCCTTGCACACCCAGTCTTCCCTTTCCACACTTGGTGCTCAGGTGGGCCTACTGACTTCATGGTTTTAAATACTTCAGATATCACCAGTCAAAACCTTTCTCTGAACTTCTTTCTTACATCCAATTATACAATTGTCTCTTTCACTTGGATTCCTAATGAGCATCTCAAATTTGACATTTCCAAATGAACCCCTCGTTTTCTTCCTAAAAACTCTTCTTCCTGCAGTCATTTTAATTTCAGCAAATGACATTTTAATTCTTCCAGTTGTTTGGGCCAAAAAAACTTGGAGTCATATTTGACTCCTTTCTTCCTCTCACCCAGATATCCAAACCATCACTAAGTTCTTTTGATTCTTCCTTCAAAATATATTCAGAATCTACTACTTCTTACCCTTTCACCATGAGTACCATTGTCCGTCACTGAGGGGATCATAGTTTGCATGCCTAATAAAAAGGGAGTAGGCTAATGTTGACTTTCTGGAATATCTTTATTTCACAGTTTAGTATTAGAGTTCAATAGCCTCTCCTGGCTTCCACCCTTGCCTCCCTAACACCATTCTCTACTTGGTGGTTATAGGAATCCTTTCAAAGTGTTATCAGACTATGCACCTCTCTCGTCAAAACCCTCCAGTGGCTTTACGACTCCCTCAGAGTAAAACCCAGAGTCCTTACCATGATCTACAAGGTTCTCCATGGTCTTGGTCTCTTCCTCCTCTCTGACTTCCTCTCCAATCTCTCTTCCACTGACTCTGTTTCATCACTGGTTTCCTCTGTGTGCTTCTAATACAGGGTTTCAAAATCTTGGCACAGTTGGCATATACTTTGTTATGGAGGGGTTGTCCTGTACACTGTAAGATGTTTGGTAGCATCTCTGGCCTCTAACCACTAGATGACAATAACATCCCCATGTCATGCAGTAAAAAATATCTTCAGACATTGCCAAATGGCCTCTGGGGGTGGGCTAGAGGGCTGGACCCTGGTCAAGAACCACTGCTGTAACAATCAAGCATGCTTCTTCCTTCGAACTCTTGAATCTTCTGTTCTCTCTTCCTTCTCCCAGATAATACATGGCTTGTTCCCTTACTTGGTCTGGTATCTGTTTCAAGTACCATCTTAACATCCATACCACTCTCATTCCATCAGCTTTACATGGTTTTATTTTTCTCTGTTCTATTTACTGTTGCCTTGTGTTAGCCACTTGCTACATCCAGGTGTTTCCTTTAATGTGCAAAGAGTATGATTAGGATAAAACTCTTGGCCTCTTTGTTTACTCCACACCAAGGAGGTGGGATGACTTATCTGACTGGCATATTTGATAAGAAAAAACTGGGTGTTTTGGCTCAGGCCTCATTTTTTTTTCTCTTGGAGGCATGTTCCCCTCCCGAAGAACTGTGCCCTTTAGTGCTTTCGGTGACCCCATGGGTGAGTTTGCCTCAATCTGAGGTTCAATGACTTTCTGAGCCAGATCCTCTTTCTTAGCCCTTATCAGTAACAAGGTGCTATTTTGGGTTCTGCAAATATCTCAATTTGTTCAGAACTTAGGGAAAATGAGTGATATTTACCAGAACCCTTGAGACACTAATGTTGGATGCACCGAGAAAGAAAGTACTGGGAGTTGGGGGAAGTACTAATATGGGAACAACTGAGGATTCTGGTGTTG
Organism: Miniopterus schreibersii; assembly: GCF_964146895.1. Lineage (NCBI taxonomy): Eukaryota > Metazoa > Chordata > Mammalia > Chiroptera > Miniopteridae > Miniopterus > Miniopterus schreibersii. The sequence goes on along the minus strand of NC_138101.1, from coordinate 40,777,283 downwards.
TCAGGGCATGAAGCTTTTGGTTTGGGATTTTGTTGTGCGAGTAGGGTGTAGTGACCGTAGCTATTTGTCAAGAATTATACATGGGCAGTTTTTAACTACTGCAGCCTGGGCAAAGGTCTTTAAGCCTCAGGCTATGCGATATTTTTTCCTTGGTGGGTGACTATATTGTAGACAGATGTTTCCATAGTGCACTCTTTTTCTATAGAGTCAAGACTGTGGGTTCTGGGTCTCAGAGAGCCAGGGCTGCTTGGGCCTCAACAAGAACACAGGGATATCTTGTGGCTCAGCAAGGACACAGGGTCTCATGAGCTTTTCAGCAAGGACACCGGGTCTCTTGGGCCTTGGCAAATGCTAATTGTGTGGGCAGCCCTCACAAGAGCAGTAAGCAAAGGTGCAGGATATGCGGGCCTGTCCCAGGTGCAGGCCTTGGCAAATATGAGGACCTCAGCAGATTTGTGGGTCCTCAAGTTAAGTTGCTGCAGCTCACCACACAGGTGCAGCTTTGTCTCAGATATTGCTGAGGCAAAGATCTGAAAATAGGGTAAAGTGGCTTTCCATGTATAGCCCCTTTTAACATTAGAGGAAGAGAACATACTCACTACCTTTAAAGAACAAGGCAACTAAGTCCCATGTGTACTATATAGCATTAGTGGGGGTCTCACTAATTTTAATTCTCAGTGCTACATTCATGGCCCCAAATTCCATTCACAAGGATTCACAAGGGAGGGACTGTGGATGGTTAAGTTGTGATTTATGTGCTCTTTCATAGGCTCAAGAGTTCTTTCTTTTCACATGGTATCAAGTTGGTTCTTGATTGGCTAATTTTGTATGAGGGAAAAATCTATTGGAGACAGGATTTAGGTCTAAACCATCTCATTATGAGAATCAGAGGAGATAGCCATTGTATTGTGGCTTAGAACCAAAAAGTATCTGATTTCAAGGGGATGTGAACATGGTGATCCTGGGTAGAGCCCACACTCCCTTTACTAATGGGGTGCCACTATTAAGGCCTCAAAACAGAAATAGAAAGTAGATATACACAGAGTAGGTAGGAAAGGTAGGCTCCTTGACAAAGAACTGAGGCTCTCAGCAATGTAAAATTTCAACCATCTAAGAAGGCAGCAACTTCTCAATGCCACATACTGAGAGAAGAGACAGAATACACAGGTGGATCCCTCCATCTTCTGTAGGCTAAATGTTTCATACCAAAGTTGACCTCTTACTGGGACAGGTCTCCCAAATGAAGGTAAGTCCCCAGGTCTTAGACTTCAGCCACTGGGTATAGACTGACTGATGTTCTGACAACACTATTTATCAGTTTTAGATAACACTGAGTCTCTGCAACACTAAATATTTGGATTATGAAATAATTTTTCCTGAGATAACAGTTCTAGGGGTAGGGATTTGTTTATTTTCTAATTTAGAGGGTGCTGGCTGGTGCTGTGATATACTTATGTGTCCAATTAGCTTTTTGGACTCTATAATAAGGGAGGTACATCAAACACTTGGCTTTATACTTTGGCAGCCCTGAGGCAACCACTATCTTCCCATCAGAGACAGCACACAGTGCAGCTGATTAAAGGACCCCCACTTCACCCAGGCAACAAGAACCCCTTTGGAACAGAGTAAGAGACTCTGGAGGAAACATTTTGGATCTGAATTCCATTAACCCATTAACATGGGCAAGAGTATTTGATTCAATCAAATTTTAATACTTTTGGATATTAATTTGCAAAGAGATTTAACCTTTGAATTTTCTCAATTTTGACTGAAATTACACAAGAGAGTTTATACCTAATTGTGCGGCATCTCTATGTTGGCATGTTATTATAGAGTGTCTTAAACTATTTGCTTTTCCTAAAAAATCTCTGATATGCTCTCTTACATGATGTAGCTCATCATAATTAGGCATGAAAAATAGAATAGGAAGTGAGTTGCCAACCTTGGCATAGAGTGACTGTGGAGTTGGTTCATATATTATACTGTTTTAACCCATGTAAGGGTTTTCTGGGAGCAAGCTCTAAACTTCCCAAGAATATACTTCCAAAAGAAGCAGCTGGTATTGGACGGGGTGCTTCAAGTAGGCAATAGCAGGATTGTTGAAATAATCACTTACCTCTACTCTGAGAGGGATAGCAAAACCCATGGTTGACCATAAACTGGTTCAATCCAGGGTTGAACCAGATGGATTAAAAGATGAAAAGCTGGTGAATGTTAAAGAGGGCAGAAATGTTTCTTCTTCAATGCTGATGCCTTCTTTTACGTTGAAGGAGTTAAATTAATGATACCAATGGTATCTCTCTAATCCTTTGCTCACAGTGCACCTGGGGAGGAAGACATGACTTATCTGATGTGAACATATGAGAAGAATAAACTGTACATTCTGGGGGTTCAGATCCTTCATTTCTCTCTTGGGAGAGAGCTTCCCACTAAGCAGTCGGCTTCTTCTTAGTTCTACATGCCATCAGTCTTCACTCAGGTAGTTTCCTGTAATGAGCGGTCTTCCCTTGTCTAACTTGCCTGTGACTAGGTGGAAAAGCTTGTCCAATTTGGGGATTCAGAATTATCTGCTTATTTTCTCATCAGCCACATCCTTTAGCTTAGCCTTTGTCAGTAAGAAAAATGATTATTCTTCAGAGTGAAGTGTGGTTTTTTATTGAATCCCCTTGAAAATACCTGTACTTACCACTTCCTAATATAGTATGTGTTCATTTGTTTGTTTAATGTCTCTCCTAGGTAAATACAAGTTCTAAGGCAGAAACTTATTTTCTTCTCTGCTGAATCCACAGTGCCCAGTGCTAACACAGATAGACTCTCAATAAATATTTGTTAAATGAGGACATCAATTGAAATCTGAGTCTCCATCAATGTGGATAACATGGCTCTCCCCATGCTGGTAATACCCTGTGACTCTGCCCCACCCAACATGTGCACAGGCTTGAACCTCTTTTAGCTCCTTATAAGAGGCTGGCCTTGGCCCATGCTTCGGACTTTCCTAAATTCTCTCAAAGGCCCATAAGCCCCAAATAAGCAGTGGCTAGCCTTTGTCTGCCCTGTACCTTTTGCTAAGTAGCCTGAAGCCAAGCACTAGTGGTAGCCAGCCTCAGTTCACAGCTCCTACAAGCCTAGGACAGATAGCTACCAGCCACAGGTCACTGTGCAACTCCTACCAGGTGGCCCCTGGCTGGGCATAGGTAGCAGCTGACTTTGGCCTGCACTGAAGCCCCTCCCAATGGCCTCAAAACCAACACATCCAGTGGCTGGCTTCAGACCACACCAGAGCACCACCCAATTAGCTCCACAAATGACACAGCAGAAGGGTGGACTTGGCAGGCACCAGAGCCCTGCTGAAGTGAATCCTGTTCTGTGGGTAAGTCACTGCATAATAGTTTATCCACTGTAGTCACAGCCATTTATCACACTCAGTCAGCCTAAGGGTCAGTCCTACTCACTTATGTGCCAACAACAATCAAGGGTTAATTACAACCAGAGGACACACACAGCCCACACCCAGAACAGGGAGACTCTGCCACTGGGCCTCACAGGACACCTATTACATAAGGCCACACTGCCAAGATTCGTTGATGTAGCAAACCTACCTAATACATAAAAACAAACACAGGGAAGCAGCCAAAATGAGGAGACAAAAAACATGTCCCAAATGAAAGAACAGGACAAAACTCCAGAAAAAGAACTAAAGAAAATGGAGGCAAGCAACCTACTAGATAGAGAATTCAAAACACTGGTAATAAGGACACTCAGTGAACTTAGGGGAAGAGCAGATAAACTCAGTGAGAACTTACACAAAGAGATAAAAAAGAAACAGAAGTGAAGAATAAAGTAACTGAAATGAAGAACACATTCAATAGAATCAATAGCAGATTAGATGAAGCAGAGGGTCAAATCAGCAATTTGGAAGACAAGGTAGCAGAAAACACCCAAATGGAACAGCCAAAAGAAAAAAGAATTTAAAAAAATGAGGATAGTTTAAAGGACCTCTGGGACAACATCAAGTGTACGATCACATGCATCATAGGGGTAACAGAAGGACAAAAGAGAGAGCAAGGGATTGAAAACCTATTTGAAAAAATAATGACTAAAAACTTCCCTAACCTGGTGAAGGAAACAGACATACAACAGAAACAGGGTCCCAAACAAAATGAACTGAAAGAGGCTCACACCAAGACATCATAATTAAAGTGCCAAAGGTTAGAGACAAACAGAGAATTCTTAAAAGCAGTAAGAGAAATGCAGTTACCTACCAGGGAGCTCCCATAAGACTGTCAATTGATTTCTCAACAGAAACTTTGAGGCCAGAAGGGAGTGGCAAGAAATATTCAGTGATAAAAAGCAAGGACCTACAACCTAGATTTCACTACCCAGCAAGGCTATCATTTAGAATCTGAGAGGTAAAGAGCTTCTCAGACAAGAAAAACCTAAAGGAGTTCATCCCCCCAGATCAATATTTATAAGAAATATTAAAAGGACTTCTTTAAGAAAAAGAAGAAGGGGGAAAAAGATAAAAATAATAATAAAATGGCATTAACTATGTACCTATCAATAATTACTTTAAATGTAAATGGATTAAGTGCTCCAATCAAAAGACAGGGCAACTGAATGGAAAAGAAAACCAGACCTATACATATGCTGTCTACAAGAGACCCACTTCATTCAAAAGACACATACAGACTAAAAGTAAAGGGATGAAAAATATATTTCATTTAAATGGAAATTAAAAAAGCTGGAATAGCAATACTTATATCAGAAAAAAATAGACTTTTAAAACAAAGATTATAACAGGAGACAATGAAGGACTTTTCATAATGATAAAGGGATCAGTCCAACACGAGGACATAACCCTTGTAAATGAGGACATGGATTATTATATCATGATGAACTAGGCTGACAACCTCAGGGATGGATGATTGAGGTTTTCCTGCATTAAATATCTCCATGTATATTGGGGATTGTTAATTTCCTCTCTGCTCATTCTTTTTTTTTTTTTTAATATATCTTTATTGATTTCAGAGAGAGGAAGGGAGAAGGAGAGAGAGAGAGATAGAAAGATTAGTGATGAGAGAGTTGTCATTGATTGGCTGCCTCCTGCATGTCCCTGACTGGGGATCGAGCCTGCAACCCAGGCATATGCCCTTACCGGAATCTAACTGCTGTCTCCTGGACCCTAGGTCCATGCTCAACTGCTGAGCCACTCCCGGCAGGGCTCTCTGCTTATTCTTATAACTACTATAAAAGTGTATACTTTTATTCACTCTCCACCATTTTATTTTCTAAGCTTCTGTGTACTCAGAGTAAACATTAAAATAAGAGTCTAGGGACCTTTCTTTAGTAAAGTACATAGACCTTGATATTAATTGATACTATTCTGTGGTATTTTCCTTACTTTCTGGCATTTAGCTGAGTTTCAATGACTTCAGTTTGCTGGTGTTATGTTCATTATTATGAAATTGAGAATGGTGCATACATGATTTGAAGTGGATAAGAAGGAGATTCTGTTTGCCTCCATAAAGGCCAACAAGCAGTCATATCATCACATATACACATTTGGCTTCAGTTCACATTGAACTCTGTCTTTCAAATGCCCTCTTAAAACTATTTGTTGGACTCATTTCCTCCTCTGCTTTCTGGATTTAGGCATTTATAAATTTGGGCATTCTCATATATTCAGGTGCTTTCATCTCTTTAGTTTCCTTTCTTCCCATGTGGCCAGCCCTAAGTAATGTTAAGGTTTTGAATTAGAAATGTTTCCGAGGCAAAGCCACAGGCTTAAACTCAACTTTAAGAGTATGTGTTTGTGTGTGCTGGGGTTTCCAGCTCAACTTCAGTCACGAAAAAAATTTTCATTGTCTTTTTGTTGTTGTTAAGGTCTCACATGTTTAAAATTCCATTTGGAACCTCTGGCATTCTTGCATTCAGTGGTCATAATACCATGTTAATAGCATCAAAACTCCACAACAAATTAAATTAGAACTTTTTGGTAAAGACAACAGAAACCTGTGGTAGGCCTCTTTTGAGACGGTCCCACTGACCCCTGCCTCAGCATTCACACCCTTGTATGGTCCCTTGATTTTGAGTACAGGCTAGACCTAGTGACTTGCTCCTAATGGGTAGAATGACAAAAGTAATGGGAATCACTTCTGAGATTAAGTTATATATGACTCCCATCTGGCACTCTCCCACTCTCTCCTGCTCACTCTGATGAAACCAATTGCCATGTCAGAAGCTGCCCTATGGAGAGGTTCAAAAGGCAAGGAACTGAATGAGCCTTTGGTCAACAGCCAGTGAGGAACAGAGACCCTCAGTCCAACAGCCTGCAAGGAACTAAATCCTGCCAACAACCACTAAATGAGCATGGAAGCAGATTCTGCCCCAGTTGAACCTTGAAACGACTGTAGCATTGATGACACCTTGATTGCAGCCTCTTGAGATACCCTCCGTTGGAGGATAGCTAAACCATGCTTGGATTTCTGACCCATAGAGACTGTGAGCTAATAAATGTGTGCTGTCTTAAGCCACTAAGTTTTGGGGAACTTTATCACTCAGTGATAGATAGTGGCATCCTAAGTCTATTATGAAAAATTATATTTAATAATGAATTAATTTAAATTTCTTTCAATTTTAGTTAAAAACAAAGAAAAGGAAATAATTTGACTTGCAAAAGGATTTGTTACCCAGTCATTAGAATCATTTACTTTCCCAGTTTCTGGGAATCATACCTAAAACAGTTTTACCAAAACTTAACAAATAATTATTGGTAATATGTGCTACTTTCATTTAGAAGGTCCGTGTTTAATCCAATATGCTAAAAATGTAGGAATATCCCAAATATTGCATTTTTTCCAATATAATTACATTTTTAATTTAATATTTTTATCTTTTCACAGTGCCTTATAGAGTTTTCTCAAAAACCCCAAGTTGGAAATGTAACCTTTCTAATTTATAGAACATATTTGCCCAAAACCTTAAAGTCATTTGAAAAGTTATCTTTATGTTAAGCTAATTAACCAAATTAAGATTTACTTTCTGTTGGAAAAAGCCTGACTTTATTTTAAACTTTTAAACATGATAATATACATTTTAAGAATATTATCTAAAACCCACTAAGAAATAAATTGTGGGGTACATCTTGTAAGATCCTATTCAAGAACCAACTAGAGAGAGTCAGGGTCATTTTTACCTCAAAGAGCAAAATGACAGATTGGAAGAGAGAGAAGAATGTGTGTTTGTCAGGAATTTGCCTAGGAAAATGGAATCCAGGGAGAATTTCTCAAATGGGCAATAGAGAAATGTTAAATTTCCTTTCTCATCACCAGTGTCACAATGTATGACTTTTCAGAGTGAAGCTCAAATCTCTTTGGCATTTCTGTCTTTGGGGAAAGTTGCGCAAAAAAAAAAAAAAAAAAAAAAAGCTATTAATCTTATTCATAAAAAGAAATTATTATAGCTATTCTATAGAAGAAAACCTCCATAAAATAAGATCCTGCAAGAACATATATAATAATTTACTTTCTTATAAGATTGTAGGAATTATGTGGGATGTTCTATGTGAAAATGCCTAGAATAAGTCCTAACATTTTGTAAATACCAGGTTTTGGTTTTTGTTTTTGCTTGTTTGTTTTTGTTTTTATTTAAATACACCAATTTAAGGCCTTTAGTCTGTTATCTGCAGGTAAAGGTGATGGCAGCGAGGAGTCAGGATGTCTGGGGATCAGAGATATAAGCAAAGCTTTGAGGTTGTCCAGGATACTTCAACCTCCATAGTTTATAACCAAAAAAATTACATGATGTTTGAGAGCCTAGATTTTCCTTCTCTAGAAAGAACAAAATACTGGCTCTTATTAAGATAACATGGGGAAGGAAGCTGGCTGACCCTCCGGCTAAATGTTGGAATGGGCCAATAAGTGAGGTTGCACAATCCCATCCTCTGGCTGCTGACAGAAATAGAGTATTTTCTGATCTGTCTGGTATGTTAAGACAGAAAGGGGATATGGGTGCAGGAGAATGGAAATGACCTCTCAAGGTCCATCTAATCCTAAAAGTGAATCATTTTTGCAAAGGAATGCATAGTGTTGAGTAATAGGGAAATAAAAATATCTCTTATCTAGAAGGCATTTCACAAATTAGAATTCATAATTCTTGGGAATTTTCTCAGAAACTGATCAGTAAACTATCTACAATGTATTATTTCTTTATAATCTTAATTTTAAAATGATGGTGCCTACTTTTATACCCTGCACACTTTGATTTGTACAAGATCTTATTGCCCATCTTGTTGTAATTAGTGTTTACACAGATCCATTTTGTCTACTAGCCTGTGCACTCTTCTACACTGTACATGCCTTCTTTATCTCTGTATTCCTAGAACCTGGCACAGTCCTGGAACATAATAGGGGCTTGATGAATTTTTGATGGACCAAACTGGTCTAGACAGACCTATCCTCAGGCTGCTCCAATAACATTCTGTGCCTTTTGTTGCAGATTTTATTTTACTTAATTTTGGGTTATTGTTGTTCCTATTTACTTTATCTTCAATATTAAGCGTTACTCTTCTATGTTTAAGAGAAACAGTGCATTTTAGTGGCCAAAGCACGTACTCTGCCAGACTAAAAATCTGCTTGGGTAATCTGCTGTGTTACCTTGTGCAGCTTACTTAACCTCCCTTCATTTTCTTCAGTGTTTTCATCTGTAAAATGGGGATGCCGGTGGTCCTCCATCTGAGGGTTTTGTGAAGGACTAAATGTGAGGAAGTATCTAATGAGTTTAAAACAACACTACACAGATAGTAAGTGCTCAACAAATGATATCTATTCTTAATTTACCCTGTGGGCTCATAACTCCCTATGGGTGAAAGGCATGGAATCCACACTGAATTGAAATGTCAGGATTTGGGGTTGAAATGATCAATGGTTGCAGTGGGTAGAGATTTGTAAGAGGTAAGTACTAAGTTAATGTTTGACTTAGTACTCAATATACTTGAATTATCATCATAATTGTTCTTTCTTAAAAAAGATAGTCTTACTAAATCCTCGCCAATCCTTTCTATATTCTACAAAATGTGCACAAACTCATTTATAGAAAACCTGTTCTCACAAGCTATCATGGAATCCAAGGATTTCATTTCAGAGAAGCATAATTACTATAACATATGGGGCACATTATGATGCTACATAAATAAAAAACGCTAGTGTATATTTTCCCATGGCTTCACTCTGGGAGTAGCTTTGAAACAGGTTTTGTTTCTAAGATAGGAATAGTTCATCTATAAGGACTGCTACTATTCATTCATTAATCTTTAAAAGTTAAACAATTACGGCTCTATGTATCCCATTGCATTTTAATGTTCCAAAAGACATTAAAAACAAAGATGAGGGTGGTAGATGAGATGATTTATACCATGGGAATGTTATCAATAATGAGCTGCTCAGAGTGGCCTATTTGTTCTCAGATCCATTTCCCATCTCCCCTTCCCCCACTTCTATTTTTTTTGGAATGTCTTGAAAATGCTTTCGGGCTAGGTTTGGCCAATGGAAAGCACTAGTGGGACATTAGAAGACAAGATTCCTGGGTGTTTCCACCCCCCCTCATTTTCTTGGGTTGGTGAGAGTCCTTTCTGGAAGTGGCTGTCTCTCATTATATGTGTTTCATAGCTTTTGCAGGACTGCCCCTTCATCATTGTTCCAGCTAAATCCCTGGGCAGTCAACTCATGGAACCAGCTTATACTGCACAGCTTGGCTTTTGGGGTTGATTCTTTCATCTCCAGTTTTATTCCTTGTAGATTTAGAGGTGGCTGGAGATTCTTTCTGTTGCTAATTTCTTGGTTGCCTCAAGAATCCATCTTTGAATTTCAGCTCTTCCAAACACCTTTCAGGTCTTTCTGTTGGATTACCTGACAATGCACCTTGATGTTTACAGTAGGCTATTTAGGGATTTTAGCAACTTGGATAGATGAGCAGAGACTTTGAGTTTTTATCTGTATGTAGAAGGTACATAGTAGGTGTTTCAGTTTGCTCGGGCTGCTATAACAAAATGCCACAGACTGGGTGGCTTATAAACAACAGAAATTTATATCTCACAGTTCTGAAAGCTGTGAAGTCCAAGATCAGGGTGACTACCTGTTTGCATTCTGGTGCGGCCTTCTTCCTGGTCATAGCCAATGCCTTCTCACTGTATCCTCACAGGGTGCAAAGGACTAGGGAGCTCTGTGGGGTCTCTTATATAACAGCACTAGTTCCATTCATAAGGGCACCACTCTCCTGATTTAAACACCTCCCAAAGACCCCACCTCCTAATACCATCACATTGGGCATTAGGATTTCAACATATGAATTTTGGGGGTACACAAACAGTTTTACCATAGCAATATACAAATATTTTTACAGTGCAGAAGTTTCTGGAATCTGGTTCCTTTGTATACAGGAAGTAAAGCTTTGTTTCTTAGATCACTTCTAAGGCCTTGAATGCTTTAGACATAGATTTATTAGGCTGTAGCTCTTCCCTTATCAAAATTCCTGTATCCTGTCTCTGTAGCTGAAATTTGAATAACTTTTATTTTTTTAATCGATACGCAACAGGACAGAGGCAAGAGAACATGGAGGTTCTCTTGTCAGCTCAGAAAATTTACTTCAACCTCAGGCTCTTCTTCATGGATCTTAAATTTTCATGGAATAAGAAGTGGCTTTTTTAAAAAAGGGATAAGAATGTTGGTGGATTGGTTGGTGCTGGTGGGTGTAACCCATTCTAAGGTGGGTGTAGCACATCATAAGTATGAAAGATCTTTCTCTTCTTGCTCAGATCTTCTTTTCCATAAGGAGGAATATTAAAAGTGCTGATTTGTACCATGGGAAAGTTATCAACAATGAACTGCCCAGAGTGTCCTGGATATATGTGCTAATCTTCAGCAAAGGAAGTACCAGAAGCAATGTTCAAGAACACCAAGTTATTGCTTGGACAAATAATTTCCTTATTTATTGTTATTTGATTGATGTAGTGCCAGGAACTGGCTTGAGAACATTTGCTGCCTCCAGACTCTACTTTTGATTGCTTTTAATTCCTTTAGGCTCCTTTAAAACAACACAAAGTCAGATAACCAGGCAATGGTGATTTCAACCAGAGAGGGTTAATTTCCTCCATTTAATAGTATCATTCTTGATAAAAGAAGGTGCTATTTGGAGATAAAGGGCCAGAGAGATAGCACCTATTAATTCCCAAGATGTTCAAAATTCATAGCCAGCACATAATTTCTTATGGTAAAGAAAAACTCACAAAAATTCTGCTAAACAAAATTCTCTTAAGTATCAATGAGAGAACATGTCCTGGCAGGAACTTCACGACCCACACATAACTTTAATTTATGGTTTGAGAATTTTTTTGAAGGGAAAATAAATTGATACTGAACTCTGGCATTCATCCCACATTTCATGGACATCTTCTGCAAACATTCTTATAAAGGCTATTTGGAAACATCCTTCACAACTAAATTAGCCCGGGGGTCAGGAGCTGTCTTTCAGTCTAAATTTTTTTTTTTTTTTTTTTTTTACATTTGAGTATCTTATTTGGGAAAGTCTTCCAGAAGGCTAGTGATATTTCTATTGAACTAAATGCTTAAAAGTAAAAGTTCAGCTCACTAAACATTTGCTTACTATCTATTTTATGCTAGGCATTTGGGATATAAATGAGTAAGGCAAGCCCTTAAGACAGTAGGTTCTCAAATTTTAGCTTATAAGAATCACCTGGAGGGCTTGCTAGGCCCCCCCCACCCCAAGCTCTGAGGTAGGAACCCCAAATTTGCATATCTAAAAAGTTCCCAACTGATGCTGATGTTTGCTGGTCTGTGGATTAAAAAAGGATCATAAAAAATGACTAAAATGTGACTTGTATGCTGAAGAATTCACAAGGATATACAAGGTGGAATTAGTGAAGGAATAATTAAGTCTGTCATATGAGGGTAGGAGGAAGGCTTCAGCAAAGGATGACACCTGAGCAGGATCTAGTGACATGAACGGGAATTGCAAGAGGAACAGGAGGGAAGAGAGGAAATTTTTGTAATGTACCAACATAGAGAAATGTACAGAGGCATGCCAGAGAGTAAGTTATTCAGTTGTTGAATGCACTTTATAAATATCCATTACATCCTGAGAATAAAATGGTGAAAAGGATGTGTTTGCAGAAGCACTCACTTGTTGGTCCCTTGGCTGGAGTATGAGTAGCAGAGGGCCATGACAGGAGAGGAGCCTGGAAAAAGGGGAGAGGGCCATTAGTAATTCAGGGATGACATGGGCCATGCTAAGGAGCTTGTATTTTGCCCTCTCTGTACTGGGGAGTATTTTGGGAAGGCCAGTCTGGCAGCAAAGTAGAGAATAGATTGGAGGAAACAGAACAAGACTGGAGTAAGGAAGACCAGTAAGAAAGCTTATTGCAATAATCTGAGAAGAGATGATGGAGGACCCAGACAAGTTTTATTTCATTTTTGAGTCATATGACATTTAAACTTAGTTTTTGTGAATTCCCCCTCCATAAGCCCACAGCCTATCTCTCTCTCCCATTAGAATGTTAATTGTTCAGAGGCCAGGTGATTAGTTTATTTATCAAAGATTGTATAGTTACATGTGGGCTCAGTCAGTATGCAGGAAAGCTTATTCTTTCATAACCACATATGCAAGTAACAGGGAATAATTGAGGCAATAAGGAAAATAAAATTGACTAGGTCTTTTTTGACTATCTTAAAAACCATTTTTGAATAAATCATTCCCTGGTAAGTTCTTGTTTCTAAGTTTAACCACTGGCTCTATTGCCACTCTAAATTTAAAACTGTCTTCAGCTATTATGGAATAGTTTAGGGCACTGGTAAAATTCTATGTAGAATACAGACACAGAGCCTGTTTTTTCTTCTGCTAGCTCCAAGGAATAGCCAATATCCTGATGAGAATCACACAGGATACCTTTCTCATATCCAAATTCTTTTAGACCAATTTATGCCTTTGATTATATTTTCAATTCTTACTCTGCCAAAATGGGCCATTTGGTGAAAACATAGCTTCAATATTTGTGGTAAGCAGAATTTCTAAAATGGCCTTCCAAAAATATCCTGCCCTAATCCCCAGAACCCGTGAGTCTGAGTTGTCACTTCCCTGATTATGTTAGGTTATATTGCACAGTTGACCATAAGATAGGGAGATCATCTTTCTGGACCGATTTAATCACACAAGCCCTTAAATGCAGAGTTTTCTTCAGCTGATAACAGAAGGAAAGCAAAAAAGATTCAAGATATGAGAAGTTCAAGGACCCAAAGGTGGTGTGAAGATGAAGGGAGTCATGTGAGAAGGAGCATGGATGTCCTAGGAGCAGCGAATGGCTCCCTATTGACAGCCATTAAGGAAAAGGGGATCTCAGTTCTGCAAAGAACTGGATTCTACCAGAAGCCTGAGTTAGCTTTATTGTAGGCTAAATAGTGTTCCTCAAATTATATGCTGAAGTTCTAACTCTTAGTACCTCAGAATGTGACTGTATTTAGAGATAGGGTTTTTAAAGAGGTAGTAATTAAATTAAAATGAGATAATTAGAGATCATTAAATTAAAATGATTTCCTTATAAGAAGAGGAAATTGGGATACAGGCACACACAGAGGGAAAACCAAGTAAAGGCAAGGAGAAAATGGCCATCTGCAAGCCAAGGAGGGAAGCCTCAGAAGAAACCACCCCTTCTGACGCCGTGATCTTGTATTTCTAGCTTCCAGAATTGTGAGAAAATTAATTTCTGTTGTTTAAGCCACTCATGGGATCTTTGTTATTGTGGTCCTAGTAAACTTGAATTTCTCCCCAGCCAGGCTGACACCATGAGTTTGGTCTTGGGTGACCATGAACAGAGAGCCTAGAGGAGCCCATCTGGACTTCTGACCTATAGAATTTTGGGACAATAAATGGGTATTTTAAGCCACTAAATTTGTGGTAACCTGTTATACAGCAATAGAAAACTAAGACAGTATCCTAAATTATTAATTTGTGAATGTATCACTTAAATATTTTAGGATTTTTTTTAATCTTGAAAATGTCAATAGAAAGTATTTTTTACTTCTGGTGGAAATTTACTTGTTTTAGAATTAAGAGGCTTTTCCAAATTAAAGAAATATGACACTTTTCTCTGTCGTGAGAATAAATGGTCTACCCAGTGCATTACTGTAAAACAAGTTTATACTTAGGCTATAAAAATTTCTTTAAATGAACATCAGAAATTTATTGCTCACACTTATGGCAGCTAGAAGATGGAGATGAGGGTGCTAGCTTGGTCAGGTAAGGGCCCTCTTTTGAGTCACAGACATCTCATTGTGTCCTCACATGGCAGGGGGCTATCCTTAGGCTTTTTATGGAAGGTAGGGATGCCAACCCTGAATCCAAGTTGAGTAGAAATAAGTCAAGATTTGAGGGAGAAAGAATCAGTGGCTACAGTTGGTAGAGATTTGTACTAGATAATTGCTAAATTAACATTTAACTCTCCATAATTCAACATATTTTAATTACTCTCATCAACTGATTATTACTTTCTGAGATGAAACTCAGAAAATCACAAACTATGGGATAAATTAAAAATATATAGTTGACATCCTGGGGTGAACATCTCTCCTAGGGCCCATGAATCCCAGGAATAGTTCAGTAAAGTCATACAATGGAGTATATCACCTATGACTTGTCGCTTTCAGAGAATTTTCTTTCGTAACAGGTTATAGCCATGAGGATTAAATTGGCCCCTCCTAAGTGTTTTTGACCGGGCACACCAAGTTAAAGATAAATTTGTAGTTTTAGACATGAAAACCAGTGATTGAGGAGCACTATTAGTTCTAATATAAATCATCACTGCAGAGGAGATAAATGGGGTCAAGTGCAGAGTTTGTAGGACTTTCGGGAATATTTGAGTTTTTGTCACATCCTGCAATTTCCTCTGAATAATTTTGGAGTCTGGTTAAGCAAGTCATAGACATTTATCAAAATAACATGTCTGTCTCATTTTTCCTAGAAAATGAATTATTATTTTCTGACTTATATATTTGGGAGTAACTAATGTTTTTACTTCCTGACTGTTGTTCACATAAGGCTGAGAAATTTCACTTAACTATTTCCACATGTTTATCCACTTTGTGGATTATTATGCGTAATTGTTCATTTCTCAGAATCTGCACTTTGAGTACTTTCCTGATTATGAACTCTCTTACCATATTTCAGGTAAGAGAAAATGAGAGTAAAAAATATAACTGGCTATTGTAAGGATTAGTGATAACTATAGAAGAGGTTTGAGATGATAAGAGAGCAGTATCATTGGCTTACTTTTGTTCACTGATGTATTTTTATCACCTAAAATAGCACATAGAAGGCACATGGTATTTATTGCACAAATGAATGAGAATTCTGGATTACTTGTGGGCTTTTTTTCATTGTTCAGCTTGCATAGTTTCTCATATGCATATTGGCTCATATTTTCTCTTTAGCAAATTTTCTATTCACATCCTTTGTCATTTTACTGATTGACGTTTTTATTATTAACCTGTAAAATATTTTACATATATGTCTAAAATAGCAAAACTGTGTCATAAACATTGCAAATACTTCTTTTAGCTTTGTGTTTATATTATTATTCTTTAAATTATAGAACTCTTTTATTCAAGCAAAAAATTTTTACTTTAAATCCAAGATAGACATTCCCTATTCAGAGATCATGTATTCACTTATATTTTCTTCATTTTAAATATATTATTTTTTATAACAGCATTTGGCATTTATTTTGGTATATACTTTGACAGTAGGATCTAAATTGAATCTCTTTTGGTAAATAAGCTGAGTAAATTTTAGTTGTAGGAAATTTCACTCTGGTTGTTTGAGCAGAAAAGGAATTTATTGCATAGATATTGGGTAAGTCACAGAATCATCAAGAGGTTTAGAGAACCAGTGTGGAGACTATGCAGATAGCACAGTCCAATACGATGCTTCAGATCTGTTCACTGTGAGGACCTGCTGCTACTCTGGCTAACCTGTGAAACCTGCACTTCATACAGTTGAAACCACAGGCATTGGATGTTGGATATTCCAGTCACTTGCAGCCCATGACAGGCATTGGACGTTGGATATTCCAGTCACTTGCAGCCCATGACACTGAATCTTTTTTTTTTTTTAACATATCTTTATTGAGTTCAGAGAGGAAAGGAGGGGGAGAGAGAGAGATAGAAAACATCAATGATGAGAGAGTCATTGATCGGTTGCCTAGCCCTCAATCCGGGCATGTGCCCTGACCGGGAATCGAACCCTGATCTCCTGGATCCTAGGTAGATGCTCAACCTCTGAGCCATGCCCGGCCAGGCATGACACTGAATCTTGATGCAAATACCACAACCACCAGAGAGCATTCTCCATGTTCCCTGATTGTTTGGTGTAATGGTCCTCAATTTAAATCTGGGGCAAGTGTGTTAGCCACTGAAGTCTAGGGTATAGTTTATACCCTAGCTCAAGGTAAATTATGCAAGTAAACAATTGCATTTTAAATCACAAGAATGAGAGGCAGGTTTTTCTTACCTCCAAAACTAACACAGTGGTGTGGTTCAGATGCTGAGATTATAAGGTTTTATTTCTTGAAAATATAGATGAGTACACCATTATATACATTAGCCATACTTGCAATAAACTTTTTAGTTTGTGGGGAATATTGGGTTGTAGGGTATGGAGCCATGGACAAAGTACGTATTGCCACTGGAGTAGAGTTTAAAAAATTATCTTTGTGGGCTTGAATTCCCTCTTTGCCATATTCTATCTCTGTGACTTGAGAATGGGGGACACTGTGCAAAAATCAATGATTTCTGAGTGGAAAAACATGGAAATAAATCCAAATTGTGCAAATAAAACCAAAGAGTGAATTTTCATTTTTTAGTAGTACATCTTCAAAATAAGGCTGATGTTGTTTGGTTTAATGGAGTGGACATTGACATAGCTCTATATGTCATTTTAGACTTGATTTTATTATAAATATTTGTGGTTTTTTTAAAGCCAAAATTTCTGAAATTCCTGACTCACAGATGTATATGAAAGCAAGCAGAATTGAAACGCCCAAGTTTTGCTGAGCTTTGGTAGAAAAAGCTGATGTTGGAGCATGACAACTGAATGAGGCACTTCATGTTGAATTGGGGTAACTTCATTTATTTTATTCTCAAGACAATGAGGTCGTCTTTAATAAAATTTACATTACTAATGCTATATCAGCAAGGAGTGGATTACAAAAGTCCATTTCAATATTAAGGTCCAAGATGCTGAAGAAACCCTCAGAAACAGTCTGCAGGGTTTCCAACTCTGCCTGCTGAGAAATGGACCATGTCAGTCTCAACTTTACCCTGTGAAGCCCTTCCTTGGGCATCTTGACCAGAAATTGCTCATGAGTTTTCAGAAGCAGGGACCTGGAGCAGAAGATTTACCTCATGCAAATGGCCAAAAATACTTGCCAAGTAAGCCAAGCAATGAATGAATATCTCTCTTTCAAATGGTTCTGAGTGGGCTTTTATTTTTCTCTTTCTCTGAACTTGAATTGCGTGCAGTGACTTTGTCCCCTGGAATGCCAATGCGTATCCATATAGTAGAAAAAATTATAATATTAATCCACTCTTTGATCCAATTTCTTTAAAAAGTGGTGATTCAAGGATCTGGCTCTGATGAAGTTGACCACTTTCGCAGCAGCAGAAAGGACTCCTTTCAGTGCTGTTGGCTGTGTCTTTGATACTCACACAAGCCAATCTGTATAGCAGTTCATTCCTATGTGATGGGTTGCTTCTCTCTTCACCAAAGCAACATAGCTAGATGTATTTCCAAGGATCACAGGTGCTCCATTTTTCATGAAATACCAGAATTTTCTCTCAGTTGAAGTGTTTTTTGGCCAAGAAACAATGCTGACGGCCCTCGGAGTTTCTAAAAGGAACTCACAGAATAGAATTTCTTACAAGAGCTCACTTATCCTTACCAGATGTAAGTAGTTTTATCTGATTGAGTGCTGAATAAAAATGATTTTCCACCATGATTGGAAACATTGGAAGAAATGTCAGCGATTTTGTGTTGGATGATAGGATTTTATAGCAACACACTTTTGATTTTAATTCTTTGTTTACATATCAGCTCAACAATTTGTATGTCAGGTTTGTCAACAAGGTCTCGCTAATCATGCTGTGCTGCTTCACCTGTCAGTGTGATTGGTAATCTTGTAGGTTAATTCAAGAGAAGCTCTGGGTTTAGGGGCAAGTTGATGTTGCAGTAAAACCATATCCTTTTCAAATTGAGCCTTCTTTGTATGATACAAATCCATTCTGTCCTATGTATTTTCAGGATGAAGTTCATGAAGAATCATTTAAACTTCTTTGGCTAAGTGCTACCATTGGTAAGAACCTTGGCATGTAGGACCACTGATGTTTTATGTTTCATCAAGTTAGGCACTGAAAGTAAACCAAAGGGCATATAAACTTTTCCTTCCTTCCTCCCTCCCTCCCTCGCTCCCTCGCTCCCTCGCTCCCTCGCTCCCTCGCTCCCTCCCTCCCTCCCACCATTCCTCCCTCCTTCTCTCCCTCCCTTCCTTCATTTTAGTTATGCCCAACCATTATCACCATAATTAAGCAATGGCAAGGGATATTTTATGAGTTCCCACTCTGTCAGGTTTAACCCTTTTGGTTAGGTACCCTTATCATTCTCACTTTACAGATGAGGAAAATGAAGCACAGAGATCAGGTAACTTGACATAGCAACATATGATTTCACATCTGTTGAAATGACACAGCTAGTGAGTGGTCAGGCCACTATTCTAGTCCAGGTAGACTGGCTCCTAGACTGATCTGCTAAACTCGCCACAAAATCATTATTATCTTCTCATGTATGGTAACATCCTCTGCCACCCTATATGTGTTTGGAATAAACATGATAGTAGCATAGTTTACTTTAAAAACTTTTTTAAACAAAGCCATTTTCAAAGTAACATCGGGTAGAGAAATTTTTTTAATTTTTATTTTCCATGGGCCACAGATTAAAAACTTATGTCATAGATTTTTTTTTTTTTTTCTCAGAATAGTCTTCCTAGTCAGTTGGCTGATGCTGAGGCAGTGGAACCCTACACTGTTTTGGGAATATAGCTATGGACTTCCAAGAATCATGGTTGATTACAAATAAATCCCCATAGTTTGCAAGAGATGGTTTGTAATACTGGTTACACTATTGCCTTTCTGACATTCGACAATTCTCTTTGAAATGTTTTAATTTTTAAAAAGACAGTCCTAGAATTCCGAGGGAGAATCCATACATGTCTCCCTACTGGAGTGAGACAGTGTATCAGGTGATGTGATAAGCAGAGATACATACAGCAGTCTCTGCCTCTTTCTAGTGAAAAATGCCAATGTATCTTCACAACCTTTTTGAATTTTTATCATAGTTCCCACTGTTGATTTGATACAACCTAGAGTAGAATCTTATAAATAGGTGATGTTCCCTGGAGATGTTTTTGTTTTATTGTAACTTTGACAATATGCATTCATTCTAGGTTTTAAATAAGTTCTTGTAAATAAATTACTTCTACATTTAGAGAGGTTTAAAGAGCTCTTGCCTCTTCTAAATTTCTTTAAATCAGCTAATACTGAACTTGATAATGATCTTTCGTGAATTTCATCCAGCTTGGTAGAACTGTATTTTTTTTTTTAATCTTCACCTGAGGATATATTTTTATTGGTTTTTCAACAGAGAGGGAGAGGGAGAGGGAGAGAGAGAGAGAGAGAAAGAGATACATCCACGTGAAGAGAAACATCGATTGGTTGCCTCTTATATTTGCCCCGACTGGGGATGGAACCTGTAACCTGGGTATGTGCCCTGACTGGGAATCAAAACTGCAACCTTTTTTGGTGTAAGAGATGAAGCTCCAACGAACTGAGCCAGTGGCCAGGGCAAGAACTGTATTTTTAAAATCTGTTTTGTTATTTCCTTTATTATAATTTCTGTATTTAGCAAATTAAATTTCATAGTTTTTGGCCATTAAACCAGAATAAATAAAATATCTAAAACTGAAGTGTTGGTTTTGCTACACTCTTGCTCCTCCTGTGGTCTTGCCCATCTCTGTTGACGGTACCTAAACCTTTTTTCTCACAGTCTACATCTAATCCACTAGCAAATCCTGCTGCCTCCATGTTTCAAGCTTTATCCAGAATTTGACCATTTCTGATTATCTTCCCCACTCCCACCTTGGACTGAGTCACCAACATATCTTGCTTGATTTAAGTGATTAACTCTTAAATGTTCTCCATGCTTCCACCTCTGCCACCCTAATCTGCTCTTCACCCAGCAACAGAATTATGCTTTTATAATGTAAGCTGTATCATGTCATTCTTTCTGGTTCAGGCCTAATTTAGAATAAAATCCAACATTCTTGGTAAGGATTGATATGTGGCCTTATCCATGGCTTCTTTTTAATTTAGTCAGATTTTCACTGCAATATTGCTTTGTAATAAACAACCCCGAAAATACCTGTAGCTCAACAATATACATTTGATTTTCTCCTTGGCAGGTCTGCAGGTGAGCTCAGGCAGCTCTCTGCAGGCTGTGGGATGGGTTTGGCTCTGCTCTACCCGTCCCTCATTCTGGGACCAGTGACTGCCCAGGGTCTGATATTTTATGGCAGATGACAGGAATACCAGAGGCCAAGGCAACCATGAATGCCCTTGAAAGCCTCTGCCTGAGGCACGCTGGTTAACACTCTAGACTTCCCCTCTTGAAATTTTTCCCTTCTCCTCATTGTGTTACTTGTTTTAATCAATATAGCTATATAAGTAAGTCTTAAAATTAAGTAGTGTGATTCCTCCCACTTCAGACATTTTCAAAGTGTTTGGGCTATTATATTTCCTTTACCTTTTCATATAAACATTAAAATACATTTTTGATAGAAATTGCATTGAACCTATAAGGGAGAAGTGACATCTGTATTATATATTAATGTGTTATGTACTAAGATTTTTTTTAAAAAAAATATATCTTTATTGATTTCAGAGAGAGGAAAGGAGAGGGAAAGAAAGAGATAGAAACATCAATGATGAGAGGGTCATTGATCAAGCCCACAACCGGGCATGTGCCCTGACCGGGAATCGAACCCCGATCGCCTGGATCCTAGGTCAACGCTGAACCGCTGAGCCACACCCGGCCGGGCTGTACTAAGATATTTAATCCACAACAAAGATCTCTGATTTCTTTCATCAAGTCTTGTGGTTTTCATCATATGGATTCTATTCTTGTTTGGTTAGATTTATATCTAAGATTTTATATATATATTGAGACATAGTGTTACACTTTCATGGTATACCACTCAGTAGTAAGGCTATGTTTTCCATGTCTTCTTCCTTAAACATTGGTGGTTGTTTGGGTTAGGGGAGTGATAGCCATGTTTTTGTGTGAGATCATTTATGAACAAATGGAGAAGTGGACATGGCATGTGGATAGAAATCAGCATACCAGTTTTATTATGATAAGTCTGAATTGGACAAGGCAGCCTGTGACCACGATTGAATGGCTTAGTCTTTCCACAGAATCAGGTGGTCTCTTTGACCCAATTGTAGGTAGTACAGCAGGAAATTCTCAGACTCCCCCTGCAGGGCAGAGCCTTCCTCTGCAATTTCCTGCACAAGAAGTAAGAATATGGACCCATGCAATAGGCCAACTGGTCTGAAGGTGAAGGAAGATTGGACCCTGGGCAACATTCGTGTAGACACATTTTTCTTTTCTTTTAACAGTCTGATAAATCACTATTTCTTCCTTGAAAACCTCTCTGAAAGTGTGTATGAAGCATATTTTTAACTTTGTAGGTTGTCCAGCCTGATATGCAGATATCCTCCAAATATCTGATTAATTCCCCTCTTGTTCCACAAAGGATAGTCATCCATTCTTCATATACTCCTAATGATCATGACCACCCCAACTCTAACTCCTCATGTTTATACCAAAACTTTGATGGTGGTCCCTTTAGATCTTTCATACTTATGTGCTTCTCATTCCAAATTTTTGTTCACATGGCATAAACATTTTAGAAAAAAAATTGCAAGAATCATTCTATAGAAATATTTTTTAGGCTTAGAAAACAGGTAAGATATGAGAATGTTTCTTAAACTTAGAAAGCATGTATTCTCTAAAGTTACAGGTATACTGAGAAGTATAATAATGAACTTTTCTTGTAAAACATGCCATACTTTCCTAGTGACTCTTGGGCTAGGATTTCTAATGGAAATAGAATTTCATCAGGCCTCAGAATATTGGCACTGATGGGCCTTGTATTTGACACAAGTCTAAAGCTTAGTTTGGGAGAAGAATTCTGAAATCTGGAAAGATTTGTGATTCTGAATAGAAAGTCTGGTAAAACTTCTAGGATATTTTTTAGTATTCCCAAGTGAGTCTCAGCTGAATTGGAGAAATGTTTCTGAATGGCTCCTTTCTTCAAGACTGAGAAACAGAATTAAGTTTTAACCTTTTTGATTATAAGACTATTTTTTTTAAAACCCCAAACCTGAGCACACCCATGCCTGAGTAGGACTTTAGCTATATCCTCTATGTTGGAAATGCCCTCCCAGTGCAAGATCCTTCTCTTGACATGCAGCAAGATAGAGAGACCTGGTTTGCACTGGGCAAAAAGGGAAAGGTAATGAGTACGTTATGGTATTTCAGGCCTGGAACGTAGGAAATACTGAGTGGATGAATCAACATTTAATGAGCTCCTCCTGTGTGCAGAGAATGAGTCAAGCCCCTTGGGGAGTACAGAATACTCTATTTGTTCACGTTTTCTCTTCTTCACATGCCTATTTTCTGATTGGAAACTCAGCATAAAAAGAGAAATTCTTGTGGGTCACTGTATTAGTCTCTCTGGTAATAGTCTCAGATGTGATTAATATTCTAACTTTTGGAATATCTATGTCATCTACCCAATCTTCAACACCACTCGGTTTCTTGTAGTACTCAAGGTTTCCCCCTTCTAGATTCATGGATGCTTTCTAGATGAGCCATAAGAACAGACAACCCATATGAGCATCTCTTTTACTCTTTTGGTTGGAAAAATATCTACACTCATTAGGACTGAGTCTGACTTTCCACTGCCTGATCTAAATCCAAAGTCTGCATTTTATTCAGTTGCCATATGGGTCATGTAACTCCTCTTTCCCATTCTTTTCTCAAGAAATCCATTAGAACATTGACATATATGCTGAGCCATTCACTGATTTCTTCATTCATTCAACAGTTTTATTGAGTATCTTTTATGTCTGAGCACGAGGGATACAAAGATGAGTAATATATGCTCTCCAACTTGGAGACACCAACTATCTAGTGAAGGGAACAGGCATAAGAACCATCAGTGACAGGACAATTTGATGTGTGAGTTAGCAGAAGCATGTGCAAAGGTGAAGGAGTCAGCTGCTTTGGGCTGGGAAGGGTAAGCAGAATACTTTGGCTTTGTCTTAGATCACACACAGGGAATTTTTCCAAGTGGAAGGGGAACCTAGGGAGAGGAATATGTGCTCAGAAATCTTGTAATTATTTAGCCTTTCAGAGCATTGTTTCTTTGAGAGTAGATAAGCAACAAGTGTTTAATTTAGAAATTCATAAACATTGAATGGCAGGTTTTCTTTCCATTGGAGTGAGGAGCAAAAGAGAGGAGAATGGTTATTATCTAGGGAAACATTGCAAAACCAAGTGAGCTAAAGGCAGTTTCATATTTATGCATTTGAGTACTTGTTTTTCACATTAAGTTTGTTTATCAAGTTCTAATTTAACATGACTTCAAGGCCCAAATATTTCTTTGGTTGTGAGTATGTTATTGAACTGGGACAGTATGACTAGCACAATCTGGGTTTGACCATATCTTTATTTGATATTTCTCTTTTCCTTCCAGGATTATACACTGAGTGTGAGCAGCCAGACCAAAACCTCTGATGTGGCCAAGAACAAGAACTGGGTGAGCCAAGAGTGAAGGGGCCGGAGATGTTAGATGGCTGTGTGGTCAAGCCAACAGCATGTTTGGCTGCATTGCTGTGAGTGATTGATGAATTCTTTAGAATAGGGGAACTTGGGTAAATGAGTGCCCCTGTACTCAACTGACCATTTGTTGGAGATTTGTGTGGCCACCAACCCCTACCTATCTTGGATAGCCTTAGCAACCCAGGGGATAGAGGAGCCTAGAACTTAGTGCTGTTTTTGCTTTTTTTATGCTTTAAGTGTGTTGTTGTGGTGGTTTAAATTTGTTTTTAAACATCTTTCTCATTCCTTAGATTTTCCTTCACTTTCCTATTAAAATGGAAATCCTTCACATAAGTGTATAGGCCGTTGGATGTTGCTGGGTGGAATAGAATGGAAAGCTTACTATTTACTGCTTGTTATCATAAAATATAGTTTATGTTTTGGGTGGTGAATAGAGTGGGTTGGCTAATACATTGCATATGAACATCTTTGGTCTAAATATGTTAGTTGAGAGGGAACATAACATATCAAAATATTCATGAGTTGATTTTACTTTGGGAAAGGTGCTGGTGCACTGCATTGGTAATATCAGCAACAAAAATTTCTATCAGAAGTAGTTCCAGCCCCCAACCTCTGTACCCCTAGGCACATTTTTGTTCACCTTGCATGATTGTAATGATACTCCATAATCCCCCTGTGTCCATAAGTCACACAGGTAAAAATTGCTCTAAAAAAATCCATGGTACTTTTTATTTAATAAATGATATATTCTGGCCATTCTTTTTCTTCCCTTTATTAAGACAGGCATCATTTCTAGCCCCTGAGAATAACTGATAACAAGAATGAGAAATAGGAATCAAGGCACCAAAGCACTTTGCAAGACCTGCAGTATGAATATATACTTTTCAGAAAGCAGGATCACATGACACACTGTTGGAAGAACTCTATATTTATTATTCAATTCCTTTTACCAATTCTAATCCTCAGATAACTTCCAATTTTCAGATGAAGAAACTGACGCCCAGAGATTTTAAGTAATTTGTCCAAGACCTATGGAGTTGCCGTGGAGTTGCTGGAGCTTGAATTCAGGTATTCTGAGCTCTCAACCATTATGCTACAAATAACTTTTGATTTTAGTGGGGGTAAGAATCACTTTCCTTGATTGAGTTTAATTGGTTAAAAAAAGAAAAGTTACCTTGTAAAATCTATTTTTGTTTTAATTCTTTTGATTTTATAAAAAGAACTGATTTAAGTGTGCTTAAAGGTACTGTACTTAGTTTCAAAGATATGAAATCAGGTAGCTGTACTCTGTGGTGAACTAAGCAACTGTATTGAGACTCAAATAACTAACAGTTGGCTGGACCTCACATCTGGTATTGGGCCACAGTAAATATGCCCCCTGGCTGAACTCAAAACATTCAGTCTTTGCACATTAACAGATTCCTGCCTTGTTCACACAAGTTTGAATTTTGCATAAAGCACAATGCAAATATGCATGATATTTTTCAGAGAGAGATTGTATTTTGGGGATATTTTATCTTCAGATTATGTTAACTTGGACATTGTTAGATATTTACTTAGAACAAATGAAAACTTTCATATACTATGTAAATTAGAAATTAAGAAAAGCAATACAACAAGAGTGGCTATCACAGCTCCCATAAAAGAATACTGAATGGTAAGTAATAAAAGGTGTTATGATTGGATGCTTAGGTTCAAAAACCATCTGACACTTACTAGCTTGTAATATTGAATTCACATAACCTCTCTGTGACTTAGTTACTTCA
Organism: Miniopterus schreibersii; assembly: GCF_964146895.1. Classification (NCBI taxonomy): domain Eukaryota; kingdom Metazoa; phylum Chordata; class Mammalia; order Chiroptera; family Miniopteridae; genus Miniopterus; species Miniopterus schreibersii. Next base: position 40,751,499 of record NC_138101.1, on the reverse strand, counting down.
TGTACAAAGATAGCAGTGGCATGGATATCATACAGTTATTGTGAGGATTAACTCATATAGTATATAAAAATATGTACAGAGTGCCTGGCACATAGTAAGACTATAGTAAATGTTAACAATTGTTGCATTTTTGAGAATGTGTATTATAGATAGATGTTTGCCTTAATTGGGCCATGAGTGACTTCAACCAATAAAAACTAATTAATGAGTCATTTGTTTACACCAGCTATCAATACTGAACCAATTAAACTGAGGTGATAATTGATGTATAGATATGCTTGCAGAGTGAATTACTATGGTGGGTGGCTTATGATGCAATTAAAAAGGTATATTCCTTCACATAAAGTTCTATGTGAGTCTATGATAAGGCTAGAAAAAATGAATCAGTATATGCATAGTGGAAAAGCAAGATAACTTTGGGAAAGTGCAATTTGCTTTGTATCAGATTTTTGCCTAGAGCCAGGCTAATTCTAGAGTCACCTCCAGCTTTAATGATTTTAGTCTATATTTTACTGGACAGGCAGGCATTTTGAGCTCAAAATATTTTGGCTTAGATGGTGATAATAATTTATAGGCTTTAAAAATCTTGGCTGAGCTGTCAGAAAAGTATACTTCCAGTAGTGATAGTAATATGTCAGAAATCTATGAGAAATATAATATTTATATTATATTTAATGTAAATATCATGGTAATTCCCTAAATTAAAAAAGTAGATTAGAGGTGCCCTTACCTGTATGTCTCAGTTGGTTGGAGCATTGTCCCCTGTACCAAAGGGTGGCAGGTTCGATTCCTGGTCAGGGCACATACCTAGGTTGTCAGGGCACGTACAGAAGGCAACTGATAGATATTTCTCTCTCTCTCTCTTTCTCTCTCTCCTTTCTTCTCTCTCTAAAATCAGCAAACATGTTCTCAGGTGAGGATTTAAAAAAGTAGATTAGAGGTGACTATACTAAAAGGACTGTGATGTTCTACATTTTGTGCATTGGTAATCAGTCCACTTTAAAACTTCATACCTAATTTTACATGCTTTATATTTTATCTGCTGTGTATTAACATTTAGAAATGATTAGTAAATAAAAATAAGTAAATGAATTTAAAAAAACAAGAAAGGTTTCATATGTCACAAGTATATTCCAAAAAAGTTGGTTAAGTCTCCCAAAAATTTAGACTACTAATAGAAAGTATTACAACTAATAAACATATAGAATTCTTGCTTTATTACACTTGCATGACTTTTACTGGAATGGTTGCCGCATGGAACTTAGAATATTTGGGTCTTAGTCAGTGTACTGATTTTTCTCTTGTATTAGAAAGCTGCCTCAACACCCAGATAAGGGATGTAACTCCTGTTTACATGATTATCCCAGAATTAATTTTATATAGCTGTGGATTTATAGCTCCTGGCCAGATTATAGGGAAGCATCTGGAATGCAGAAGTAAAGTGATTTCTGTGACAAAACTGAGCCATATACTGGGGGTGAGAGTGGGCTGGTCCCTTGTAGGACATCCCTGTAGGACTTGGATTGTACACCACATGCACTTCCAGGGTGACTTAGACTTCTTTTTCAAATTCTACTGTTGTGTCTGTTCACATTTTAGCTGTTGTCATCTTTTGGGTATGGCGTACATATGCTAATTTGAGAAGAGAGAAACTAAGAAACTATTCACACCATCTAAGTTAATGCTCCATAAGCAACAGTATTCTTGAAAGCAGAGATGAGGAACAAGTTGTATCAAATGGAATCTGTAATGGAGAAAGCACCCTGGTCATCCAGTTGTTTGTGTGTGTTCCTTAGTAGACAAAACAGAACAATAAAGACTTTTTTTTTTCAATGCTAAGCCAAACATTAATACCTTAGGCTCGACAGACTCATCTATAGAAGGGATGGGAGCTGGAAGGAAGCTTGTGATTCAATGAATGGAGAAACTGAGTCAAGACTGTTGCTGGTTCTTGGAGTTAGCAGGAATATTACCTAGGTTTCTTTAGTAAATCCTTACACATTGGAAGGGAAAAAAGTGTCTCTTTGCCCTCATATAGCATTGCAATGCTTCTTACCATGTATAACTGTGTATTATTACTTAGTATACACATTACCAAGACAAGGTGACAAGGATGACCCTACAGTGAAAAACCAAGGTAAGAGAAAAAAATCTAACAATTATCTGCCTACATTGTGTCAGGCACTATGCTAAGTGCTTTTATCTTCTATTTTAGTATATCCTCCGTGTAAAAGGCCCACTATATTTTTCATAAATAGCTGATGTATTAGCACTGTTGGATATTTTTTTTCAGTTCAGAAAATATTGGTATGGGCTAAAAATTATTATTATACACTGTGGAGGCTACTACTAATCCAATTTTACAAATGAAAGCACTGAGGCTAAGAAAGATTGAGTGAACTTCTGGAGATTTCATAGCAAGTGTGTGATTTTGAGAGACTGAATATGCCAATTAACAGTCACCAGACCATATACAAAAATTGAGCTCTGACCCACAACCTTTAGCAACCAGCGCAGGAAGCCATTCTGCTACCTGCAGACTCACAAAGATTTACTCTCATATTTTCTTCTAAAAGTTCTATAGTTTTAGCTTTTACATTTATGTCTATGATACAATTGAGTTAATTTTGTATGGTGGTAGGAAGAGTTCCAACATTTTTTTGCATGTGGATATCAATCGGGTTGTCCCAGCAACATTTGTTGAAAACACTATTTTTCTTCATTGAATTGTTTTGGTACCCTTGTTGAAAATCAACTGACTGTAAATGTGAGCTTTCCCCCCTCTGGACTCTCAATCTATTCCACTGATATATATGTCTAACCTTGTTCTGGTACTACACTTGTTTGATTACTTGATTATTATAGCTTTGTAGTAAGTCTTGAAACTGGGAAGTATGTGCCCTCCAAATTGTTCTTCTCACTCAAGATTTTTTTTTTTTTTTGGCTATCTTGGGTCCCTTGAACTTTCCATATAAATTTTAAGATCGGCTTGATTCTGTAGATCAATTTGGTGAATATCGGTATTTTAACAATATTGTCTGATCCATGAACATGGGATGTCTTTCCATTTATTTATGTTTTCATTAATTTCTATCAGCAATGTTTTGTATTTTTGGAGCATAAGTTTCGCATTCACTTAGTTAAATTTGTTCCAAAGAATTTTGTTCTTTTGATGCCATTATAAATGGAATTGTTTTCTTAATTTCACTTTAGGGTTGTTCATTACTGGATATAGAAATCCAATTATTTTTTGTGTACTTATCCTTTACCCTACAACCTTAATGAACTTTTAAATTAGTTCTAATTGTTTTATGGCAGATTTCTTAGGATTTTCAAAATAAACATATCATCAGTATATAGTTCATTTCAAATCTGAATGCTTTTTATTTTTCTTGTCTAAGTACCCTAAGTAGAACCCCAGTAAAAAATAAGAGTAGACACCCTTGTCTTATTCCAGAATTTAAGATGAAACATTCAGTTTTTTTATGATTAAGTATGATGTTAGCTCTATATTTTTCACAAATACCGTTTATCAGGTTGAGGAAGTTTTCCTGGTAGAGTTGTTTTTTTAATCATGAAAACTATTGGATTTTGTCAAATGCTTTTTCTGCATCTATGGACATGATCACATAATTTTTGACCTGTATCCTACTCATATATTTTATCATATTGACTGCTTTCTGAATATTAAACAAACTTTATATTCCTGGGATAAGTTTCATTTGGTCATGGTATATTTTTATTAGTTTCTGGATTCAGTTTTCTTGTATTCTGTTGAGAAATTTTGCATCTATATTCACAAAAGATACTGATCTGTAGTTTTCTTTACTAGCAGTATTTTTGTTTGTTTTTTGTGTCCATGTAATACTGGTCTTATAGAGTGAGTTGGGAATTGTTCCCTTTTCTTCTATTTTTTACATGAGTTTGTGAAGAATTGTTATCAGTTCTTCTTTAAATGTTTGGTAGAAGCTACTTGGGCTTGGGATATCTTGTAGGAAGTTTTATTTTTCCTCATTAATTCAATTATCTTTATTTGTTACAAATCTATTATGTTTTCTATTTCTTCTTGAGAAGTTTCGGTAACATATCTTTCTAGAAATTTGTCCATTTATGTATTTAATTTGTTGGCATATAATTTTATAATACTTTTTTGCACTTCTTATTTCTGTATGATTGGTAGTAGTGTCCCCTCTTTCATTCTTCATTTTAATAATTTGAGTGTTCATTTTTCCTGGCCAGTCTAAAAGTTTGTTAATGTTAATCTTTTCCAAGAACCAAATTTTGTTTTGTTAATTTTCCCTATTTTTTTTCTTCTCTATTTCAAAAATTTCTTACTTCTGTTTGCTTTAGGTTCAGTTTGTTTTTCCCCCCAGTGTTTTTAAAAGGAAGATCCAGTTATTGATTTGAGACCACTTTTTAAAAATATAGGCATTTATAGTTATATATTTTCTTCAAAGCACAACTTCAGATACACTTCATAAGTTTTTGCATGCTGGGTCCTAATTTTTGTATTTTTAAATCTTACTCATAATATCTTCTTTGACCTATTGCATTGGATAGTAAATGTGCACTGTTTCATTTCCATGTATTTATGAATTTCTTTAATTTCTGTTTATTATTGATTCCATATTCACTTCATGTCAGTTGGACAACATACGTGGAATTATTTTACCCTTTTAAAATTTATTGAGGTTTATTTTATTGCCTAGCATATAGTCTATGCTAGAGAATGTTTCATGAGCACTTCTAAAGAATGTGTATTCTGCTGTTGTTGGGTGGAGTGTTTTATAGATGTATGTTAGGTTAGTTGAATTATACTGTTGTTTGGGTCTTCTCTTTCTTTGTTGTTCTCTGTCTATTCATTATTGACATTATGGTATTGAAAATTTCAACTATGTTGATGTATTTGCTCTTTCAATTTTATTAGTTTTTGCTTCATGTATTTTGGGGTTCTGTTGTTAGGTAGCATATATATTTGTAATGGCATACCTTTCTAATGAGTTGACCCTGTTGTCATTATAAAGTATCCTTCTTCATCTCTAGTGACATTTTTGTTTCAAGTTTACTTTATCTGATAACAATATAACTATTTTGAATTACTGTGTGGGATTAGTTGCTTTTAGCCTAAAAACTTTCTTTATATTTATTTATTGTAAGCTTGGTCTGCTAGCAATTAATTTTCTGTTTGGAAATGTCTTTATTTTTGTTAATTTTTTGCATAGTATAAAAATCTTAGCTTCTTGGTTCACAGTATTTTTTGTTTTGTTTTGTTTTGTTCTTGTTTCCCCCTTTCAACACTTTGAAAATGCCATCTCACTAATTTCTGGCCTTCACAGTTTCTCATGTGATGCCAGATGTTAATTTTATGGTGGTTTTCTCGTTTCGTTTTTTTCTCTTGAAGCTTTCAGGATTTTCTCTTTGTCTTTAGCTTTCAACATTTTACTATGACATGTCTAAATGTGGATCTTTTTGCCTTTAAATTACTTGGAGTTTAAGAAGCTCCTTGAATGTGTATTTTTTAAATCAATTTGGGAAGCTTTAAGCCATTGTTTCTTCAAAAAATATTTTTTTCTGCCGATTTTTCTCTCTTCTACTTCCGGCACCCCCATTACATGTGCTCAACCGCTGAGCCATGCCCGGCTGGGCTGGTTCTCTTAATTGATGTTCTCTATTCAACGAGACATTTTAATCATACCTTTCGTTACCTCTTTACCTCATAAGAGTTGCTTTAAAGTCCTTTTTTTGCTACATTGACATATGGGCCCTTCTCAAGGTAGTTTCAGTTGCCTGTTTTTTTCCCTTTTTCTTTGCATGGGTCACACTTTTCTGTTTCTTTGTATATCTTATATATTTTATTGAAAATAAAACATTTTAGATAATATTATTGTAGCACTTCTATATAAAGATTCACTCTCTTCTCCCCTCACTTCTGAAGCTTACTTAGTTGCTTGCTTCTTTGTTTTGTAGTGACTTTGTTGGACTGTTTTAATAAAGTCCTTTTCTTCACACAGATCACTGTTTGACTATGTCTATCTACTAGCTGTTAGGCTCTATGGTGCTCTTTTTTGGACAATGCCTTGGGCATAAATTGCTCTTTAGTTCGAACAAATTAAATTTGGGACCCCTTTACTTTAGATTTTATATATACTTTTAATTTTTAATTACATTTGACATTCAATATTATATTACTATTAGGTGTACACATAGTGTTTAGACATATATAGAACTTATGAAGTGATCCCTCTGAAGTCTAGTACTTCCTTTACACCGTACATAGTTATTACGATATTATTGACTATATTTCCTATGCTGTACTTTACATCCTTGTGACTATTTTGTAACCACCAATTTGTACTCCTTAATATCTGTACCTTTTTAGCCCAGCCCCCCAAGCCCCCTACCATCTGGGAACCACGAGTTTGTTCTCTGTATCTATGAGTATATTTCTGTTTTGTTTGTCCTTTTATATTGTTTTTTAGATTCCACATATAAGTGAAATCATATGGTATTTGTCCTTTTGACTGACTTAATTCACTTAGCCTAATACCCTCTAGGACCATTTATGTTGTTGCAAATGGTAAGACTCCACTCTTTTTATAGCTGAGTAACATTTCATTGTATATATGTACCACCTCTTTATTCATTCATCTATTGGTGAACACTTAGGTTGCTTCTCTATCTAGGCTATTATAAATAATGCTGCAGTGAACATAGGGATGCATATATCTTTTCAAATTAGTGTCTTGGGTTTTTTTTAGGAAAAATGTAAGTGGAATTGCTGGATCCTCCTTTGTTTCAGTCTATTTTGTCTGGTATAAGTATTGATATCCCAGCTTTGTTTTCATCTTCATTTTTATAAGATATCTTTTTCCATTCCTTTATGTTTAGTCTGTGTATATCTTTCAATCTAAAGTGGGCCTCTTGACAGCTGCATATGTGTGGGTCTTGTTTTCTTATTCATTCAGCTACCCTGTGACTTTTGATTGGAGCATTTAATTTATTTGCATTTAAAGTAATTACTGATAGGTCTGTATGTATTGCCATTTTATTATTTATATTTTTATCTTTTTTTTCTCCTTAAAGAAGTCCCTGTATCATTTCTTGTAATACTGGCTTGGTGGTGATAAACTCCTTTAGTTTTTTCTTGTCTGGGAAGCTTGTTATATCTCCCTCAATTCCAAATGATAGCTTTGCTGGGCAGAGTAATCTTGATTGTGCGTCCTTTCTTTTTATCAGTTTAAATATTTCATGCCAATCCCTTCACAAAGTTTATGTAGAGAAATCATCTGACAGTCTTATGGGAGCTCCCTTGTAGGTAACTAATTGCTTTTCTCTTGCTACTTTTAAGATTTTCTCTTTGTCTTTGACATCTGGCATTTTAACTATGGTGTCTTGGTGTGGGCCTCTTTAGATTCATCTTATTTGGGATCTCTGTGCTTCCTGGGCTTGTATGTCTGTTTTCTTCTTCAGGTTAGGAAAGTTTTCCGTTATTATTTCTCCAAATAGGTTTTCAATCCCTTGCTCTCTCTTCTCTCTTTCTATTCTATGAATGTTATTATGCTTGATTTTGTCCCACAGGCCCCTTAAACATTTTTTAAAATTCATTTTTCTTTTTATCCAACTGGCTGTTTTCCACTACCTTGCCTTCCAAATTGCTGATTTAATCCTCTGCTTCATCCAATATGTTGTTGATTCCTTTTAATGTAGTCTTTATTTCTCTTAATGTATTCCTCATTTCTGACTGGTTCTTTTTTCTTTTTTTTCCTATCTCCATTTTTATGTTTTTTTTATCTCATTGTTAAAGTTTTCCCTGAGATCATCTACTCTTCTCCTAAATTTATTGAGCATTCTTGCTTTTCATTCCAAGTAAGAAGAACCCAAAGGGGCCCATGCTCATACACATCATAATTAAAATGCCAAAAATTCAAGACAAAGAGAGAATCCTAAAGGCAGCAAGAGAAAAACAATCTGTTACCTACAAAAGAGCCCCATAAGGATGTCAGCTGATTGCTCATCAGAAACTCTATAGGTCATAAGGGAATGGTATGAAGTAATCAAGGAAATGAAAATCAGGAATCTGAAACCAAGACTACTGTATCCAGCAAGGCTATCATTCAAAATAGATTGTGAAATAAAGAGTTTTCCAGACAAAAAAAAAGGCTAAAGTTGTTTATCACCACCAAACCAGCATTGCAGAAAATGTTATAGGGGCTGCTGTAATAAGAAGTAGAATGCTTGGTAAAGCTCCCCTGTGAAGCTCCCCTGTGAAGCCATTTGTTTGCTGGGAGTTTAAAAATTTTTTTTTATTACTGCTTCAATTTCATCAGTTGTTGTTGGTCTATTCAGGTTTTCTGATTCTCCCTGATTCAGTTTTGCATTCATGTCTACAGGTGGCTCTGCTCCATGTGTCTCTTGTTATCTTTTTCTTATGACAAGCAGATAGCCCAAGATGTTCTTATAATGATGGAAGAGATGCAAGAAAGTAATTGGAAACATGCAAAGCCTCTTCAGATCTAGGTTTGGAACTGGGTACCATAACTTCTACCTCATTCTTCTGGTCTAAGCAAGTCACATTGGGTGTGGAAATATACTTTGCTTTAATGAGAGAAACTCAAGGCTCACATAGAAAAAGTAAAGAAGTGGGGTGAATAGTGCAATCAATCTACCAGAAAAAATTAGGGAGAAAGTCAAGAGATTTTTCCCAGTTAAGTTAATTCTGTCAAATGTAAGTTAAGAGTTCCATTTTTATTAGACTAGAAAAGAAAGGAACAACGTTTTGCCAAATATACTAAGTCTGTCTTGTTGAAGGAATGTGTGCAATATAGAAAACTACAGATGCATGGGATAGAGCTCACCAGTTATCGCACAAGTGAGCATACTGGTCCTTACAATATATACTGTTTCATAGCAAATGCTTATTTTATACTTCCTTACGTGGCCATCTTCTGTATGGGCATAGAGCAGATTACTGTGGAAAGCAGATAACTAACTAAGCATTTCTAATTTGCGGGCATGTTAATCTTTACTTTTTTCAGGAATGTGCAGCATCAACAGGTTTTGTTTGTCTTTAAAATGGGGAGGATCCTAGTGAAGCTGACTAGTTACTCCACAAATATCCTAAAACTGTGGAACTTTCCCTCTGGAATTATTATATGTGAATGGATTTCTACATTTTACAATGGAAAAGCATGAAATCACAGCCTGCTTGGCTACAGCTATTATTCATTTAGCAGGTTTTATTCTTTTAACAGTTAAACTTCCATTATGTTTTACTATTTGTTACATACCATTTTAATGTGTTTCACAGTTTTATGCATTTTGCAGTTAACTATTTGAAAGGATGTTCACTCCTTGAAAGTAAGAGTAATTTACCATTCTTGTACTTTTGTCTTTTCTAATGCTGTGCGTATTTCTTAAAAAGACAATAATGAATTCTGCGATTAAAACAAGTCTAATCACACTATTTTTTTTGTTACCAATAGCAATTCCTAATGTTTTAAGTGTGGGGATCTGTGCTTAAGAAAGTATATATACACAACATGCATACCTGCAAATGTTAGGTGCTGCATCAAACACACAGACAACCAGGTGAAAAGGAACAGAAAATTCTGGTAATCATTACTCAGATTTTTGAAAAACACACACATATACACACAAACAAAAGGCTAAGTTGATAACAATATTCTGTATGCTAAGGGTGGCAGAAACTAAATACAATTTGAGGGAATTCTTACTTACCTGAAGTTTTATTTGTTATTTAAAATTAATGACACTGAATTTTAAGAGCAGATTAATTCTGATATTAGAAAGAACTTGTTTACTAGGAGAATATATGTGTCTATGCATTTGTAACAGTAATGTTCAAAATTATAAGAAAGTGAAATGTTTTCTTCTATTAGATTTATTTTTATGTGTTAATATATGTAAGGTGACTCAAAGGTAATGAAAATGTTGTACTTTTAAAAATAACAGACATCTTGCCTGGCCGGGCGTGGCTCAGTGGTTGAGCGTCGACCTAGGATCCAGGCGATCGGGGTTCGATTCCTGGACACATTCCCGGGTTGTGGGCTCGATCAACGACTCTCTCATCATTGATGTTTCTATCTCTCTCTCTCCCTCTCCTTTCCTCTCTGAAATCAATAAAGATATATTTAAAAAAAATAAAAATAAAAATAATAAAAATAACAGACATCTTAGAATGCATACTTCAAAATATGTGTTGTCCATCAGTCCATCAAAGGAAGAAGTCAATCTTTTCTGAAATAAATTTTTTAATTGGTCCATAAGGAAATAATTTGTGAGTTTCATAAGAAAATCATTCTCATTTTCATTTTCCATCTCACCCGTAAATATTGACTTTTCACTTTATTCTTCAGCATTTACTTGAGTTGTATAAAAACCTTAATTCTGTTAATAATAAATGCATTCACATGATTCTGAGACCCAGCAGGTACCAAAATTTCCCTTTCATACATATCCTTTTAGACATATTTTAAGCAAATACAAATACATATGTGGTTTTCTTGTATTTTTCAACATAAATAGTAATATGGTCATGAACAATTTCTTCAATTTACTTTGTTTTATTAGGAAAATCTCATATCCATACATGATTTTCACCCCCACCCCCCCACAGCTGTAGAGTACTTCGTGTATAAAGTGGTCCCCATTAATGGACAGTTAGTAATGAATAACTTTGTATTCAAATGACTTATGGCTATTTTTAAACCAAATACACCTTCAAGGCACAAGAATTCTCAGCACTGTGGGTACTAACAAGAATGTACCACAGACCCTGAAATAAGTGAGCCAAACTATTATGAAAAATAGTAGTATTACAAAGCTACTCAATACAACAATAATTTGGATTATACATGTAGTATGTATTTTTAAAATAATTCCCATTATTTTATAGTATATCACTTATTTTGGTAACAATATAATGACTTATGTTCCATGTGTTCTATCCCTAAGTAATATTGGCAGAAAACTTACTTTTGTTTTATTTCTTCTTGCTTTTCTTGGGAAATGCAAAATGTTTCCGCCTTATTACAAGAGCGATTGTGTGTGTGTGTTTACAGCCCATATAGTGCTAATAAAACCTGAAGTGGGTTTAGTTGTCTCCTTTCCATTTTATTGAAGAGCAAAAAACAACCACCAAAAAGCAAAAGGCAAATAATAGCAACAAAAACCTCTCTGAGATTCAGAGATTGAATAAGTTGTTCATGTCAGAGTTAGAAATTGACAGTGCCAGGATCTGAATCCTCTTTATCAGCTAAAATGAATTAATACTGTGGTTTTTGTTTTTTCATAAGAATGGTAGAGAATGTGGTTGATAGAATGAAAATAATATCTAGATGAGCCTAGAATCTGATAAGATATCACCAGAATTAAACAGAGCATGATATTAATCCAGAATACAGTTAGAGAATAACGAAGTTTTTTAATCTAGTCAATTGTGGAGGGAATTAGCAGCAATATGGATGATAGTCTTGGGTAGAATCATCCAAGCACTATTATTTCTCTGTCCCATAGGGTATCAGGGCCTAAAATTTCAACTCAGTAACTTCAGTCTGTATGAGATAATAATATTCTTCCCCTAAATTAAATGATTTAACCCTAGCACAATTTTAAATTAAAAATACAGATGGTGACACGAATCAAACCTATAACATTAGTGCTTTTGTGCTGATCTCAAGATAATCTGTTTGTCATTTAAAGCATTTGGTGTGTTTAAAAGAATCTGATGCATTTGTAATTTTAAGTTTAAAGTATAAGAGAATGAGTGTTTTTAAAGGTAGTATTGTATTGGTATAGAAACTAATATAGTTTAGAACTTTTTATTAGTTTAAAAAGAGTTATCTGAGAGGTTTTAGAAGTTTTGACTTGTTAGAATTGTAAATTTGTCCTTTCTGGTACATTATAAAAATGTGTCATGATGTTATGAGTAAAATATTTTTACTCATTGTGCTGGGAACTTATTAGGCCATTTCAGTCTAGAATTTGTTATGGGACATCTTCTTGAATTATTTCATTAATAATTTTTTTCTTGTTTTATTCTTCTCTCTTTCTTGGCCTCTTATTATTTTTATTTTATTTTATTTTATTTTTTAATTTTTGTTCAAAATATTACAGATGTCCCTTTTTCTCCCCAATGACCTGTTCCACCCCGTCCCACCCCCTTCCCCAGTCCCTCTCCCCACCATTGTCCTTGTCCTTGGGTTGTGCATATTTGCATATAGATTCTTTGGTTACTCTCTCCCCCTCCATCCCCCACCCTCCTCCATCCCTCTGACATTCGTCAATCTGATCTGTGCTTCCATGTCATTGAATCATTTCTGTTCATCAGTTTATTAAGTTCTTTAGATTCCACGTATAAGCGAGATCATGTGGTGTTTGTCTTTCTCTGCCTGGCTTATTTCACTTAGCATAATATTCTCCAGGTCCATCCACACTGTCCCAAAGGGTACGAGATTCTTCTTCTTTACAGCTGGGTAGTTATTCCATGGTGTGAATGTCCCACAGCTTTTTTTATCTACTCATGGTGGCCTCTTATTATTGACTACTGAATCTTTTTCTATTTGTCATTTAATTTTAATCTTTTTTCCTCTATTTTCTATTATTTGTCTTTTTTATTTACTTTCTGGAAACTTTTCTCTACTTTACCTTCCAAATTCTCTCTTGAGATTTTCAGTTTTGCTATCATAATTTTAATTTCCAAGGATTCCTGTTTTATTTTCTGAATTAAAAGAAACATCGTGTTCTTATTTCATAAATACCAACTCTTCTCTTAGCTCTCTGAGGACTTTAATGAAAGAATTTGGTTAATTCATAGTCTGTATTTTCTTCAAGTCACTTATTTCTGCTTGGGCTTCTATTTTTCACTTTAGAGACCTTCTTCAATGCCTATGCATTTTGACTATAGGTAAGGTCTGTTGGCTATTGTGTAAGGTATTCGAGTGCTGATTGGAAGCTTTGTGTAAATTGGTAGAGCTTGTAGATTGGGTTCCATTGTCAGGTGATTTAGCTGGGTCATTTAGAAGGAGAACTTCTAAAGCCAGCATTTGTTGGCCTTTATTCTTGGGCAGGTAGATTCTCCAGAGAAGATTCTCTTGAATTCTTGTCTGGAGCTCAAAATCCTAATTGTCAACAATGAGGGTGCTCTGTGCCTGGTATGCTCTGGCCTGATAGAATTTTCCAGAGAAGAAACCTTCAGTGTTATATGGAAGAGAGTGGTGGTTTAATTGCTTCTTATATCTTCAGCAAATATTTCTGTTTTTAGTTATACCTCTACCTTCTCATCCATCTAGGTGCACCAAAGTCCAAGTATTTTATGGACCATGTTTTGCTTCTAGGGTCTACTTTCTTGGGTCTATTAAGGCATCCACCACTTGTCTATCTCTTTCTTGCTTTTGCTATAGATTCCTCTTGCGTTCTCTTGGTCTTTGTGGATATTTGCATTTTTGTTTTATTACTTTACTATCATTTTAGTGATATTTTATGAGTTTATCCATCATATTTAATGGGAAGTTTTGCAGTACTTTTCAGACATGATCATATTTATGAATAAAAAGATTTTCTATCCAGTCTTAATGACAAACATTTACTTCCTTAAAAACACCATTGTTCTGTATATTCTCAAAACTACTTGTACATTTGGCAGTAGCCCATATATTTGCAGGCATGCATGTGCTAGACTTATGTGAATAGTTATGTCAACATGGTTGATGGGCGGACACATTTAATATTTTCATCAGTCATCTGAGTGATGGCCAAGTATGTGCAGTCCACACGCATTGAATGCGCTGATAGCATGGGCCACTGGTAACTTGGGGAATAGTGTCACAGAGTAGAAACAAACCTATCACTAGTTGAAACAAGAAGCAAAGGACAGAGGACTATAAAAATGAAAGATTAAATCCACATGTTTTCATTAGTGTACATTGGCTGTGTTTGAAAATGGAAGAAAAAAATTTCATAATTAATGACAAACTAAACATGAATCAATGACATATAAACTTTTAAATAAATATGTTTTTATATATTAAGGCAAGTTACTGGTTTTTTGTCAACAAGAAAACAGTCTGATAAAAAAGCTCATTAATCCTTCTAACTCAACATTAGTTAGGCTTTTATTGCAATTTTGTTTAGGGGCCCACAATTTCAGCAAGATGTGGGGACCAGAAGAAAGCAGTGAAAAGAATTAAGTCAACCAGAACTACAGTTAGAGGAAAGTATAAAAGAATCACAGTCATTTAATCTGGTGAGGACAAGGCCAAGATGGGATAGAACAACAGTGTTTATACAAGTGAGAGCATTAAGTTTTAGGAATGCAAAGCACTATTTCCCCCCACTTACATTATGGATTAGATAAGAGGGAAATTCCCATTTTATAATCTCCTAATTTTGTGTTGAAATAAGGGATGCATATTCCGAGGGCAAGAAGTGTTTAATGAGTTATTAACCGGGTAGGGGTGGCTGGGGACATAGGCAGCCAACAGTTGCAAAGGACACTGAGCATGAAGTTGGGAGGTTCAGGTCAATTTCTTTATTTGGTTATTAACTAATTGCATGATCTTTAATGAATCACTTGATCTTCCAATGCCCGAGTTTTTTCCTCTGCAAAGCAAGAAAACAGCCCTGCACCCCATTTTTGTAAGGTGTCATTGTGATAGAAAAACATAGGTGACAGCAAGAGAGTTTCATACCTGCCACCTGGCAGAAATAGAGAAATCCATCCCTTCAGGCAGGCTTTGAGTAGGAATCCCAACTTGGAGGAGACTTTCCCAGACCAGGCAGAACGGCAGGGCAGTTAAACACAGGTTCTGAGAGCAATCTACGACTACAGGCTCATATCCCAGCGTACCTTCTTCCTGGATTGGTATCTGTGGACAAGTTATTTCAGTCCTCCAGATTTTATATTCCTCTTTAAAACGAGGATCATAAGAAGAATAATGCAGACACAATAGAACTAGATGAGTAGAAACTATAATGTAAATTGACCCTTGAGCAGCGCAGGGGTTAGGGGTGCTAATCCTTGGGCAGTTGAAAATCCACGTATAACTTTTGAGTCCTCAAAAAGTTAACTCCAGTCAGCCCTTGCATCCACGGATTCAATCAACTGGATCAAAACCTGTATTTTTCATGTGCAGTTGGGAAATACAGTTGGGAATACGAAAATACTGTTTTTCATTCTCGGCTTGTTGAATCCGCTGATGGGAAAACTGAGGCTATGACCACCAACTGTATTGAAAAAAAGTCTCACCTAAAGGTGGATCCACTCAGTTCAAACCCTGTTGTTCAAGGGTCAACTGTGCTGAAAACAGGAACTACAGCATAGGAAGTGCTCAGCCAACATTTTAATTACACTTCTGATCTATGGGACTTTGGCATTTGAACATCCAGAAACCTCTATTGAAATCTCTGTAGTAGTACCTACCTTTGTGTCAAAGCAGTGTTTTCACTTGTATTAATACGAGCTATTTGTGTCCTTGCCTTATCCTTTCCAGTAGATTTTAATTAAGTTTCTTGAGGGTGGGTTTTGCTTTTTTCAGTTTTGACTCCCGAAATATTTAGGCTTGCCTCACAGTAGTTGCTTAAAAGTATTTATTTGTTTAACGGAGTTGAAGAGTTAAAAGTGCATGTAAAGTGCATCCTGTATAGTGAAATCAATTTCTATATGTGGTGTGTGAAATTCTACGTCTTTACATGTTACTGTTTTATTAGGAGTGCTGTCATGGAAAGAGACAGTTTTGGAGTTAGACAGCTATGAGTTCAGTTTTCATTCTTCCACGGATTGACTTTGCAGGAGCAACTTTACTTCCCTGAGCCTCACTTATACAACTCAGGAAATAAGTACTTTGCAGGGCTGTTGTGAGGATTAGAGATAATATATTAAAAGCAGCTGGCACAATAGCAATGACAATAAGTGGGTAGCCGCAGTTTTTTGTAATTATTTTGATAACTACTTTGGCCATCCCTGCCCTTTGAGAGGTAAATCTCGGCTCCTTGTGATGTTGGTAAAATGACTGTTTCAAATAATCTCTGTGATCCATCATCCCCAATACCCCCACATCCTCCCTTGGCAGCAGTAGGCTCTACTTCCAAGGAGTTCTGTCTAAAATGCTCTCAGTGACATTCCCCTCTGGGCCCAGGGTTCTAAGAAAACAGGCAAGGGAGGCAGTCCTGTTGGCAAGGAGCAGGTGTGGGCTGACTGCCTCCATGGAAATCTACATCTGTGCTGCTTACCTAAGGCGTGGCCTTCTGATTCCAAAGCAGATTGAGTAGGCAGAGAATAGCCGCCCAGGTGGGAGCCCTGAATTACCAATGCAAATGCAGCTAAATGGGAGACCCAGAGTTACTGAGGCTGAGGCTGGAGAGTGGTTATGGGTCCAGGTATTCAGAACCACTTCACTTGCAGTTTCATGAGCAGAATGTGCCATTTTAAACCTCCATGCTGTGTGCATGATCCTCCCACTGCCTGAAATTCATTCCCTTACCTTTGGCCCCCTGATCAATATCTCAATCATTTTTCAAGGCTCACTTGATGAGGCTCGTTTCTACTATACCTCAGTAGACTAGACAAATCTTATTTTGGGGTTCCCTTTAAAATAAATACATATTTTTATTATAATTACTATGGTAGTTCTCACTTTAAAAGTTTGTTTCCTTTTATTAAATTGTAAGTTCCTTGAGGATAGAAAAGGGTATTCTTCACCTTTATATCCCTAATGCTCCAGGAGCTGGCAATTCAAATCCGTAGGTGTCCACTGATTTCCTCTATAAAGCAGGTAGTAACAGCCTTGATGACTCACTTTTCTTATTTCTAAAAGTTGAGGCAACCATGTTTCTCCTATTCTCAAAAGGTACTTTTGTAAAGGAACCGCGAAAGTGCTGCTGGAAGGGATTTCCCTTGCTGGATGAGAGCATCCCCTAAATGCTGAGTACCACCGTCGTAAGAGGGCCATGGCTGTGTGCCAGGTGCCACTTTCATTTTCGATTGTGATTTTTGTTGTTTCTATAATAGCCATTTTATTTTATGATGAGAACATCAAGTTTAGCAGGGAAAAGAAAACAGGTAGTTTCAGTGATAAGTCTATTCATATATTAGGAATTTGAGGTAGCCATTTATTCCTGCCAGTGTAAGTAATTATGGATTTAATGTTTTTAATTAAAAAATTTTTTTTTACTGGTTTGGTTCTTCAAGTTACCTTCCTTCTCTGTTGTTTTAAATTATATAATTTGTGGAACCACCATCTTGCCTCAATTTGGGATAGTCTTTTTTAACTTTCAGAATATATGAATTAAACTTTGGAATTTATGAGGAAAATGATAAAGTCAGTAAATATTTAATGAGCAGTTACTTCGTAAAAGTTGATGTTCTAGTCATGAAAGGTGTGCAACTCTTCATTAAACTACAGCAGGAAGGATATGACACCTTCAGATGTCAGTGTGACCAGGTGGAACATTAGCAGTAACATAAACCCTTGGCAAGGCTACTGCCATGGGGATTCAGAAATGGAGAACTTGAGAGTCAATGGATTTGTATTTGAGAGGAAAACACTCAAATTATAACGTTTGGGGCCAGCAAGTCAAAATGAACCCAAATAAAAATTAATAGGGGAATTAAGCCATCCCTTTAATCCTGTACAGTTTTTGGTTCTTGAGACTTGAAGGTAATTTGTCTTCTGTGTTGGAGGTGGGGCAGGAAATAAGAGGCGTAAAAGTCACAATCTCTCCCTATCCAGTTGTCCCTGGGGCAGCCCGGTTCATGGACCTCATGGAAACTACGTGGCCATCAGTACTGAGACATCGTCAGCTTAGGCCTCATAAGTGCTATGTCTAAAACAAAGATAATCAAAATGTTGGCAATTGTTGAAGCCTGGTGATGGTTCATGAGAGTTCTCTCTACTATCTTTCTCTGCTTTTGTGTTTGTTTGAAAATTTCCATAATGGAAAAAAAAAAGGGAGCCGTGGGGAGCTGGGGTATTTGCTATGGGGTATTTTCTACTAACTACTATACCAAGCTTGCAGGTGCTTGTGCCACTAACAGGAAGAGACTAGCGTTGGCTTCCTTTCTCCACATAAAACCCCGGAGAATGGTAGAGTGGCCCTTCTGAGAGCCAGCCGCAGCCCCCTCTTGCCCTGCGGTTAGGAGGCTGGCTGGTTGATATTGCACTCTCTGAGTTCACATTTTATGTGTAGAGTCACTGTGGTATAGCATGTAAAATATTATATTGAGAAGTGAAAGACGTGGCTTTCAGGCCCAATTTTGCCTTTTGCCAGCAAATTTTGAAGGACAGGAAACACTATTTTTTGAGTGTTCCCTCTGGGCCAGGTGCCGTGCGCTAGACAACGGTCATATATTACCTTGTATACATTTGTACAACAAATATCACCTTTACCTATATCAGTGGGTTGTTTTGTGGCACAAACAAGATAATCATGTAAATAGTTTGAAAATGTATAAATCTCATAGCTTATAAATATGTCAGATGTTATAAAGATTAGCTATAGCATGTATTATATATTAAAAGTTGACTATTAAAAAATAGCCTGTTACTAGAAACTTGCCAATAAAGTTCTTCAAATTAACTGATATCACATCCTTAAGTTTCTACATGGGCTTAGTGAAATTTGTGTACCAGTGGGAATGAGTGATGACTGAGTCAACCATTATATATTCTAATAAAAGCATCATTACATATATGGATAGTAAAATGGACTTAACTAACAGTTTTCTAAGAATTTATTTCACAAAATTGTAATGCATTCTTGATTTGCATATAATATGTAATTCTTGTCCCAGAGGCCTTGGCAGATTTACCCCACTGGTATTAGTGATTTTTCTTTAGCTGAAAGGAAGAGAGAAGAAAAGAATAATAATAAGAGAATATTATTTTTTTAAAAAGAAAGGAAGAGGAGGATGTGAGTTGCAGCTTTAACACTTAAAATTGCACCCTATGTAATAGCAATGTCAGTCATGCAAATTTCATATCAAATGTCTGTCAAATGGAAAGAGGTTAAATTACTAGGATTAAGTGGAGAAAATTATTTCTAATATTCTGTGAAAGTATAGCTAGCACATAATGCACAAAGTAAAAAATTAAAAAGTATTTTTGTGTAGAGTTAAAATGATACTTAAGTATTAAATTGGACTCATTTCCACTTAGGAATTCAGAAAAACCTGGTAATACTCTGGGTGCTGTGTGCAGCAATTCTCTGAAAATTTTAATCTCTGTTTGGAAAAATACCAGTTGTGATGATGTGTCTCCTCCACATAAATTGGCTGTGGGCCATAAGGTTCTGAAGCCAGCTAAGCCCACATTGATGTGAGAGTGATTATTTGGGGACATTTCATTGAGTTTTGAATTTTGGAAAGTGATGGCGGCATAAATCTGTGAATCAAGTTTATACATTCTGGTATACAATCTTTTGTTTGTTTCTTTGCTTAGAGAACTTGAAATAATTTATTATAGAGGTACAGTGGATTAGAAATAGCCATCTGGTTTTACAACAAAGACTTTGTTTCTTTTAAAAATCATTTAAACTCTAAGGGACACAGTTTCTTCATTTGTAAAACAAGAGTCTCAAATAAGTTGACTTTAACTTCCTTCCAGGTCTGTGATCTTGGACTTTTGGGATTTTAATCAAATTAGAATGCTATAATCTAGTGATATTTATTAATGATACTTTCTGCACTTTTTCTAGGACAATAGACTTTATTTTTAAATTTATTTTAGAACTTAATTGTTGACACCTTTCTTTTTAAAGGTGACAACAGAATATTTTTAAAAGTGACTCTACGATGCATCTGAATGTATTCCTCTCACCTATGAACTGTCAAGAACCTCCTCCACTCTTCTGCTTCTCCATGAATCTATGGGGCAGAAAAGTGCCTTTTGAGCTGCAAGGGATTCCCTTTTGAAATTGGCAACAATACAAGCTCCCATGTTATATAAGATTTTTTAAAAATAAAATGAAATAGACATTTGCATATGTAATTTGGGCAAAATGAAGCAAGTTTCCTAAGCTAAGAGTTTGAATTCAGGCAGAAATCTGTACTTACACCTGTCAGTTTATTTTTATTTATTTATTTATTTTTAAAAAATATATCTTTATTGATTTCAGAGAGAGGAAAGGAGAGGGAGAGAGAGAGACAGAAACATCAATGATGAGAGAGTCATTGATTGGCCGCAGCCCGCAACCCGGGCATGTGCCCTGACCGGGAATCGAACCCTGATCACCTGGATCCTAGGTCGATGCTTAATCGCTGAGCCACGCCCTGCCGGGCTACACCTGTCAGTTTAAAAATAGGAGGCTAAATAGAATCAAATGCTGAAATAACTCCAGACGAACAGGAGAGGAAGACTCAAAGAAGACACACACACACACCACTTACAAAAGAATAAAAGGATAAAAACGTACTCTAGCATTTGCCCCAAGATAGACACATACGTTTAGCTTTAGGAAGAGGGAGGAGTCCAGAGAACTTATGACTTCTCAGAGGGAGAGGGAGAAGGCTGGTTTCATTGAGTGACACCAGCAAATATGGTATATGCTGGCATCTGCTCTGATTGTCAGCTCTCACACTGTACTGGTCTTTATTTTTCATATCACCTTGTCATCTGTGGAAAGGACTCTCTAGATTCAAATGGTAAGTTAGAGTCATTCTGCCAGTGTCTCTACTGTTTCTCTCCCTAGAGTCCCCAGGGACAGGCTAGAGTAACCAGGACTGTCATCCAAATGGGCAAGATTCCCAAATCCAATGAAGAGCAAACAATTGAGAGTTGTCATATATCTAAGGGAAACAGTACCACAAGAGCTGCCCAACTCAACAAAAGGGAACTCTAACACTGAGGAAATGGAGATCATATGGAGAAATGAAGAACAACTTATAATAGGCATAATTAATATTTTCAGACTTGAATGGCTACTGCATCCATAAAAGACAAATAGTCCTTTCTAAAGGGAGGGAAAACCTGTTAGCGCTCTTGCAAATAAAAACAATCTTAACCAATACAAAACACTTCAATTAATAGGTTGAATAACTGACATGACAGCTGAAAACCAGCTCATTATACTGTGATGTAAAATGAAGTGTGTAGTTTACCCAGAAAGCAATGCAAAACCACCAAGCGTTAATTAAAAAGTGCATTAGCTTCCTATTGCTGTGGTACCAAATGACCACAAACCTCGTAGCTTAAAACAACCCATATTTATTATCTTATAGTTCTGGAGGTCAGAATTCTAAAATCAAGGTAGGCGTCAGCAGGGCTGCATTCCTTCTGGGGCCCTAGAACAGATAACTTTTCTAGCTTCTGGAGGACACCTGCTTTCCTTAGCTTGCGGCCCCTTCTTTCTTCAAAGCCAGCATCAGGGCATCTTCAGATCTTTCTCTCCCTTTGTGCCTGACCTCTCCTTCTTTTGTCACTTCTTTGACTCTGACACTACTGCCTCGTTCTTTTAAGAATCCTTGTCGTAACGTTGAATCCACCCAGATAAAACAGGATAATCTTCCCATTTCAGAATCCCTAACTTAATAGCACCTGCAAATTCCCCTTTTCCATGTATGGCCACATATTTTCACATTATGGGTAGTACTGTGTGGACCTCTTTGGGGAGAGGTGCTTTATTCTGCCTACTAGAGAAAATAAGAAAAAATGTTAAAAGGACTAAAATACAAACCTTGAATCCCCATATTCATGTAAGTAATGTCCCAGGAAAGTAAGGAGAGAACAGATGGGAGAAAATGATCAGTTATATTAGAGGAGAAAATTTTCTAGATCTCTAGAAAGCAGTATGTTTTTAGGTTGAAAGGACCATGTGATACTGCACAGGACGCATAAAAAGAGGCCTAACAATGGACACTCGTGAAATGTCAGATCTGCAAGGATAAAGAAAAATGTCTAAAAGCTTTCAGGGATGGCAGCTTAAAATCAAATGAGCGAAAATCAGATTGTCATCAGGCTTTTATTAGCATTTGCTGGGTACATAAACAACAGAATAGGGACTTCAAAATTTTGAGACGAAATCATTTTAAACATGCAATTCTATTCTCAGTGAAGGAGCACTCATGAGTGAATACTAATGATATTTTTGGACATGCCAAGGCTTAGAACTTTTTCCAGCCACAGATCCCATTTGAAAGAATTGCTTCAGGCCATATTCTAGTAAAAACAAAAGGAAGTAAAAGAAAGAGGAAAACAAGGAATGTTATGCAAGTAACACTGGAGAGCAAAAGTACCAGTAAAACTAATAAAGTCTAAATAATTGGTGCGTATGTTAAAAAAAATAACAATCTGAAATTTAAACCACAGATGATTCTAATGTAGATGTTGGCAGAGCTGGTACAGTAGGTTAGAAAGGAAGTGAAATGAAAAGTTGTGTGAGTGTGTGTCTTGCTGGGCATGAAAAAAATCTTAATGTAGTTTATTTTTGCATTTTCTTGATTAAAATTTTAAAAAATAATAAAAAGATTAGATTAATATGTGTTGGTATATTTTGAAACAGATATTGTCATATGGTGTTGGAAGGTATATATTTTCTTTAGTTTTTTAGAGGGCAGTTTGGTAGTTTCCTTCAAATTTTAAAATAAATATATACTTTGGCCTAGCAATTTTATCTCTAAGAATTGATCCTCTAGAAGTACTTTTATATCTGCAAAACAGTTTTCAAGAATGTGTATATGGTATTGTTCAAAATTATAAAAATTGGAAAATAGTCTAAACCCATATGGACAGTTAGATTAATTATGGGTAACTATGCCCTGTTTTAAAAACTCAAGTAATTGTAAATGTTTGCAAACATAGTCACATTTTTGTAATTTTTTAATTGATTTTAGTGGGGTGACATTAGTTAATAAAATTATGTAGGTTTCAGGAGTACAATTCTGTAACTCATCGTCTGTATGTTGTATTGTGTGTTCACCACCTAGTCAAGTCTCCTTCCATCACCATTTATCCCCCTTTACCATCTCCCTCCCTCTACCCCACTCTGTCCCTCTGCCAATCACCACACTGCTGTCTGTGTCTATGAGATTTTTGTTTGTTTGTTTTCTTAATCACTTCACCTTTTTCACCCAGCCCCGCAAGCCCCCTCCTCTCTGAAGCTGTCAGTCTGTTCTGAGTCTGTTTCTATTTTGTTTGTTAGTTTATTTTGTTCATTAAATTCTATATATGAGTGAAATCATATGGTACTTGTCTTTTCCTGACTGGTTTGTTTCACTCAGCATAATAATCTCCAGGTCCATCCATGTTGTCGCAAACGGTAAGATTTTCTTCTTTTTTATGGAGAGTAGTATTCCATTGTGTAAATGTA
Organism: Miniopterus schreibersii; assembly: GCF_964146895.1. Lineage (NCBI taxonomy): Eukaryota > Metazoa > Chordata > Mammalia > Chiroptera > Miniopteridae > Miniopterus > Miniopterus schreibersii. Next base: position 40,728,180 of record NC_138101.1, on the reverse strand, counting down.
CTACAGCTTTTTTATCCACTCATCTATTGAGGGACACTTGAACTGCTTCCAAATCTGGGTGACACAGAATATTTTTTTTGGGAAAAAAAGTAACAGAATTACAGGTATAATTCTATTTATTTTAAATGATCCTGAGGAAAAATATTCATGTATATATGTAATTACAGAGTTGTGCCTGGAAGAATACAAGCCAAAATAATAACAATAATTATCTTTGGAGAGCAGAGTAGATTTGGGAGAAGATTTGCTTTTCATTTCTATGGCTATTATTTTACAATAAGAATATTTATGTATTATGCATGTTACTCATATAATCTTTTAAATTTAAAAAACATGATAGCAGAATTCCTTGAAATCCAACACCCAAGCACAATTACTATGAACAGTTTAGTATCTATCCAGACTGCTTGATTATACATATGAATATGCAGATGTATTTAATTTTCAACAAATAGAAGAACACATAATACATTTAAAGTCATTTTTAAATTAAATTTTATTTTGACATAATTGTAGTCACATATAGTTGTGATAAATACTACAGAGAAATCTCATGTACACTTTACCTTGTTTATCTCAGTGGCAGCATATTATAAATCTGTATAATATCACAACCATATATTGACATTGATGTCAAGATAGAAAACATTTCTATCTCTACAATATCTCATATTGCCCTTATATAGTCACACTTACTACCTCCCATCCTTCATTTCCTACTAATCCTGGCAACCACTAATATGTTCTCCATTTCTATAATATTGTTATTTTTTAAAATAATTTTTTATGTTTCAGTTACAGTTGGCATACATTATTATGTTAGTTTCAGGTGTACAATATAATTATTATACATTTATGTAACTAACAGAGTGATACCCCAATAAGTCTAGTACCCATCTGATACCATACATAGTTATTACAATATTATTGACTACATTCTCTGTGCTGTACTTTACATTCCCAAGACTATTTTTAAAACTGGCAACTTGCACTCAACCTTTCACTCAACCTTCTCCCATCTGGCAACCATCAAAATGTTCTCTGTATCTATGAGTTTGTTTCTATTTTGTTTATTTTGTTTTTTAGATTACACATATAAGTAAAATTACATGGTATTTGTCTTTCTCAGGCTGAATTATTTCATTTAGCATAATATCCTGTAGGCCCATCCATTCTGTTGCAAGTGGCAAGATTTCAATCATTTTTATGTCTGAGTAATATTCCATTGCATATATGTACCACCTCTTCATGCACTGGTCTGTTGATGGACACAAACTGCTTCCATATCTTGGCTATTGTAAATAATGCTACAATGAATATAGGGATGAATATGTCTTTTTGAGTTAGTGTTTTGGGTTTCTTCAGATAAATACCCAGAGGTGAGATTGCTTGGTCCTTCTTTGTCTCTTGATATAGCCTTTGTTTTAAAGTCTACTTTGTCTGATATAAATATTGGTATCCCAGATTTTTTGTTTGTTGTTTCCCTTTGTATGAAATATCTTTTTCCATCCCTTTACTTTCAGTCTGTGTCTTTCAATTTGAAGTGGGTCTCCTGAAGGCAGCATATGTGAAGGTCTTGTTTTGCTATCCATTCAGCCAATCTATGTCTTTTGATTGAAGCAATTAATCCATTCACATTTAAAGTAATTATTGACAGGTAAGTAGTTATTGCCATTTTAGTATATTTGTTCTTTTTTTCTTCTTCTTAAATTTGTACCTTTAACTTTTCTTGTAATACTGGTTTAGTGGTGATAAACTCTTTTAGCTTTTTCTTGTCTGGGAAGCTCTTTATTTCTCCCTCAATTCTAAATGAGAGTCTCGCTGGGTAGAGTAATCTTGGTTGTAGGTCCTTGCTTTTTCATTGCTAGTATATTTCATGCCAATCCCTTCTGGCCTGCAAAGTCTCTGTTGAGAAATCAGCTGACAGTCTTATGGGAGCTCCTTTGTAGGTAACTAATTGCTTTTCTCTTGCTACTTTAAGATTTTCTCTTTGTCTTTAACATCTGGCATTTTAATTATGGTGTGCCTTGGTGTGGGCCTCTTTGAATTCATCTTGTTTGGGACTCTCTGTGCATTGTGGATTTGTATATCTATTTCTTTCACAAGGTTAGGGAAGTTTTTAGTCATTATTTTTTCAAATAGGTTTTCAATCCTTTGGTATCTCTTTTCTCCTTCTGTTGCCCATATAATGTGAGTGGTATTATGCTTGAAGTTGTGTCAGAAGCTCCTTAAACTATTTTTTTGGATTTTTTTTTCTGTTATTGTCCCAATTGGATGTTATCTAATGCCTTGTCTTCCAAATGGCTGATTCAGTTCTCTATTTCATCTAATCTGCTGTTGATACCTTCTAATGTAGCCTTCATATTCTTCATTGCTGACTAGTTTTTTTGTTTTTGTTTTCTTTCTCTGTTTTTGTGTTTCCTATCTCATTGTTAAAGTTTCACTGAGACAATCTATTTTTCCCCTAAAATTTTTGAGTGTCCTTATAACCAGTGTTTTGAACTCTGCATCTGCTAGGTTGTTTGTCTCCATTTTCTTTAGTTCTTTTTTTTGAGTTTTGTTCTATTATTTAACTTGGGACATGTTTCTTTTTCTTTTCATTTTGACTGACTACTCTTTGTGGTTTTTTTCTATGTATTAGGTAGTTCTGCTCTGTCTCCCAATCTTGGTAGAGTGGCCTTATGTAGTAGGTGTCCTGTGTGGCACAGTGGTACAGTTTCTTGGTCACCTGAGTCCAGTGCTTCAGATGTGTCCCTTGAGTGGACTGTATACACCCTCCTGTTGTACTTGAGCCCTGACTGCTATTGGTACGTCAGTGGGAGGGATTGACCCTCAGTCTGACTGACTATAAGGAATCCCTGTGACTATAAGGGAGGAGCTGTGGTGCAGGGGCTAATCCCAAGGAGCAGGATTTGCTTTAGGGAGGCTCTGGTGCCTGTGGAGTTTCCCTTTTGGGTGTGTCATTTGTAGAGGTAGTTGTGTGGTGCTCTGGCATGGTCTAAAGCTGGCCACTGGGTATATTGGTTCTGGGGCCTCTTCAGAGGGGCTGTGGTGCAGGTGAAGGTCAACTCCTGCCTATTTCTGGCCTGAGGTCACCTGGTATGGGCTACAAAGTGATCTTCTGATGGTTGCCACTTGTGCTGGACTTGGAGGCCCCTGGGAGAGGCTAAGCTGGGGATTGAGGCCAGCTCCCACTAGTGCCAGGCTTGGGGTCACTTAACAAGAAGTACAGGTCATGCTAAGGTCAGATACTGCTTGTTTGTGGTTTGTGAACCTTTGAGAGATTTTAGGAAAGTCTGCAGCATTAACCAAGACAGGCCATTTTTATAGAAAATCCTGTGGAAACAGCATGGGTGAATTTGCAAGTTTGGTGAGGCAGGATACATGAATCACCAGGGTGGGGCTTTTGCCAGGTTAATGGAGACTCAGACTTGAGGCCTGCTTATGCCTGTAGGAGCTGTGGGGGAAGTGCTCAATAAAGGAACAATGGCATCTGCCAGCACTTCTGTCTGGGAGAAAGCTGTCCCTCCAGTGCTCATCCTGAAGCCTGATAATTCCATTTCTTTCTATTGTTTCTGGAGCCTTTGAAGCTGCTGCCCCAGTGCTGGAGTTCAGATCAAGTGAGTCTGTCAGTGAGTAAATGTGAGCATGGGACCTTTAAGAGGAACATCTAGGGCTTCAGGAGCCCTTCGTTTTACTGGACACAATCCCTCATGGTTTTCACAGTATGAAGTTATGGGGACTTCTTTTCCTGGCACTGAAACTCTGGGTTCAGGACCTCCTGTGGGGCTGGTGCCCTCACTCCTCAGGGAGGTGGGATATCTGGGCAGTGACATCTTAACTGCCACACCATTGGTATGGGACTTGCCCATTCTGAGTTTCCACCCCTCCTACCAGTATTTTATTGCACTGACCAGAACTTCCAGCACTGTCTTGAATGAAAGTCCTGGTAGCAGATATCCATCCCCACCTTGTTTCTGATCTCAGAAGTAAAGGTTTATTTCAGTCTTTCACCCTTAAGTATCGTCAGTTGTAGGATTTTTGTAGATGTTCTTTATCAACTTTAAGAGGTTACTCTCTATTCTTATTTTTCTGAGTGTTTTTTTTTTTTAAATCATTAATTGGTGTTAAATTTTATCAAAGGCTTCTGAATAAGTTAGTATGATACGTGATTTTTCCTTCCTTAGTTGCTAATATGGTGGATTACAATGATTGATTTTCAACTTTCAAACCAGCCTTGCATCACTGGATAAACTCCATTTGAACTTGGCATATAATTCTTTAGTATGCTGCTTAATTCTATTTGCTAAAATTTTGTTAGGAATCATCTACATTGATGAGAGATATTTTTCTATAGTTCTCCCTGTTTTTGTACTGTCTTTGTCTAGTTTTTGTATTAGGGCAATATTAGCTTCATAAAATAAATTAGGAAGTGCTCCTTCCTTTTCTATTTCTGGAAGAGTTTGATTTTTAGTTTTTTGTTTTTTTTAATTGGTGTTACTTCTTTAATGTTTGGTAGAATTTTATAATGAAACTCTCTGAGCCTGGAGATGGCTTTTGGAGAAGTTTTAAAATTGTGAATTCAATATTCTTAATAGTGGTATACTATTCAAAATATCTTTTCCATATTAGGTGAGTTGTAGTAGTTTGTGGTCCATTTTGAGGAAGTGGTCCATTTTGTCTAAGTCAAATTTATATGTAGAATTGTTTGTAGTATTTACTACAGGTCCTCAAAAAAACCCACGTCATTTTGTTTAACGTGATTTTGTTATAACGTTCATAAAAACAGTCGATTCCCAGCAGGGGCCACTGTCCATGTGGGTTTCCCCAGGTAGTCTAGTTTCTTTTCACATCACAGAGATGTGCACATGAGGTAAATTGGCATGGTATAAATTGTTCCAGTTTGAGTGAGTGTGGAGTATATGTTAGTGGCCTTGCCATGAAGGGCATTCCATCCAAGTTGGGTCCTACCTTGTGCCCTGAGCTGCCAGGATGGGTTCTGGCCATCTGTGACCCTGAACTGGAATAAATGAATTGTAAAATAATAATCTTACTTGTTTTTATTAACATTTCTTAAATGTATGTATAACTCACATTTATTTCAATGTTTAATATTAGAAATGCTTTGGGTCTTTATTTAGAAGTTTGGTGATGTTTTTGTGACCAGAAATATGCCATAAGAACATAACTCCTGTTTATATCAATTAGCCTATAGTAAAATTGGTTTTGTTATATGTCATTTTGCTTAAAGTCATAGTTTCCAAGAACCTATTGAAAACATTAACTGTGGACTTGCTATACTTTATCCTTTTGATGTTTGTAGGGTCTGTAGTTATAATCCCGTTACGTTTATGATATTGGTGATTTGTTTTTTCTGGTTTTTTCTTTGTCAGTCTGGCTAGAGGTTTGTCAGTTCTATTTATTTTTTTCAAAGAACAAACTTTATTTATTTAATTGATTATTTTCTTTTTTTTAATTCATTGATTCTATTTTTATATTTATTAATATTGTCTTCCATTTGCTTATTTTGTGTTAATTTTGCTTTTTTCTACTTTCTTGTGGTGGAAGCATAGGTTTTTATATGTACTTAGTGCTATAAATTTACTCATTTTGTGACATGCTGTTTTCATTTTCATTCACTTCTATGTCTTTTTCAAATTTACCCTGACACTTCCCTTTTAACTATGACTTATTTAGAGGTATATTGTTTAGTTTTCAAATATTTGATGATTCTTCTATTATCTTTCTGTTATTAATTTCTAGTTTTATTCCATGATAGTCAGAGAATATAGTATGTAAGAATTCTAATTTTAAAAATTTGTTAAGGTTTGTTTTATCATCCAGGATATGAATTTGTCTTTGAATATGTTCCATGGACTCTTAAAAAGAATATATATTATATTGTTGTTTGAGTATAAATGCCAATTATATACTGTTGATTAATGGTGTCATTGATTAATATGCTTGCTAATTTTCTGTCTAGTTGTTCTATCAATTTTTGAGAGAGGGTTGTTGAGGTTTCTAACTGTGATTGTTGATTTATCTAATCTTTCCTTCAGTTCTAACAGTCTTTGCTTCATAAATTTTGCAACTTTGTATTTGAAACATTCACATTTAGAATTGCTATATCTTCTTGGTGGACTGACTCTTTTATTATATAATGTTTGTCTCTGGCTTTGGTAATTTTTTCACTGAATTCTACTTTTTAAAATATTAATAAAGCCATTCCTGATTTTTTTGGTTGATGTTTGCATAATATATATTTTTCTATTCTTTTACTTTAACCCCACCTATATCATTATATTTGAAGTGAATTTCTTGTAGATTGTCCTTAATCTACTTTGCTAATCTCTGTCATTTAATTGGTGTATGTAGACCATTAACACTTAATGTAATTTTGATCTGTTGGGGCTTAATTCTTCCACTTTGTTTTTATTTTCTGTTTGTTCTGTTTTATAATTTTCTGGGGTTTATTCTCCTGCTTACTGTGAGTTACTGGAACATTTGGTTCAATTCCATTTTGATTTATCTGTAGTGTTTTTGAGTGTATCTCTTTTTATAACTTTTTTAGTGGTTAATTTAACTATTGCATCATATATATATATTCACACTACTGGTACTGTTATTTTATCAGTTTGAATGAAGTATAGTAATCTTACCTCCACTTATGTTCTTTATCTTCCCCCATTTGTAATATAACTGTCATAAATATTTCCTCTACATACATTTAGAAACATATCAGAGAGTGTTATAAATTTTGCTTCAGCTAGCAAATATAAATAAGTCAAGAGGAGCATGAAAGTTTATTATATTTAACCACATTTTTGCTTACTGTGTTCTTCCTTCTTTTCTGATGTTCCAAGTTTCCTTCTTATCATTTCCATTCTGTTTAGAGAACTTCCTTCAGCCTTTCTTTTAGGGTAGGTTTGGTGGTGACAAATTTTCTTTTTCTTCATCTGAAGATGTATTGATTTCTCCTTCATTTCTGACGGATGTTTTCACTGGTTATACGATTCTAGATTGCCACTTCTTTTCTTCCAGCAATTAAAAACTATTGTATCCGTTCCTTCTGGTCTCCACAGATTTTTTGTTTTTTGTTTTTTTAAAAAAATATATCTTTATTGATTTCAGAGAGAGGAAAGGAGAGGGAGAGAGAGACAGAAACATCAATGATGAGAGTCATTGATCGAGCCCACAACCCGGGCATGTGCCCTGACCGGGAATTGAACCCCGATCGCCTGGATCCCAGGTCGATGCTCAACCGCTGAGCCACGCCTGGCTGGGCTCCACAGTTTCTGATGAGAAATCTGCTATTATTCCATGTGTCTTTTTTTTTTTTTTAAATTTATCTTTATTGTTGAAAGTATTACAGGTGTCCCATTTTTACCCCCTAATTTACCCCCTCCACCTTGCTCCCCCCCCCCAGGCCTTCACCCTGTCATTGACTGTGTCCATGGGTTATGCATATATGCATATAACTTCTTTGGTTAATTTCTTCCCACCCTCCACCCCTCCTTCCCTCTTCCCTCTAAAAAATGATCGTCTGTTATGTGTCAGTGTCTCTGGATCTATTTAGTTCTTCAGATTCTTTTGTTCATTAGCTTCTTCTTAAAAAAGACCCTTCAACTTTTCCTGTAGTTCTGGTCTGGTGGTGATGAACTCCTTTAGCTTTTTCTTATCTGTGAAGCTCTTTATCTGACCTTCAATTCTAAGTGATAACTTTGCTGGGTAGAGCAATCTTGGTTATAGTTCCATGTTTTTCATCACTTTGAATACTTCTTGCCACTCCCTTCTGGCCTGCAAAATTTCTGTTGAGAAATCAGCTGACAGTCGTATGGGTGCTCCTTTGTAGGTAATTAAGTGCTTTTCTCTTGCTGCTCTTAAGATTCTCTCTTTGTCTTTAACCTTTGACATTTTAATTATGATGTGTCTTGCTGTGAGTGTCTTTGAGTTCCTCTTGTTTGGGACCCTCTGTGCTTCCTGGACTTGTAAGTCTATTTCTTTCCCCAGGTAGGGGAAGTTTTCTGTAATTATTTTTTCAAATAGGTTTTCAATTCCTTGCTCCCTTTCCTCTCCTTCTGGCACCCTAATAATACAAATGTTGGGCCTCTTAAGGTTATCCCAGAGGCTCCTTATGCTATCTTCATATTTCTGGATTCTTTTTTCTTTTTGCTCTTCTGGTTGGGTGTTTTTTGTTTCTTTATGTTCCAAATTGCTGATTTGATTCTCAGTGGCCTCTACTCTACTGTTGATTCCCTGTAAATTATTCTTCATTTCAGTTCATATAGCCTTCATTTCAAATTGGTCCTTTATTATGTCATCGATTTTCTCAATTATTTTCATCATACTCTTACTAATAACCTTGAGCATCCTTATAACCATTATTCTGAACTCTGTATCTGTTAGCTTGCTTGGATCTAATTCATTTAGTTCCTTTTCCAGAGACTTCTGTTCTTTCCTTTGTGACATGTTTCTTTGCCTCTGCAATTTGGCTGTCTCCTGGAATTTGTAGAGTGGCTTTGTGTAGTAGGTGTCCTGTAGGGTCAAGTGGCTCAGCCTCCCCAGTCACCTGAGCTCGGCCTTCCAGGTGCTCCCCTGTGTGGGCTGTGTGCACTGTCCTGTTGTAGTTGAGCCTTGGTTGCTGTTGGCGTCACTGGGAGGAATTGACACACGAGACCAATGAGCTGTGAGGCCCAGCTGCAACTACAGCCAGAGAGCTGCTGTGCTGGAGACACCCCTGTGGAGCAGGATTTACTTCAGTGGCTTTGGTGTTCACCAAGTGCACCCCTTGAGTGTGTCACTCGTGGATGTGGCAGGGTTGTAATCCAGCGTGGTCGAGTCTGACCACCAGGTGCACTGTCTCTGGGGCCTCCCTGGAGGTGCAAAGTCAGCCTGTGCCAGTGCCTTGCCCAGGGCCAGCCAGCATGAGCTACACAGCAAACCGTAGTTGGCTGCTACTTGTGCTGGGCTTGGAGGTGCCCAGGAGAGGCCAAGCTATGAGCCAATGCAGCTGCCGCTAGTGCCAGGCCTGGGGCCACTTATCAAACCGCATGGGGCAGCTGCTGCTTGTTTGAGAGATTTTAGGAAAGTCCTAAGCATGAGGCTCGAGAGGCCACTTGCACAGAAAATCCCCTGGAAATGGCCTGGATGAGCTGCAGGTGGGGAGGGCGGGGCCTCCGGGAATCAGGGGGCGGGGCCAAAGGTGGGAGCCAGGTGCTGGCGACTCAAACATGGCGCCTGCTGCCGGCTGTGCGGGGAGGACTCACCAAGGAGCCATGGCCTCCGCCAGCCCTTCTGCCTGGGAGGAAGCCGCCCTCCGCCTCTCGCCCGGATCTCAGGCAGGTTAGTTCCTCCCCGAGTGTCCCGGGTCCTTTCAGGCTGCTGCCTGGCGCTGGGCTCAGAGGGAGCGTCCGAGTGAGTCCGTGCCGGGCCCTTTAGAGGAGCTGCTGGGGCTCCCACAGCCTCCGGACCCTCAGGGACAGTCCCCGCCGGTTTCACAGCCCGAAGGTGTGGGGACATCTCTTCTCGGCCCTGGAGCCCTGGGCTGGGGCTCTGCTGTGTGGCTGGGACCCCTCACTCCTCCGGGAAACCTCCACCGCCGAGATTCCCTCCCGGGTTTAACCTGGGGCGCTGGGTGTGGGCCCGCGGCCCGTCTCCAGGATCCAGCCCCTGATTGGCCCGCGTCTCCGCCCCTCCTCCCGGTCTCGGTGCTGCTTCAGGTCCCTGGCTGTGGGGCTTCTGTTCAGCTGGATTTCAGGAGGCTCAGAGTGATGGTGGTTCTGTATTTTAGTTGTAATTTTGATGTGGTTGCAGGAGGCTGCGGGTGCAGCTGTTACCTACACCGCCAGCTTGTTTTCCCCCCAAGTGTCTTTTTCCTTATAGATAAAGGATCATTTCTCTTTCATTGCTTTCAAGATATTTTCTTTGTTTTAGTTTTCATAATTTTGACTATGAGGAATCTTGGTGAACATTGTCTTTGGTTTTGACTATTTGGGATTCATTTAGCTTCTTAATCCTGTACGTTTATGTTTCTGCTTAAATTTGGGAATTTTAAGCCATTATTTCTTTAGGCACCTCTTTAGCCCTGCTTCTCCCCTGCCTCTCCTGTCCTTCTGGAACTTTATCAGATAATTATAACATCTTTGTCAACTCAGTGTTGGCATCTATTGATTTGCATTTTCATTTGGTTTGAGATTTTCTTGGTATAATGAAATATTTTTTTATTGAAACCTGGTCATTTTTATATTATGTGATATTATGTTTTGTATGCTATATCTTATTTAAACCTTGTTTTTTTAACTGACTTCTTTGGATATTGCTCCAGCAGGGGAAGGGTGGCTTCACCCCGTTATAACTTCATGCCAGGTAGAGAGAGAAGCTCAGATTCCCCACTTGGCCTCTGTTGATACCCAACGGTAGTGGTGTCCTTTCTTACTGCTTGGTAGAGTCAGACTTCTGGCTCCACTGTGGTCTCTATTGACTCCTTTGGTCACTCCTTGTTACTGTTAAGTGAGTGACTGTGAAAGTTCTGAGTCTCTACTAGGCTTCCTCTGATACCACCTCAGGAAGAGGGTGAGGGTGCCTCATTACTGCTACGTGGAGATGGAGGTAGGTTTCCCACATGGTAGCTACTTTCATCACAGTGAATGGGCCTCATTATCAGCCAGCAAGGATGAAAGTCCAGCTCTTTATTGGCCTTCTCTTATACTTAGTGGGGTATTATAGTGTTTCATTCCCTCCTGATGAGGCTAGAAGTCTAGAATTCCCATTCAGCCTTTTCTGGCATGAGTGAGAATGGGGTAAGAGGTTTTTCTGTGGTGTTTGGCTGGAGGAGAGCAGTTATTGTCTAAAAGTTTTGCTCTTGATCGGCTGCCCCTTTCCTGGCTCTTTGGCTACACAGAATAGGTGTTTATTGCTGCCATTGATGTTGTTGGATTGCTAGCTTCTGCTCCAAATCTGAGATGAGGCAAAAAGAAAATCCAGTGAGCTCATCACTGTATCATTTTTGGGGTCCTGATGTGCCCACCTAGTCTGCCTTCTTCTTTCCACCTTTCAGTCTTCTTACAATTTTATTTATAATGTACAGGATTTTTAGTTGTACTTAGCAGGAGGAATAAGGAAAAACATGTCTACTCTATCATTCCAGGAGCAAAAATTCTATAATAAATCCTGATAAAGAAAAACCCTACCTTTGCACTCAATAATATGCTGTGAAGGTCCTTCTGTTAAAATGAATGCTGATTGATATAATCATTTCAGTGGATAAATATTATTCCATTGTGTGATTATTACCATAGTTTCCTGTTAACTAATCTGTTATTAGTAAACATTTAGTGACATAATAAGCAATGCTATGATGAACGTATCTTAATATACAGGCCACATTCTCTTGTCTATACTTCTGAAATACAAAATGTTATCTAAACCGAAAATATTTTGTTATGTTTGGTGCAAATTTATTTTTTTGCAAAATTTGATTAAAATTCACATAAGGCTATTTATAGTCTTAACTTATCTAGTTTGATTTTGACACTTCATGTTTGCTACAGAAATATTGAAATGTTGATTATGGTTTGCTGCCTGGACTCAGCTGGGGGTTGTTATGAAACATGTGGTCTATGTATCTTATTACTTTCTAAGATCCAAATGTTTTAAATTCTAACACAACTGTTTTCAATCTTCTTAAGATAATGTCCTAAGACAATGGTTATTAAGTTTTGGTTCTTACTGTTCATATTGCACTCACTCCTAAAATATTGTACTATGTGTTCTTAACAGAACATAAAAATACCCATCATTTCTTGACAACACTGGATATTGTCACCCAATAGTTTAAACTTACATTTATTTTTTGTTTGATTATAAATAGGATCTGTAAATGTACATTTCAGAAAAATCTAGAAAATACAAAATAGTACAAAGAAGAAAATTAAAAACACTTATCTCTTTTCAGAGATAATAACTTTTAATATGTTGACTTATTTTCATATCTATTTTTAAATACAGTACAAAATTGGAATTATATATCATGTATTTTTTAATTCAATTTTTCATTAGTGATGTATTGTGAACAATTTCCTCTTTCTCTAAACATCTCTATAGAGTATGATTTAAATGATTATATAGGGGAGGGAAGATTGTATAGGGGAGGGGTGGCACTCTGACAAGAAGCAGATCGCCCTTGTTTCCAGTCATGGACTGGATTTACAGCTAAAATACTGTGTAGCCAGCTTGGAAAAACAAGAAAAATAAACCTGAGTGGACATATTTTGAGTAGGGAGCACTGAAGAAACATCATAGAGTCTGGTAAGAGAAGGGGGAAAGGGGAGTCCTTCCTGAAACCAGTGCTGGGCTGCGAGGCCTGAGGGTTAGAGGCTACAAAGCTCCCTCTTCTTGGGAATGTGGACTGGCATCCAAAAGCTGGGATCTCAAACCACGGCAGGAAGAAGGAGACAGGGGAACAGTGTGCCTCTGAGGAGGGGACCGTGCCTTCCCAGTGAAACAATGCACCTAATGGTGGTGGCGCAGGCAGGAGAAAATCACCCCAGTACTGACCGCAGGAAAGGCTGTCTGGCACGGTGTGGCTTCTGAATAGAAAGGGGCCAGAGCGCTGCACTCAGCAGTGACCTAAGGGACCCTCTGCTTTCCTTTAAGGCATTGTGTAGAACCCCAGAAAGCATTTGAACTGTGTGGCCCTGGGAAGGGGAAGAGAGCCCTCCCACCACCAGAGAGGGACCGGAGCTGCCAGTGGGGTGGATTGGGACTCCCGCCACCAGAGCTGCCAGTGGAGTGGATCAGAGATTTTTGACTTGCTCCGAGGGGATCTGGGATAGTGTGCAAGGAGCTGCCTCAGCTTTACTGAGATCAGCTGTGCAGGAGACCTGCATGGGGCTGACTTTGTGACCCCTCCTCTTGGTTCCAAGGTGAGGGGGCACCAGGACCTTGCAGGGCGGGTTCTCTGCCTGTGTGTTGTTTTGTGTGTCTTTGATTACTGAAGGGGCATCCACCTTCTTGGCTTGCATTGGGCAGACAGACCAGCAAAAGCTGGGATTTGTGCCTGCATTGTAGAGAGTTTGAACTGAGCACCCTGTGAGATCAGCCAACCAGATCTGGAAAAGAAGGGGCAGAGCAGGCCTTCCTCTCCTGCAGCCTGGGAGCACCCCCCCCCCAACAGGAAAGGGGCTTGTCCAGCTCACTGGAGCCCCAGATATCCCCTGCAGGGCACAGTCCTAAGGGGGAAGGGAGAGCAGCAAACAGGAGGACATTACAAGAATGACTCTCAGGGACTATTTGGGAACTGGAGGAAACACTGAAAACCCCTGCTGGGGGCTGGGCAGGCAGTGTGCTCACTGGAGTGTTTTTTAATCAAACCCACTGAGCCCAGGCTGCTGAAACTGCAAATACAGAAAAGGCAACAGACTGAAGTCAATCTGAAACTGCAGCAGGCCAGTGTGTGGGGAACTAGAATCAGAGGACAGGGTAGGGACTGAGGAGCTGGCCGTGGAGCAGAGACTAACTTCCTCACAGTGAGCGCCTGACAGCGACACCTCTAAGCAAGGGGAGTGATGCCCTGAGCTACACTAGCCACCCTGCACCTAAAGACTCTGCAGAAGACTCTGGAGCAAGATCAGGCAACCACAAGGGGAAGGCAAAATAGCTGACAAGAGGAGGGGGTCCACAGAGAGCCTCAGATCAATCAACTACCTAAAGACACCAGAGCCAAACCTAGACAGCTCCTGACATTGGCTGATACACAAGCACCTCCCAGAACAGAAATCAGCACACAAAACAGTGAGCCTCAGACAACATGAGCTGCCCAGAAGAAACCCACCTGATTTGACTTTTTTTTTTTAGACAAAAGAGGGAAAAGAAAAAAAAATTCTTTTTAAATTTTTAAATTGTTTTTAATTAATTAAAAAAAAATTTGTCTTGTTTTGCTTGTTTTTGTGGATTTTTTTGGGTTTTTTTTTTTTTGCTTGTGTTTTGTTTTTTGGTCTATTATCAAGATTTTCTTTATATTCTCTGCTTTATTGCTGGGATATTATCATAACTAATAAGTTTCCTGCTTTTCTCTATTGTTTCCCCCATATCTCTTATTAGCCTCCTTCCCTGCCCTTGCTTTACCCCTCTCTCTTCTCATTCCACTGGCAGAACGTTTTCTTTTCTTTTCTCCTCTCCTCTCCTCTCCTCTCCTCTCCTCTCCTCTCCTCTCCTCTCCTCTCCTCTCCTCTCCTCTCCTCTCCTCTCCTCTCCTCTCCTCTCCTCTCCTCTCCCCTCCCCTCCCCTCCCCTCCCCTCCCCTCCCCTCCCCTCCCCTCCCCTCCCCTCCCCTCCCCTCCCCTCCCCTCCCCTCCCCTCCCTCTTTTTCTTTTTCTTTTTCTTTTTCTTTTTCTTTTTCTTTTTCTTTTTCTTTTTCTTTTTCTTTTTCTTTTCCTCCCTTTTTATTCTCTGTTATTAACCAATGAATAGGTTCCCAATAAGATTAAGAAAGAAATAAAAAACTTCCTGGAAACAAATGAAAATGAACACACAACAAACCAAAATCTATGGGACACAGTAAAAGGCGTCCTAAGAGGGAAGTTCACAGCACTGCAGGGCTACCTCAAAAAGCAAGAAAAATTTTTAGTGAACTATCTAACCTTACAACTTAAGAATTAGAAACCTCCCCTGTGAAGCTGTTTGGATCAGGGCAATTGTTTACTGGGAATGTTTAAATTACTGTTTCTATTTCATCCATTGTTATTAGCCTATTCAGATTTTCTGATTCTTTCTGATTCAGTTTTACATGATCTCACTCATATGTGGAATCTAATAAACAAAATAGACTGAGGAACAAAATAGATCCAGAGACATAGAAGCATGGAACAGACTGATGAATCTCAGTGGGAAAGTGGGGGTGGGTGAGTGGGTGGAGGGAGATTACTCAATGAACTTATAAGCACATATTCATAACCCATGGTCAGTTAATATTTGACAAAGGAGGCAAGAGCATACAATGTAGTAAAGACAGTTTCTTCAATAAATGGTGTTAGGGAAATTGGATAGGTACATGCAAAAAAATGAAATTAGATCATACACAAGAATAAGTTAAAAATGGATAAAAGATTTAAATGTAAGTCACGAAACCATAAAAATCCTGGGAGAAAACATAGACAATAAAGTCACAGACATCCCACATAGTGGAATTTTCACTGATATATCTCCTAGGGCAAGAGAAACAAAAGAAAAAATAAACTAATGGGGCTACCTCAAACTAAAAAGCTTCTGCACCGCAAAAGAAATCAGCCTCAAAATACAAAGGAACCTCACGGTCTGGGAAAACATATTTGCCAAGGATGCATCTGATAAGGGGCCAATTTCCAAAGTGTACAAAGAACTCATACAACTCAACAAGAAGAAGACAAGCAATCCAATTAAAAAATGGGCAAAGGATTTGAATAGACACTTGTCCAAAGAGGACATACAGATGGCTAAGAGACATATGAAAAAATGCTCAAAGTCACTAATAATCAAAGAGATGCAAGTTAAAACCACAATGAGGTATCACCTCACACCTGTCAGAATGGCTCCATCAACAGATCAACAAATGACATGTGCTGGTGATGATGTGGAGCAAGGGGGACCCTAGTACACTGCTGGTGGGAATTCAGACTGGGGCAGCCACTATGGAAAACAGTTTCCTCAAAAAATTAAAAATGGAGCTGCCTTTGGACCCAGTGATCCCTCTTCTAGGAATATATCGTAAGAGTCCTTAAACACTAATCAGAAGGAATATATTCCCCTCTATGTTCATAGCAGTGCAATTTACAATAGCTGAGATCTGGAAACAGCTCAAATGCTCATCTGTAGATGAGTGAATGAGAAAGCTGTAGGACATTTACATCATGGAATACTACGCAGCAATAAAGAGGAAGGATCTCATACCCTTTGGGACAATATGGATGGACCTGGGGAATATTATGCTAAGCGAAATATGCCAGGCAGAGAAAGGCAAATATCACATCATCTCAATTATATGTGGAATCTAAAGAACATAATAAACTGCTGAACAAAATAGATTCAGTGATATGGAAGCATGGATCAGACTGACGAATCTTAGAGGGAAAGTGGGGGGGGGGGTGGGTAGGCGGGCAGAGATTAACCAAAGAATCAATATGCATATATGCACAACCCATGGACACAGACAATAGTGTGGTAAAGGACTGGGAAGGGGAGTGGGTACAGGGGGGAAGGGGTCAATGGTAATATTTTGAACAATAAAAAAAAAATCAATAAACAAATGAAAAAAAATGATTGTATAGTTTTTCATTGAGTAGATATACCATAATTCATGTAACTAATTCCTTATTATTGACAAACATGATTGTTTCGAGACTTTCCCATTGCAATTAAGTTGTAACAAATACGGTTATATACATTCTAAAGTGTAAGAATTGAAAAGAAGAAGTTTTGGCCAAAACCTGGTTTATACTTCTTAAAACTGAAATTCCATCTTTTCCATAATCAGTTCACTCTGATTATGATGCTGTTATTTTCATAAGAATGTGACCCAGAGCACAAATTGAGAGAAGTTAGGTTTAATTCTTTCCTCCCTCACTTCCTTCTCTTCTTTCTACTTTCTCTTCCTTTGTCCTTCCCTTCAGAAATATTTAAATAAAAATAATTTACTCCTGTTGTTAGGAAGTTCAAATATAGAAAGGAATAGGAGATAAGATCTTCGGTTCTCATGATAATTCACCTTGGAACCAGGGAAAGCCACTTGAAGTTCTTGTCTTTACTATCTTCAACTATAAAGTGAGAAAAGTTGAATTAGTAGTTATCAAAGATTATTCCCAGCTCCTAAAATCTTACATTTTCCTTTCTCTAGGCCAGCATAATGTCACTGAGGTGATGTCATCACCGTTTTTCTAGTCCCCCCCCCCCCCGTTAATTTGAATGATTTTTTGGGCAGTTATTGTTTGTCTTTGTTTTATTATTATTTTAAAAATTTCTGGCAAGAATGTTTTGTGTGTGAAGAATATGGGGGGCGGGGGGAGGAAGTAGATCCTTCAGTTTCCAGGTGAAGATTTTTCTATATTTTACTTCATCTATATTGGGGTGGGTGGGAGAGTCAATCACCACCATGAGTTTCTCAATATACTATGTATATACCAGACAGAATACAGATTGTATGCCAACTCTCTCCCGTTATAGCTGTTTAGTCTTTCTGGGCCTCAGTTTCCTTATTTGTAAAACAGAGAGAAAATTCTCTACCTCACAGCTTTCCCTTAAGAGGTAAATGAAGTAATGAATGGGAAAGTCCTCTTTGAAATAAACAGAAGTCCTGCAAAGAGCAGGAGCTGAGTAACAGGCTCAAGGGACCTCTCACCGCTAGATGGCAGAGTGGAGGCATTAAGTTTGTCCACTTTACATTGAACCAGCTTGACCTTAGCTATTCCAAACTCTTTCACCAGCATCTATTTATTTCCACCTTCATTAATCCACCCTTCTGATGCTACTTCCTTAGCTCACAAGACCTCCTTTTAAGCTGTCAAAGGAAGAATTTTTAGCCACATGTTTGCAATTGTCTGTCTCCACTCCTGGGTACTTTGTTGGCTCACTAGCCTTAACTACTCAGTAATTAAGCCAAGCATCTGGCCAAACGGAGGGGCTTGACTCTCGTTCCTGCCAAGTTAAGAGTCAGTATCATAAAAACGTTTCACACATGCTCATGGGATCTTTGCATTTTTGGAGGTCTGACATCAAGGACAGCATCAAAGTACGAATGACAAAGTACGAATGAAGGAACACAGTTGCTATCTTACTTGCAATGATTAGAAGATATGTAGATATGCAATGATATCTCCTAGTCCTGGAGCAGGACTGAACACTGATGAAGTTCTCCAAACCAAGGCCTCTCCTTCCAAATAAGCATAGGAGGTCATATCCCAAAGATGTGGTCTACAAAACAAGTGTTAAAATTTTTCTTTCTAAAAATGTCTCCCTCATAGTCCAGCTGGGATGCTCAAATTTCCACTGTTTGGGTTTAAGGCATTGTTTCTCTCTGTTCCTCTAAGGTCAAGTTAAGGTTACTTACACATTGTTACAGAGTGTGTTTTGATGGGTTCAGAACATAGGATATTTCAGAGGAAGAAGAGAGACTAGAGCAGAGGATGGTATCCAACAATACTGAGTGTCTGCAAGGAGGCAGAGTAGTGTAAGCTTAAAGATTTATCAGCAGGTTAAATGAGATAATGTATATGAAGTCTTTAGCCCAGAGTCTGACACAAGGTATATCCTCAATAGCTTATTATTACTACAACCTGCCTTGCTGGTTGATGCTGGGGAGACAACAGAGAACAATACAAAGTTGATTCTTGCTCTCAAGGAACGAAAATTGGGTAGATGGGCAACTAACCATAATAGGGTGTGTGGTAATTACTATATTGGAGGAAGGTCGGAGTAGGGTGTTTGAGGAGCATGGAGCAGGGGCACACAATTCAGTATTCTGACGAGGAGGGATGTCCAGAGGAGGTGATTGTCTATTCTGTAACCTGAATCATGAATGGGACATGTGGAGGGAGGAAGGTTTCAAACACAGAGAACATATACCTGGAAATCCAAAACTTTGACCAAGCAGGGCATGTGCTGAGAGCTGAGAGGAGTTTGGTTGTTGGAGGAAGGCATACCAGTCCGTCACTATTGAAATGAGGCTGAGGAGGTTGGCAGCGGAAGGGAGAGTAGAAAGTGGTGGGCATAAAAGACATATCTATAGTCACTTGAAGCTGGAACTGGCTGCTCCAAAGTGAGAAAAACCTTAGTCACCAGCGCAAATCTGCCAATTGTTTTTGGAACATTGATGCTGCAATCAATTTTTATTGAATTTGGGAGAAAACTGAACATTACGGTCACCACTTCCGTGCTCTGGGTCATATGCTGCAATTGGAATGTTGTTACTTCTCTGCTTGCAACTCTTTCTTTTCTCTTTTCCTCAGAAGAGTCCGAGTGATGCAAAGGTCACCTGTTTACATTTCTCAGTGTCTGCCATGTATGGTACCATAAAGAATAAGGGACCACTGAGTGTAGAAAAGGACACCGCTGAAGCAGGGAGTTCAAAATTGTTCAAAGTTTAAAAGATAATAAGCATACAGAAAAAGTAAATACAATTTATCTCACATCCACTCCTGCCTCTGCTGAAGTGAGTAATGTTAACAGAATGGGGCGTACACTTTCGTACTTTTGTCTAAGACCATATACCTAAAAGGCTATACAGACATAGAGAGCTGCTCCCTTATCTTTAAAAGGGGCTATACTTCATACATTACTCTGAAACTTGCGTTCTCATTTAATGATACATCATGGACAATATTCCAGTTTTAGAAACATAAAGACTTATTCCAATCCCTTTTTAAAATGTTTTTATTGATTTCAGAGAGAGGAAGAGAGAGGGAGAGAGAGAGAGAGAGAAAGAAACATCCATGATAAGAGAGTCATTGACCAGCTGCCTCCTGCACGTCCCCTACTGGGGATCCAGTCCTCTACCCGGGCATGTGCCCTGATGGGAAATTGAACCGTGAGCTCCTGGATCATAGGTTGATGCTCAAGCACTGAGCCACACCAGTCAGGCATTATTCCAATCTTTTTAATGCTGCATACTGTTCCGTAGTATAATGTGCTGTGATTTAATCAACTAATCCACTCCTGATGGATCTTCAGATTGTTCTCAGATCACACTATAAAAATGCTATAATAAGTGTGCTATTTATAAATTCTTACAGGATTTTTATATGGGTTGAATGAATCAATGTGTGTGTATAGGAACTCCACATTTTCTCTTTTGAGGATGCCAGCTTCTTTCTTCTGAATCCTTGGAAGAAGTTATTACTCAAGTTTAGGTGGAGGAAGAGGTGGTTCTTAGCTTTGACCCTGTTCAATCTTATGTGAACCAGTAGCACCCAAACTTGTTGGTGTCAAGACCCTTATACTCTCAAAAATTATTAAGAACCCCAAAAATCTTTTTTGCTAATGGGAGTAATATCTATCAATATTTACCATACTAGAAATTAAAACTGAGAAATTTAAAAAATATTTATGATTTCAATTAAAAGTAACAATCATAAATTAATACAAATAATATATTTACATATATTAACATAATATACAAATTTTACATATATAACAAAACATTAAAAGTTAACATAAATAATATATTTTTATGAAAAGTAGCTATGATTACCAAAAGAAAAATGTTAGTGAAAGTAATGGCATTGGTTTTCCTTTTGTACATTTCTTTTATATCTAGCTTAATAGATGGCAGCTGGATTTGGATATCTGATTCTGCATTAAGATGTTTTGGTTGAACAATATAAAGAAAGTTTGGGCTCAAACAAATATGTAGTTGAAAAAGAGGAGTAATTTAATAGAATTTTCAGATAACTGTGGATATTCTTCTTTGATACTACATCAAAACTTGACAAGTGGTAGTTTCATAAAGGTTATGTGTAATGTGAATCTGAAACTGTATCACTAAATGTGTACTGTGTTACATTAAAAGTAATTGTTCTGTCTTGCTTTTTGAATGGATCTTTTACTCATATATTGGTCATTTAAAAAATATTGGTCCCCTGAGTTATGTAGGGCTTTCAAATGCAGTTGTTTATCTCACTACAATCTTCTTAGAAAAGTTAGTAGGAAGATGTCAAGGTTCTAGTAGTAAGTACTAGTTTTCTAAATCCTGATTTCCACTTTAAATCTCAAAGGTTATCATTGGAAACATATGCTGTTAATTATTTTCCTTGAAGTGACAGACTTTATTCATTTTGAGTAAAATGTTTGCCAAATACCCAATTATGAATAAGCATAGTTTTTTGTCTGCCATTGGTTCCTTCAAGTAAATAGTGCTCCATGAAAAAGAGTCTAGTTTAGCTTATAACTCAAATAATCTCATAGGTGCAGCAATGCCTTATACATACTTCTTATTTATTTTTCCCCACAGAATATTAAAAAGATGTGTATTCAAGGATCAAGATTAAACAAAATCAGTATGTTTTCCTGCATCATCAAGAATATTATTAAATGTAACTGACCTTTTTATTTCCTGCAAGTATGTGACAGTGAAGAAATTAATAATTACTTCTACAGTTTGGTGCCAATGCCTTGATTCATGCTAAAGCCCCAGAAGTTTTACCCTCCATTGCTTTTGTACTATCAGTGCAAATGCAATTCGCTGAAAAAGGCAATGGATTCTGGTCTTATTTGGAAAATATTTAGATCTTATTAACCTCTTGAAGTGGGTTCAGATACCCTCAAGGGTACAGCCAGTGTTGAGAACCACTCTTCCAGAGCAGTGCTCCTCTAATATTAATACATGCACAAATTGCCTGGGGATATGATTAAAAGACAGATTCGAAATCAGTAGTCTTGAGGTGGGACTGGAGAACTGCATTTGTAACAAGTTCCCAGGTGAAGGTAATGCTTTCTGTAGGTGCCTACCTTTTAGAAGCAAGTCTGTAGAATGGCACCCTGTAACACAGGAACCACTAAGTTATATGTGGCTGCTTTCATATAAATTTAAAGTAATTAAATAAGAATAAATACACAGTTGATCGGTTGTATGATTCACATTTTGAACACTCAAAGCCACCTGAGGCTCATGGCTACTGTAGTGCACACACAAATAGAGAGCATTTTCATCATCACAGAAAGTCATTGGACGGTGCAACTCTAGACCATTTACACAGAACTAATAATTGCAGGCTTATGTGACTGAGTTCTTGAATATTAATTAGAAGCTATCCTTCAAAACAATGTGGGGGCAACTTATGAATAACTTCATTTTTCTGATAAATGCAACAAAGGCAATAATTTAGGATTTAAAAAAAAATGTTTTAAACTTGATAGCTTCAAGTTGCCTGACTAATTTTTTATGCACTCACTGGTGCCATGTCTTTATGAGCTTTGTAAGCTGATATTGCCAAAATTGGTGCGTGGGATTCCATTTTTTGTGGAAGAAAGGATTCTATTTAAGAGATAATATGATTTCATAACTGATACAGAGATAGAAAAAGCCTTACTCACTGTAAATGATTTTTGTAACCAAAACATGGTCCTCTATACAACTCACAAGGAACAATTTCAGTGAAAAAAAAACTCCACTAGGGAGAAGGAAAGGTTACAAACACCTTGGAGGTTAGCAGGCGGGATAGTGTTTCGCCTGGGCACACGCCAGTGCAGGCAGCATGCTGAGAGGCATTCCTTGGAGTTCACTTGGGCAGTTCTTGCTCTGAGGAGAGCTGGCCAAACTCCGCATACCCCACCTGACTCAAGGAAATGTTCCAAGGTAGGCTTTCCAAAAGCATTCCTCGTCTGCAAAGTTCACAAGCCGAGGCGAGCCTAGCTGGAATGAAGAGCAAATAAGAGCTATCAAAAATAAATGGGGGGGTCATTCTAGAGTGTATTATTGGCTCTTCTTTAGGTTATTATTTTCTGTCACCTCTATATCCATCGGTGCAGTTTACAATATACGTCTAAAGAGTAAGATGTGAGTAGCACACCTGAAGCAGAGCTTGTTATTTGGGGCTATAAGAACATCTCAGAAGCAACCCAAAAAGCCTTTTTTTGTCTAGCATTCCAGTTTTAAAAGTAGATATGGTGCTGGATACTTGGGGAGAAATGAAAAATTCCTACCCTGTTATTGGTCTGTCTTTATGGAACTAATGTACTTTTATAAAATCGTTCAGTGAGAAATAATAGGAGGCGAAGAGGGTGTTCATCAGACTTGGACACTGGCTCGCCGGAGTTCAGAAGCACAGGATTAGCAGTTCTTGTAATCTCATCCTCCAGACTACGTGCAGATGTTGCTGTTGTCAGCTCAGCTCTCATTTGGGTAGATGTGTCTTGGCTTTGAAAGTTTTCAGACATCAATAAAATACTCCCACAAAGAGCAGGCTGATGAACGCCATTGGAATCTACATCTAAGAAACATGTTTTCCTGTTGCCGCATTAGCTGTCACTGCGGTTTTTGAGTCTGGTACCATCATTCTCTCAGTCTTCCAGCTCACACACTCACAACTTCAGAGCCAAGTCTGAACACTGTGCTCTCTCCTGGACCCTGGATTCCAATCTCAGTGGTCAGCATTATTGTGAGAGGCCGGGCTGGGGATATTGTTGTTATTTAGGGACATTTTAGGTAAAAAGCAGAATTTCCTTTTGCTCTTTGGTGTGAAGGTGGGGCGTGTGGGAGGCAGATGTGCTGCGCTGGGCTGGCATTTTTGCAGACAGCCTTCTGTGGGAGCTCAGTGCACAGTGCCTGTCCCTCTGAGGCTCACGTGGCCTCTTCTGCTCACGCCATTCCCTACCTGTGTCACTTGACTCAGTGCCTGACTCCTGCTTTAGAGCACTGATCTCTTATCACAATCTAACATACCTGTGGGCATCAGAGTGATAACTGTTCAGCAGAGCCATGGGAAGAAATGCCAGCTTGTAAAGACAGGATACTGGGGTCCAAATTCCCATCTGCAACTTCTCAATGAACAATTATTGGCATTATTAAGAAGCTACTATGTGCCAAGCCATGGGTTAGCTGCCAACAGATAGTGGGCCTTCCAAACTCATTTGTCAAAAGAAAGAAAAAACAAAAGGATAGCTTATGGACTTTTTACAACAACCAAATCTATTACAGTGTATTAGGACTTAAGCGGCTTAATGTTGAATATAATGGAGTAAACCCTGAGGGTGAGCAGGGAAGCTTTTAGAACCCTCCGTCTATTCTTCTTTAAAGGCAAAGGGTTTGAGTGTTCACACATCTGCATGCAGACTTTTCTTTTGTTTCTTGTTGGTTCAGCATCATTTTCTTAAACTTTAATGTGGCTTAAAAATATTGTATAGGAATGTGTATAAAATGATGGATTCTCAGGCTTTATAGTTTACTCGGGGGATTATTCAAGGGTAATTTTCTCCCTAATCAAGGTTTGCCTTAGAAGCTAATTTTCATATCTATCCTTGCGTAAGACACTATTACACTATATTTATGAAGGAATCTAGGAATTAGCATTACTTCAAAACTATATTAGAGAGAGACTAGAGTCTTGTAATAGGTGATTTTTTAAAAACACACACATGTCTTTATTGATTTCAGAGAGAGGAAGGAAGAGGGATAGAAACATCAGGGATGAGTCATTGATCGGCTGCCTCCTGCACGCCCCCTACTGGGGATCGAGCCCACAACCCTGGCATGTGCCCTGACTGGGAATCGAACCGCGATCTCCTGGATCATAGGCTGATTATCAACCACTGAGCCACACTTGCCGGGCAATCGGTGAAATTTTAATCCTGAATAGTTTGACATGAAACTATTCTCCCTTTTTTCTTCCAAAGTATACATCACTTGATATACTTATTAGATAAATAAAGTGCTTGCTTTCTAACTAAAATCTACAAGGACACAAGGGTTGCTATCCATACTTGCAATTGTTTAAATTTTTCAACTAGGAACAAATGTCGTAACTACCTATTCTCAGGAAGAGCAACTCATCATCAGCTATAGAAAAGCAAAGATGACAAACATTTGCCAATGTGTTAATTTGCTCATGTTGGGCGAGCAACGACAAGTGGAAAACATTCATCCTGCTGAATGTTTAGGAAATTCTTTAAGATGATCCATATATTTGTGTTTGTTCATTGCCCACAGCACTACTTCTAAAAAAATTCTCACTCCATATGTTGAGGGGATGCTTTTGACTGGAAAGTCCATGTTGGGCCAGGTGCTATGCATTATGTTTCTTTGTATTGACTCTGAAATTAGTTAAAATTAAACAGAGCATTAAATTTAATGCCACCATTGCCTCTGTAATGGAGTCATTCTAATATAAGCACTAGGACCAGACTATGTGTCTTCAAATATATTCTGCCACATCAGTGCTGGGGCCTTGAGTAAGGTAGTTAAGTAACTGTGACTCAGTTTCCCCATGTATAAAATGGGGATAATAATAGTTCTTATCTGATAGAATTGTTTTAAGGAATAAATAAAATATTACATGCAAAGCTTTTGGAATTGTGCCTGGCACCTAGCCATTACTGGAACTTTTACAGCCTCCAGGTTTTCTTACTGAAAGGAATGCATGATGAGAATTTTGAAGCATGCATCTCAAATAGATAAATATTACCTTATGTCACATTTATATTACTGTATTATTATGTATCTGATATAAACTACAAAAATAGAAATGAAAATTAATGAGATAAAAAAAATTAAACATTTTCAGATGCCAAGAAACTATCTTGACTATATTTTCCCACGGGAAACTCTGGACACCACTAGTCTACTCTCATGTCCTATATTTTATGACATTGCTTCCTTCAACTTTGCTTCACAGTCTACCATCAACCACAAAATGAACAAAGGACTAGCTTCTTTCCTCTCCCAAAGCAATCATTCCTGTAACATTGCTAACTTTAATCAAATTTAGTGGTTTAAAGTGCTGATAACCTTACAACATGTATCTACAGCAATGAAGGGTTTGCCCCCATCTGGCACCGGTGGGATTATTCTGTGGTGATTAATCAAAGGCTGTAACAAATTACATTGCATGCTCAGTGGTTAGGATTTTTTTATTGCTTAAATCTGAAGGCTGTAATAGCCTTTCCAGTGTCTGTTTTTTTTAAACAATGTTTTGTTTATGGAAATGCATCAAAAAGTTCTCTTTTCCTCATATCTTTTAGTTTGTCAGTGGAGGATTTTGCATATGGTCCTAGTTACCATAGGTAACCAGAGACATTGCACTGAGATCTTGGATGTTCCATGTGTCAGCGTCCCAGATGGGCTGCAGATGATGTTTAAAATGAAGGTTGTCTTTGGTAGCTTTATACTAAGACATATCAAACACAATTTGTAAGATGATTAATGTTACAGGGGTTATTTTTCTCAGTTTTTGTGTGGTTGTAGAAGTTGTTGGGACGCTTCCAAGATAGTAAGCAATTATGAAAATTCAAATCCATTTCTTACTTAAGGATTTAAGGTGCTTACTCATTTTCAGTTTTGAGGAAGAGAAAGTGCTCATTCAGAATAATGATTCCATAAGTATGATTGTACCATTGGAATGGGTAGGAAGTTTATAACTTGTCTCAGGCACAATTACTGCATATTATTACATACTGTTATTGGGATTATCCTATATAGGATTATCCTAGAGTTTACCTATGCATTTATTTTTTTTAATTTTTCAATTACACTCAATAATATTTTAAGGAAATCTTACCTTTTGCAACAGCATGGGTGGACCTGGAGATTATTATGCTAAGTAAAACAAGCTAGTCAGAGAAAGACAAATACCATATGATTTCACTTATATGTGGAATCTAATGAACAACATAAACTGATGGACAAAATAGAAGCAGAGGTGTGGATACATGGAACAGATTGACAGCTGTCAGAGGGGAGAAGGTTGGGGCTGGGTGAGAAAGATGAAGGTTTACACCCAATATATTTTGAGATTATTTTTTCTTTTTAAATTCCTAAACCTTGAAATGTAGATATTATTTTTCCTATTACAAATCTCTTTTGAAAAGTGTTATATACTTTTTACATTCAATATTATGATCTACAAAATAATTTTTTATTATAAAAATAGAATTATGATCTACAAAAATGGCAATTTTATCATTGAGCCCATTCAAACCTGAAGAAATTCTATTGACATCTAGGACTACCTACAAATGAGGGTCGGGAGAGATAAAAGCAAGTGGCTTCAAAATACAAATGCTGCCCAGTTCTCACTGAACCAGTTGGGGACATCTGTTGTCTTCAGTGGCTCAAGTATAAGAGAGGTCACTCCTGCAAGGTGATCAGGAGGGAGCTTTGAGCATACCATAAAGAAAACAGCTCAATAAAAAGAGAGATTTATTGATAAATATTTATGATATAATGATGGGTTCTATTGTTTCAGGACAGCCGTTTGAGTGATAAGGATTATAAAAATATATCACAATTCCAATTACATATGGGAAATACGACATATGGAAAGTTAGGAAGATAAGATGATGATGAACTAAAGAAATAGAGGCTCTTTTACAAGCTGTAAGTAGGTCAAGACTGAATCACGACTCTGAGATGTGCAGGAAAATTAGAATCAGGATCACAAAATGAGAATGAGCAGCCTCTATGAGGAGAGTATCGACAGACAAATCAATGTGATGTAATCATAACGTAATTTGATACCATTAATGCATCATAAGGATTTTAAAAAGGAATAGCAAAAATGCTTTAGAAAGTTATAAATATATGATTTTAGTTGAGAAAACATTTCACAAGTTTTGTAATTTCAACTCTTCTACCTTGGGATAGTTCATTTCTACTAATTATTGCCTTTCTCAACTTAAACCACATTATTAGCTCACACACAAAAAGAATGCTCTAAAAGAGATAAATGGGGTAAGACTGAAATAAGAAAAAGATGATGATTGAAGCATAATGTTTTATTACTTACAATGTAATACAGCATCAGTTTCCTTTGGGGGTCAAATAGGGCTGCTGCTCTGATGTGGGTGAGCTACAATATTTGTGTTAAAACAATGCTCTGAATTTTGCTGTACAAAAACTTGTCATGTAACATGTGGTTCACTGAGGGTCATTCCCTCAAGTACATGATGTGCTGTGTGAAGTTTGAAACTAGTAATCTTAGGGGCACATAAATGGTAGGATTGAAATATGGTCTGGACAAGATGCCACAAGACAAAATACCAGGAGAAAAGACATTCCCACAGTGCTTGCTCTTTGCCTTGTAATCATTCCTATACATATTTACTTTAGTTTTTTTTAAGAAAACCTCAATTATATCCTAAATATTTGAGTTAACCCAGTGGATTCTTAAAGTCATCTGCTTATTTGATTTTTGCAATATCTATAATTATAGCATACTTTTTAAATGCTTAAAGTAGCTAAGGAGATATGGATTAAGAAAAGAAAATTAGGGGAGATATGCTAAATATCTTTAAATTCTGGATGCTCTTGTGGAAGATGGAGAAGGCTTCCTCCATGATGGTTTAGACTATAAATGTATCAACTAACAGTCTTTAAGTTTTGATGTAGCCATACAGGTTTTTTTAAATGGTGACATTTCACATACAACTCTGTTTTTCAAGTTTCTGTTGAAAACGGAGAACCCTTTGGCAGCATCAGGATTGCTTTCTCCCATGGCAACAGTCATCAATTGTGGAATAGTGGCTACTCCTTTTATACTAGACAAGCACTCTCTCATTTGCCACAATCCCCATCACCCTTGGCCAACTTCACATCACTCTTATCTACGTGGTTTCTATAGGCATCTGAGTTTGTGATTAAGAAAAGAGGCATGTTTTAGTTCAGCATGACAGCTTTATTTTTTATTGAGGTATAACTGACATATAATATTATATTAGTTTCAGGTATATAACATAATGTGATATTTGTTTTATTATGAAATGATCACCACAATAAGTCTAGTTAACATCCATCACCTTACATAGCTCCATTTTTTCTTCTTGTGAGGAGAACTTTTAAGATCTTCTCTCTTAGCAGCTTTCAAATATGCAAAAGTATTAATAACTACAGTCACCACAGCATGACAATGTTAGCAAGACAGGCTCCTCATGAGGTAGTGGGTGCCCCTGCTCTGAAATGTTAAAGAGGATTTGGGTGTAGAGATAATTAAGAAATAGATGTGAGACTTGGCTAGATGGTTTCATAAAATTATTTTCATCTCCAAACTCCTTTGATTCACTTTATTAGCATAGCATCATTTTTTTTGAGAAGTGTTAGTCTTTAAAAATGTCTGTTCACTTATTTTAATACAATTTTTAGAAGAAAAATGATATTTTTTTATATATTAAGAAAGCAAGACATACAATAGTGTATATTTTGGATAATGGAAGGTGTCTATCCCTGAACCCTGGACCTTACTGTCCAACATATCTATCTGTTCATTTGGTATTTATTTATTTATTGAGCACCTTCTATGTATTCAGGATCCTGGGGGTGCAGGGCTATTGTGAATAGACAAAGTATATACTTTTATGAGAGTTTATATTTGGATGTGCAAAACAGAAAATCAATAAGGGTATAATTTCAGAGCATAACAAGTGCTATGAAGAAAATGAGGCAGAGTGGGGCAGTCTGTGTATGCTCGTTTAGAAAAAATGGTTGGGGATTTTGCTAAACAAAGTAACATTTGAGCAGCAGATGAATGATTGGAAAGGATTAGCAATGCAATGGTGTGGGAGTTGGGGCAGGAGTGAGTCTGACTTCTTCAAAGTCTAAGAAGAAAACTGTGGTAGATGGAGCCTAGTGAGCAAGGGAGAGAGGGCAAGAAATGAAGCCAGGTTGTAGGGAATGTTCTGAGTGCAGTGGGAAAACATGAGAAGATTTTAGTCTGGGGAAGGATGTGATCTGATTTCGGGTTTGAAAGGTTACTTTCGCTCACCTGTAAAGAATAACTTCAGGGAGGCAAGAGAGGGTACAGGGAGACCAATTGGGAAGCTGTCCCTGTGACCCAGGATGAGTGGTGAGAAATGATGATACGGAATTTATACTGAGAAGAGAACTGACAGGCTTTGATGATGGACTGAATTGGGAAGAGGGAGAGAAAGAGGATTGAGGCTGGGAGAATTATGTTCTCCCAACCAAAACCCACGTAACATTAAGTATTTTCTGGAAAGCCTGGCTGCCGTGGCTCAGCAGTCAAGCATCAACCTAGGATCCAGGCGATCGCTGTTCAATTCCTGGTCAGGGCTCATGCCCGGGTTGTGGGCTCGATCCCCAGTCGGGGGCGTGCAGGAGGCAGCCGATCAGTGACTCTCTCATCACTGATGTTTCTCTCTCTCTCTCTCTCTCTCTCTCTCTCTCTCTCTCTCTCTCTCTCTCTCTCTCTCTCTCTCTCTCCCTCTCCCTTCCTCTCTCTGAAATCAATAAAGACATATTTAAATATATGTATCTTTTCTGGAAAAGGCAGGGCACAAATACCCAAGAGAAATATATTGGGTGCTAAAGCACAAACACAAACTGAGTATGGCTCAGCCCCTGGTACTGGAGGGCTCGTAGTCCAGTGGGAGGAACACATGTCACAGAGTCAATACAAATTTATGTCCACAATGACTGGGATGTGAATAAAATAGAGGAGGAAGGAGCTTTTGGGGTTCTCATTTCCTTAGGATCAAGAGGTGAACGGACAGTTTTAACAGTGAGCTCAACTGGATGCCTCAGGAATGGCTCGCAGCATGGCTTATGAGCTTCCAAAACACATCAGTAATCACCATTCACCTATTCTTTTATGGGGGAAAACTGGATTTTGTTTAATCTTTTCTAGTTGGTTTTATTTTCTAAAATTTTAATCGTTCTGGTAATTCTATGATTATCACATCGTGGAAAGAATATGGAACATGAAAGAAATTTATTTCAGTCTGTTTCTCCTTCCTCTACAAATTCTAATTGTGGTTCTACACCTTTATCTTTTTTCTGTCTCGACAGAAACAAAAATTTACCAAGTTTTTCTTAAGAGTCCATCATGAGCCAAGTACTTGTTTCTTTCCACATTCTCTTTACTTTCTGGCACCTGAACCTTTGAGAATGCTAAAATTTCCAGCTCTTATTTTAAAAGCATTCTTAGACTTCCTCTCTTCCTGACTAGAAGTTTTCTTTTCTTCACTGCCTCCTCTCTGCCTTTTTCATCTTCTTCATTTTCCCCTTTCTGCTTAGTCACCAATAACCCGACAGTCTTTGCCATGTTTTGCTTCCTATGGTTTAGCCCATTTCTCCCCTCCCACCTGCGCATGCTTGTCTTCCGCTTTCCTTAGCCTTCCATGTACTCCATGATTGCCATTTCTCTTTATTTTTCTGTTGTTCCCTGTCCATATCATTTAATTCTGTTCTCTCCAGCGTGCTCTGATGACTACCATTTCTTCAGTAAATCTGTATTAAAACAAATTTAATATATAAACATTTTATGCAACTTGAAATAGTTTGATACGTGGGTGGGTTAAAGATATTCCAAACACATCATGGATGGTTAATCCTGCAAACATCAATGCCTACATTTCTTTCCTTCTTGTCCACTGGAGTTCCCACTGATGTATTTTCTTAAAACACACATACAAAAACAAATAACTTACAAACAAATGACCTACTTGTCTCCTTTTGTCGACTGGCTGGTATTAATGGGGTGGGGACGAAATAAAGACAACAATTAAGTATGATCCAATAAAATCCAAATAAAAATCCAAATAAAAGTTTAACAAAATTAGATTTGGAGAAGGTAATATGACCTAAATGAAGATACACATGGAGAAGGAAGCAATGAGTGCAACACATTTCCAAGGTCCTTACTTTTAAGTAGATATCTAGGAGCCCCTTAATGGAATTCCTGTCACTGTAGACTCAGGAAGATTTGTACTTTTCCTTTGAAAGCATGTCTCCTCCTTTCCTATGGACTGCTGCAAAGACTGAAGTCAAGTTAGAGGCGCAAGTTAGCCCTCCCTCCCTCCCTCCCTCCCTCCCTCCCTCCCTCCCTCCCTCCCCCCTTCCTTCCTTCCTTCCTTCCTTCCTTCCTTCCTTCCTTCCTTCCTTCCTTCCTTCCTTCCTTCCTCCCTCCCTCCCTCCCTCCCTCCCTCCCTCCCTCCCTCCCTCCCTCCCTCCCTCCCCCCTTCCTTCCTTCCTTCCTTCCTTCCTTCCTTCCTTCCTTCCTTCCTTCCTCCCTCCCTCCCTCCCTCCCTCCCTCCCTCCCTCCCTCCCTCCCTCCCTCCCTCCCTCCCTCCCTTCCTTCCTTCCTTCCTTCCTTCCTTCCTTCCTTCCTTCCTTTCTTCCTTCGCACCATCATGAAGACATTTTAGACCCCAAATCATTTTGTTTCCTTACCTACTACCTACTTTTAATTAGTTATCTTGTATGATATTTACTAGGGAAGCCACCACGAACATTTCTGATGAGAGAGGGGATGTAAACACCTTTTCTTAATAAACACCTTTTTTCTAACCATTGGGTGTCACTGTTCACCCTGTTTCTGCCTCAGTCTTAAGCGACTAGAATATGAGCCATTTGGTTAGAAAAGCTGTCACATTTGGAAAGGGCATCCAGTCAGAGAGAAATTAAATTGTTTTTCTTTGTCTGCCTGCTGTTCCAAGTCTCTGCTGGCACTGCCAGCCGCTTGGAGGGAGAAGTGTAGGGCTTGTTCAGCTGTCAGTGAGCGGGAAGGAGTTGGGCGGATGCACACCAGTGTCTCCTTTATGCCGTGGAGTCAACAACCGAAGGCTGGGTAGGCACTGGGAGGGGAAGGGGGGCATCACCAGGGCTCCCTTGGAGGAAGCAGCTGATGCTTTCTGAGGAAAGATGGTTTATTACTGTTGTGAAACTGATGGCATTGATCTACTAGGCAAAGCCCATATTTTCCACTTTTATATTTCTGGCATCAAGAGTCTTTGTGGACAAAACAATTTTAAGAAATACTTTTCACTAAGACTGAGTTTGTCATAAGGTTAGTTCAGTCATCTAAAAGGGGTGAGATGCTGAAATAGTAAGAATTTCTCCATGTGAGTCATTCCCTTGAGATGGCCCTGGGGTGTTAGGTCAGGTCCCTTTGTATCTGGCTAAGGAGAATGGTGTGGGGATGCTAGAGATGTGGCTCTTGAGTATGTGGGAAGGAAAAAGGCATGGATGGAGTGAATCCATACTTGATTGAGAAAAGGTGTTGAGGAAACAACTAACCCTATGGAGAACAGTGAAAGGTTTATGGAGCATGGAGTTCACTGTAAAATACAGAAAGCCAGTTTGTCAGCTATTCAGTGTTAACACATATTTGTTTCCAGACCTATAGCAGAAATCAGTGACTTGATTGCTGGAAAATAGTCTAGTAGCTTTAGAACTGTGACCCTTCCTATAGAAAAAGCATGTGTTAGAAACTATTATAGAAAGGAGTTTCCCTTTCCCACACTGGTGTTTATTTAGTGAATATCTGTATTACTGTGCTAAGGGCTTATTTCATTTAATACTCATATATATGAGGGCAACTCTGTTATCACCTCCATTTTCTGAATGAAGAAATTGAGGCTGAAGTTATTGTTGAACAATGTGTTGGAAATTGGCAGGGCCAGACTCAAACCCAGACAATGCTCAGGTTGCTAACCACCATGCTAGCTACATTTCATTCATGATATAGGTACAAAAAAGAAGACAGAAAGTTATCTTACCTGTAAATGTGTTAGTCACATACTGACTAACATTTGGAAGGGATTATTGAGCCATCAATACATTTCTAAGGAACTAGTGAGACACTGGAAAAGAATGCCCTCAGCATAGAACTTTGCAAGATACTGTCAAACGTGATGTCAATATACAACAGTTTTGATGCAGATGTTGGAGCTTAGAAGGGTACTGTATACAGTAGTCCCCCCTTACTCAAGGGGGATGCATTCCAAGACCCCCAGTGGATGCCTGAAACTTCAGACAGTACCGAAACCTATATATGTGATATGTTTTCCCCCATGCACACATATAATAAAGTTTAATTTATAAATTAGGCACAGGAAGAAATGAACAACAAGAAGTAATAATAAAATAGAACAATTATAACAATATACTGTAATGAAAGTTATATGAATGTGGTTTCTCTCCCTACCCCTCAAAATATCTTATTGAACTGTACTTACCTTTTCTGGCTTCTCTCTGGCATATCCAAATTGCCACCACCACTATTCCTTCGCTTTGGAGCCATTATTAAGTAAAATAAGGGTTACTTGAACACAAACACTGCTATTCCTCCACAGTGACCTGATAACTGAGATGGCTACTCAATTAGTAGTGGGCAGCATATACAACATGGATGCGCTGGACAAACGATGATTCATGCCTGGGGTGGGATGGAGCAGAGCACAGGATATTTCATCATACTAATCAGAACAGTGTGCAATTTAAAACTTATGAATTGTTTATTTCTGGAATTTTCCATTTAATATTTTTGGGCCGTGGTTGAGCATGGGTAACTGAAGCCTACTCATCTACTTTACCCATCTTTATTATATCTCATCAAAACCCTTTTTAAAAAAGGGTTTTAACCCTTACTAGTTGTGTGACTTTGTTCAAGTTATTCTGCTTCTCTGGCTTTCATCTTTATCATTTTTAAAATAAGGACAATTACTGTCCCTACCTCCTAAGGTTGCTGGGATGATTAAATGAATTAATTTCATATACTTAAAAGATGGTCAGGCATATAGCAAGTTCTCAAATTGTGCTACCATCATTGTTAGTACTACCAATCATTTAACTTTAATTATTTTTCATTCTCACAGCAACATTACTTACTGTATGACAGGCAGTGTTCTAAATGCTTTATGTTCACTAACTCAGTTCACACCTATAACCCATGTGGTGGGTGTTGTTATATGTCCATTTTATGTGTGAGAATACTGAGGCAGAGCTTAAACTCTGGAGTTAGCTTTAGCTTTCTTCTTTAAAAAAAAGTTTATTGATTTTAGAGAGAAAGAAGCATCAATGTGAAAGAGACACAGGGACAGGTTGCCTCCTGTTATTGTCCCAACCAGGGATCAAACCCACAACCTAGGTATGTGCCCTGACCAGGAACTGAACCTGTGACCCTTTGGTCCATAGGACAATGCTCCAGCCACCTGAGCCACACAAGCCAGGGCTGAAGTCAGCTTTCTTAACCACCACTCTAACCTCAGAAAACTAGATAGGGTCAGAACTGGAATCAGACTTGCATTTTCCCACTAGACTCTGCACTTCAGGGGTATTTTTGGGAACTGATGACAGCTGAAGAATTAAAAGCAAGATTCTCCCTAACAATCAGAGGTGTACTAACATTGTATTCCAATACATGAGTGCCTTTTTGCTTGCCAAAATCAGATTTTCTGGAAAAGAAGAATTAAATATACAGAAAAAATTAGCAAATAAAATACTCTTAAACAAGTGAGAAAATCAATTATATTAGTGAAAGAACGTAAAATAACAGAATGGATCAAAGGAAATCTAAACAGATATAAATTCCCCAATCAAACCCCTAAACACTCATTTTGATGTGGCAGAACAAAGTAGGAGTAAAATAATTGATGTTTGTTTCATGTTATGTTTTGTTTGTTTCTGATGATATTGAATAAGAATACTTATCCAATTACAGCAACCTCACAGACGCAGAATAATTGAACATTCCGAATTCTTCAATTTTTGTATCAATTCAGATTTTGTATCAGTTCTAATTCATTGAGAACACCTTCCAGATACGTTTGTGAAGATTCAAACTGGAAATGTTTTAATATTCCCTTCAGTTCAACTGTCATTTACTGAGTGTTGAAAAGTCTATCAAAATGTCATGCCCTAGACAGAGTGCCTACGAAAACCATTATATGAACAAGGCATATGATCTTTGACTCCAGAGTTCCACCCGCCTCTTTGCCCCCCACTCTGCAAAACCAGGAAAGAGTGTTCATTAGACCTTTGCCTTTGCATTGTTCTAGATACTGGGGATCCTGCAGTTAAAAAGACAAAGACAAATCACAGCCCCTGTTACCCTAAAATGAAGGAAAAAAATAAAGCATCAAATAAAGGTCCAAATACAAGGTGACAAAAATGCTCACAGTCATCTTTTTAATGCTGTAACTACTGTCTACTGAAAATGAGAATAATAGTAATGACGACGACGATGATGATGATGATGATATATGATAGGTACCATTTATTTACTCCTACAAGGTGCTGCTCAGCATTTTATGTACACTGTGTCTTCGAATACTCTCCATTTGTTCATTCAGTGAGTGTTTACTGAGAGCCTATTTTGTACCAGGCACTCTTCTAGGAGTTGGCCTTCATCAGTGAAAAAAACAAAGTCTGTGCTCTGCTGAAGTTTATATTCCGGGACTAATAAGTACTTAGCGAAAAATGCTTTAAAAAGATCTTATGTTAAATGTACTTATCACACACACACAAAATAATAAAGGGGGTGGGAAAAACCTTGGGAGGTGATAGATATGTCGATGGCCTTGATGTTGGTGAGGGGTGTATATTTCTCTCCAAACTCATCGAGTTGTATATATCAAATATGTACAGATTTTTACATGTCAATCATATCTCAATAAAATGATGAAAATGTGATACTAAGATTTGTAATTTGGAAGCTGAGCTAATGGTGAAATCAAGGATAAATGAGGAGTACTGGGGAAGGGGAACTAACCTGGAGAAAGAAGTGGGAAGGCCCGTTTCTAATAGGTTGGATGTTGAATTTGAGGTTATAGCAGTTGAAGCGATGGCATTTATAAACTACTTTACTGAAAGAATATGAGAGAAAAATGATAAAGGGCAAAGGACAGATTCTTGAGAAGCAAGAAATGATGAGTAGGAGTTATCTAAGAAGAGGGGCCAGTCAGAGAAAGAGACCAGAAAATTAAAAAGGCAGCAGGAAGCTCAAGGGGAGCAAGGACAGGAGAACTTTTTTTTTTTTGCCCAGAAAATGACTGCTGATTATATCAAAAGAGCACTGCATGTGGAGTGGAAGCAGAGGGAGTGCCAAAAGCAAATACAGGGGATGGAGTGGGATAGGCAGGCAGGGAGTGGAGGCAGCCAGTACAAGGAAGCAGAGGTGGGACCATAGTGAGTGGGTGGGAGGGCTGTTCCCCGAAAAAGGTGGCATCACCCTGTTCACATCTAGTCTCTGGGTACATAAGGCTATTGAGACAGAAATTGGTATTAGCTCATTGAAGACAATTCTTTACAAAACCTGAAAACATCATCCACTTTTCTGCACAGCAGTTGCTTTGAGAGTATAACCAAACACCCAGAGGAGCCCTTGGTATCAATTCTTGCAAATGAAGTAGAAAATCTGTACCCTGCGATATGAAAGCTTTATTTTCCCACCTCCCTTCACATAGAGA
Source organism: Miniopterus schreibersii (assembly GCF_964146895.1). Taxonomy (NCBI): domain Eukaryota; kingdom Metazoa; phylum Chordata; class Mammalia; order Chiroptera; family Miniopteridae; genus Miniopterus; species Miniopterus schreibersii. The sequence continues at coordinate 40,691,305 of NC_138101.1, read as the reverse complement.
TTGATTTTTGCTGTCAGACAGGAAAATTGTCCTCCGGTAGGCAGCGGGGTTTGAAGCAAGGGAGGAAATGAAACATACTCTGTCAAAAGGTTGCATCTGTGTTGGGAAAATATCATTTTGGCAGGAGGGACACTGTAATTTATCAAGCAGATTAATCTTGGGAAGGGAAAGTCCTAATCAAATGGTGAAGACTTTAACATATTTCTTGGATAGGTAAGTTGGCGCAGCCCTGTAACTGGGATGGGAGTACAGAGAGACTCAGCTTATCTGCAAGAATCTAACAGGTAAAAATCATGATAAAGTTGAAGAATCTGTATAATTAGATTTGCTCAGTGTTGGCCTGTTCCCACCTCCAGCAATGCAGTAGAACAAGTGGAAAATGCTCACTGGGCCTGGTAGCCAATGTATGTAATATATTAACATCCCTTCAATTAATCTATAGGTTGTCATGGCTGGAAAAGCCAAGAAATAACAGAGTAATTTTTCTTTCTCTTTCACTCTAATAATATTTTGTTGTATTTCCAAAATAAGCAAAAAGGAATTGACAAGGAAAATTCAAAACAACACACAAGAGCTAGAGTTTTTCCTCAAGCCTCTACATGCTCTTCCAATTGAAACTCTATTTAATGGCAAGCTCATTCTAATCACACTCTGAAATTCTCGTCTCTTTAGCATGTCCTTCAGGAAATATTTGCTCACTGATAGATGCGTGGACGCTGTGCTTTACATGTGGCGCTTCCCTGTTTAATGACTGGGAATCATGGTAGAGGTCAGTGGTTCTAGAACACTGAGATGTTGGGCTTGTAAAGCTTCATTTCATCACTTCAGGCTTAATACCAACTTCTGTGTATTCCGTGGTAGTTGGCCGAGTAAATAGTCATAAAGCAAAGGTCTGCATATGAACACAAAGAATTAACAATCCCATAAAGAAACCAAATGGACAGAATATAAGAGCTCAATCCACATTGCTAATTACAAAATGATCATTACCCAATTCCTAGTTAATGATTATTTGGAAATGTGTTTTTTTGTTAATCCTCACCTGAGGATATTTTTTTCATTGATTTTTAGAAAGAGTGGAAGGGACGGGGGGGCGGGGGAGAGGGAGAGAAACACATAGACGTGAGAGAGACGATAGATTGGTTGCCCTCCCTCACATGCTGACTGGGTCCGGGGATTGAACCTTCAACCCAGGAAAGTGTCCTTAACCAGAAATTGAACCCAAGACCCTTTGGTGTGTGGGCCAATGCTCTAACCACTGAGCAACACTGGCCAGGGCAACAATTTGGGAATCTTAAATTATAATTTTGTAATACAGACAGGTCATATCCAGTCTTTCCAGCTCATCATAGTCAGAAAGTTGAACATATTTAGGTAATGGAGCCTCTGAGGCATAAGAGAAAGTCTACAGAAATACAACACATAGGGCTGGGGGCTGCCTAAAATGTACATAAACTGCCACTACTTTATCAAATTGTAGTATCTCTTCTTTCAAAATCTTAGACAGTTTGCGCACACCATCTGCTCTCTGTCTGTGTTCCTTCTGTGCTATTCTTCATCTAGAAGACTGGTTCTTGAAATCCTTACAGGACTCTTTAAAATGTTTGCCACATATTTTGAGAAGCATCTGGTTGGACGAAGTCCTGCTTTCTGTATTTGTTCCCAGTTGTCTGGTGTGTGCCATGTTTCTTGTGAGTCTAGTTTTGTGAACTTTTGGGGTAAATGCTTCTGCATTTGCTTTGGTGTGTATGGTGAGACCAATAGCCCAAAGCAAGTTGCTAAGGGTTGTGGAAATGAAACACTCAGTGTCAGGACAACTTGATTAATTTACCTGCCATCTTATTTGCACAAGATTACCTGGAAATTGGTGTTTGTTTCTTTTGCTTGATGATTTCAAGATGGACCTTGTCCCTTTAAGGAGTCCTGGATACCTTGAATACTTTCTCAAACATCTGCTCCAGTTTCATCACGGAGACTCTGGGCTAGCTATAATTCACATAGCTTTGCTTCAGCAAGCAAGGCACCTATCTGTCAGTAAGACACATTCTCCAAGGAGCTAAAAGATGAAGAGTGTTATAAAGGAGCTCTGAATCTTAGCAGGGAGAGAAATTTCAGTTAAGGTAGCTGTGGAAAGTTATCTGTTGCTGCCTACTTTTTAGTATTTTCATAGTTTTTGTATTAAATTATTGAATTTGCACACATACACATTAAAAGTTTGGAAATTTTAAAACATACAAAGAGGCAAACTGAAATCATACATAACGCCTAATCATCACTAGCTGACCCTTATATGGTGTTACTATGTAATAAGCGCTATTCTAGATGATTTACTTATGTTCTTTTAGCTCTCAGAATGATTTTAATGAGATAGGGGCTCTCATTGTCCTCATTATAAAGATGAGGAAACTGAGGCCCAGGTGAAGTTACTTGCCTACGGTCAGTTGGCTAACAGGTGGCACGGCCAGGATTCAAATGCAGGCAGTCTAATCCCCAGGTCTAGCTCTTAACTGCTATGCTGTGCCATCAACACTTATTTGGCACTATTCACACACATGGAATTTCTTCCAGACTGCTTTCAATGAAGTTTTAAGACAAGGTGGCAATCAGAGACCATGTTTAATTATTTGTCTTAATTTTGTTTACTTAATACTGTAACAAGTTTTCTATTACATTGTCCCCATTGGTCAACTTCTTTATAATAAAGATGTTTTAATCTAGTAAAGCTGCTGAGACCCTTTTCTTCATGTACTCCCTAGTTACAAACTTTTGCTTTGCTGACTGAGCAGTACTATAGTGCACAAGAAAAAGTGCAGAATGCCACCAAATCAGCACAGGGAGGGTCTGAGGAATGACTTCTGGTCAGCTCTTAGCCTCTTTAGGTCATTGCAGTGCTCGGCCTGCTTCTGCAGGACTGTGATCTCCACATGCGTCAGCTCCCTGTGGCCAAGTGCAGGCAGCCAGGAGCTGCTGCACCTTGGTGTCCGCGAAGCGGCAGATGGGCGAGGTCAAGTGTGTGTAGAGGCATGTTGAGGGCATTGAGGGCATGGTGCCAGAATATAAAATAGGGGTAATGGCATTGATAACCTGGGGCACAGGATTGCCCAGTGATAAACTAAAGGATATCGTAATGATTACTCTTAAAACCAGCAGTGATAGTATGTCCAACCAGGACTGGCAATTTCTAGAGGCAATTTTCTCTTAGGCAAAGGAGGAGATAAGAGAAGTTCATCAAAGAAATGAGCATTGAAACATTGTTGGCAACTATTGGAGATACTTCAGTAATAGTGGCGGACACGGTGTAAAACAGATTACCAGCATATAAGATTCCCATGTATTTTCTTTCAGATTTTTTTCTATCAAGTTTAAGTTTGTCACTTGGCTTATTTCTAGTCTAAGGTCAACAAACTGCTAAGTCAACTGCTTTTGTTTTCTTCCCCTTTTTAATGTGCTACTTGCCCTTTCATTTCTCCCATTTTTACTTTGTTACTTGCTTACCTAATTTCTCCATTTCTCTCCTTCCCTTTCTTTCCATTCCCAACGTCATTGATATGTGAAGCACTTTTGCTTGTAGGCAAACTGGGCCTTGGGGTGGGGGCTGCAGTCTTGCAGCGAACCTCTGAAAAGTGCCCATCCTTTCCTCTCTCTGCCTCACGCAGGACCACAGTCAAGCGGTTCCAGGCGCAGGAGGTTGAGGCTTACTGAGGCCTGCAGGGAAGGAGATCTGACTGCGCCCACAGGCCTGCAGCCTGCAGCCTAGAGCCACAGGGAGCAGCTCGATTAAATGACTGCTGTGTAACTGACCCAGCTTAACCACCTAAGAATACCTATCAAAATACTAATAAAATGATAAAGAGGATGGATTGTTTTCTTAATCTCTCAGTTTCTTCTTAAACTGGTTGAATATCTCTACAAAAATTGCACTGATGACATTTCATATGAAACAGCCTAATTCTCTAGCTTTTGCCATTTTTGGATAGCGTCAGTAGTAGCTCAGCACATACTGACATGTTTTTGTATTTTCTTTTAATTTGGGGCTTGGCACTTGCATTAGAAATCCTAGCGAGACTGAATAGCAGATCCAACAGAGGTGAAATACCTGTCTTGTAAACTTGTGGAAATATCCTTGAGAATATGTGAAAAGAACGTGCATTCTGAGCAGATACCACCAGTCTCTGCCCACTGCCTTAGAGTCATGCCACTTGCCCAGAAGATGTGCCATAGAAAATTCTGCAGTGGGTTTAAGTCTAGACAAAATATTTTTGGATGATTTGAGTGTATCCCTCCAGATTAAACACTGTTGCCAAGGGTTAATTGGACTCAAAGATCCCTCTCCATGAGGTTTGAGAGTCTGTGATATAAATTCCATCTGTTTCTTGAAGCGGTTTATGGGTTTGGCAATATGATGTGTTGGCCTGACAATTGTTTAAAAAATCCTTTTTAGCCTGATACAGGTATAATTTTTTTATAGTATCCAGATTTATTTTCTTCAACATCTAATTTTAAATTAGAAACCACTCCAGGTCTGTGTCTGGGATACAAAATTTGTTCTGAATGTGAATACTACGTAGCCATGTCTTGACCAGAGAGGTGTAACTTTCATGCAGTAGTGTAGGAGTAGAACATTCCTCCTCCAGTTTCAGTCGATGAGAAGCGGAATGTTATAAATAGTGACAGTCAGTCCCAAAATATTTCTTCACTATACTTTCCGTGCTCCAAGGAGTTGTCTACAGTCTGTCTTTGGTGGATTATAGGATCTGACTGTGTGTGCTCATTTTCCATGAATAACTTTCATATAGGAAAATCAAGGTTTAAAAAACAAATGGACAACAAACAAAACCCCCAAATACAGCCAGCCATAAAGGGGAAAAATTGGGGAAAGTCAACCTGAGACAGGGTGAAAGTTAGAAGAGAAAAGAGGTAGTTTCATATCTTGGCCTTAGTCATAGAAGGGGCGGATCTGTTTCCCTCTGGTCACTTTGTCACCCACCACCCTGGCTTTGAATTTTATGTGAAAGCTACCTTGGTTGCTTATTCTTGCATAGGGAATTCCCCAGGTCTGTCTGCTTCAACCTGCTCATGTTCAGTAAAACATTTGGCCTTTTATTGAGCCTCCTCTCCTCTTACATAGATCTACTTGGTCACGTGATCAGATTATAAACTTCTGTTCTGACCTGGTTTCCCCTTAAATTCTGCTTCTAATTTAACAATTTTCCTTGGCTCCACACACCACTACTGCTGGCAAAGAGCTCTGTTCGTTCCATCTGCACCAACCACTCAGGAAACTTGCTATCTGGACTGATATCAACCCTTAGGTTTCACTTGTATGAAGAAGGAGATTGGACGGTATTCACTAATCGTTGTTCAACTCTCAGAGAAGACAGTTTCTGGTCTGTGAGGATGCTGCACCCACTTCTGTACCTTCCCAGTATACCAAAGGAGGCGAGAAGCCTTAGATCACCCTCTGCACCCAAGGAGCTGTCACGTTCCATTACTTAGGATGAAAGATAGCAGGCTTCTGTCTCCAGAACAAGATAATGATGATCTCAGGAGCCTCTGCTCTTTTTGTGGACCAAGTCACTAAACCTGGAATCTCAATTTCTGGGGAACACATTTGACTCTGACCCCTCACAGATACATAAGGATGCCCTATTAAGGACTAGTGTTCACTGCACTCATGCCTCTTTTGGGTCTTTTTGACCTACATCTTCTTTAGATTATAATTTGACATTTGAAATATTTTATCATCATCTGTTCCAATTGCAGGATTCCAAATTAATATGTTTGGACTCTCCAAAAAGAAGAAAACAGAGTGTCCTCAACTCTGAAGACTGTTAGAACCATGACAGAGGTAGTATCTGGAACTGCCTGATCTCTTGGACTAATATTTATTCCACCAGCTGCCCTTTTTAACATGCCCGGCTTTCCAAGAGCCAGATAAGAAGCTCTAGGTCCATCTGCTTTTCCACTCAGAACTTTCTCCTGGCTCCATCCTTCACCATCTCCTCCAAATCTCTTTCTTATTAGCCATCAGTGTCTCCATGTTCTTTAAAAGGCACTAGGCTCCCCCTCTTTATTAGCTCCCCTTTGAAATGGCAGCTTGATTTAAGGTTGTCGTGCTGGCTCTCACCTACTATCCCTTTGAGGTGGTGTTTGGTAAATGCCTCCATGGAAAGGCCATAGAGCCATGGCACTATAGCTATGGCTTTGCTTTCCTTGTGACTTGAGACGTCAAATGAATACTGGGTTCTTTTACTCATTAACTAAAAAATACAATGCTGAAAGTTCCTGCCCTTAGATCTAAGTGACAATATACTCTAGGGCACTGATTCTATGTGATCAGCTGTATCTGGTGTGAAGCAACATTAAGCTACTCTGTGCAGGAATTTTCCTGTGCCCATCACCCAGTGTACTGTCAGACATAGCATCAACCGAACAGCTTCTAAATAACTAAACACACCTCAGGGACAGTTTGAGGGCATATGTGGAACTTTCGACTGAGTTCTATAGTCTGTCACAAACTTAATTATGAATTTATAAAGTGAAATTGGTATACACCAGACATCAAAGTGACTATGAAACAGACTCCACATGCAGCACTATAATTTTATTAAAATTATACCTGGGATTTCATTTATAGAGGTATGACTGAGGGCCAACAAAGAGTGGTCAATGTCATTGAAAGAAAATGTACTACTTACATTTCCTAAGAGAAGGGGGCATAGCATGCCATGTGGGGCCACATGGGAAGCATCAGGCAGTTGTCAGGAGGAAGGAGCAAAAGCAAGGAGAAAGCCTAGGTCAGAATCTTCACTGGGGTTTCTGTAGGAAGGGCAAGGCAAGGCAGGGCAAGTAGCTCAGGCATGGCTGGTTTGTATAATGTCAGTGGGCTCTGGGCTGTAGGGGTGACCTTTAGTGGCTGATACCTGGCCCTGGGTGATTTAAGGCAGGAGAAATATTGACTTGATGTTTGAGAGTTTGATAAGGAGATGGATAGGGGTGTAGGCTCTGGATTGGTTAACTTGCATATGAAAGATGTTGTTTCAAGTAAGTTGTTTACCATCTTTAGGAATTAATTAGCCCTGGAATAGGTAGTCTGTCCCCATGTCTGTAAAACACCCAAGATGTCAAAAATGTCATACTATGCAGAAAATAAAAACCAGGATTAGTACAACATAGGAAATTGTTGCTCACCAATGCTATGACCCTTGGATCCTTCATGTAAGTCAAAGATCTAAAACCAGGTCAGGAAGTAAGTTCTGATGATATTTGTTTGGAGAGGAAACTGTTACTACAAAATGATATCTGTCTTGCCCTAACACACACAATATGGATGGATTAAAGAGTTCTACTTTCTTCCCCTTAAGCATAGTAAGGGAAGCTGCTATAAGATGCTTCAGAGGGCTTATGGTAGGTTTTTACAGAATGATTGGTGCCTGACCCATGTTTGAGAAAACTAAAGCATCCTGTGGCCAGTTTGTCAGTCCAAAGAAACATGTTGACTTTGCTGTGGAGCAGATGTGGGCCAGACAGAGAGAGCTAGGGTGATATCATCATAAGTACTGTCCAACAGGGCTACTTGGAGGACAGAGCTCCAGCAGGGAGACCTTTCAGAAGAGCCCTGAATTCCTAAGGGCTGCAGAATGAGTTACAAAGGAACACACAAAACCAAGGGGAGGGGAGGCCTCAAGTGATGGAAATCACCAAAGGACCACACTCATTGAAAGAGGAGCTTCAGATATCTGCCAGTCCCAGGGAGCCTGAAGGCAGCGTATGAGAATATCTGTTCAAATAAGTTCTTTATCCCTTAACACTTCTTTTTTTCCTCTATTTTACCCAAAAGTGATTTAAAGTGGTTAGTAATCCAGGAAGGGTGGAGATTTAGTACAGAACAGTAGAGAGGAAGCCATCCATTTCACCCCATTTCTGCTGTAAGCTTCTAGCCTGAAGCATACTAGAAACCCAGTTATGATTAATTTCTTGGCAGGACACTTCTCATTTCTAAATTAAGACTATGCTTTTTATTTAAGGAGATTTCAGCACTGTCCATTACTAAAAAGCAAGCAGAAAAATCATGGGACTTAACCAGGTTTTCATGAAGGGAAAAGAAAGAAGGGCACAGAGGGGCACAAGGAGATGTTCCGCCGTGTGAGAGCTGCCGTGCCTGAACAGAGCCGATGGAAAGCACACCTTTGATACAGATCTCCCACAGGAAAGAGAAGAACCTCTAGAAACTTCCACTTTGTGTCTCCAGTGAAACACCACGGGAATATGATCTCTTTGAAAGCAAAAGATTAATTGAAAAAACAATATGTTGGGATGCAGGTTGAGAGAATAAGAAATGAGTGAAGGAGGCCATTGAATAATCATAGAATTAAAATAACAAAAGAACATATAAAGAGCCAAATTCACCAGGCCGGGCGTGGCTCAGCGGTTGAGCGTTGACCTAGGATCCAGGCGATCGGGGTTCGATCCCTGGTCAGGGCACATGCCCGGGTTGCGGGCTCGATTGATGGCTCTCTCATCATTGATGTTTCTCTCTCTCTCTCTGAAATCAATAAAGATATATTTAAAAAAAGAAAGAAGAAAAGAACCAAATTCACATGCAGAAAACAGAATCAGTGAGGCAGAGGACTATCCTGATGTGCTCCTACAGGAAGCTGAGAAAGAGAGCGGTGGTGGCTTTTGTCATGGGGCACTTACTGGACACCAAGCACATGTTATAGGGGAAGAAACTGAGACCTGGGAAGGTCACCTAATGTACTCAGGACACAACCAGTAGGTGACAGAGCAGAACTAAAACTCAAATCTGTCAGACTGCAGTGCATGTCTGTTAACCATACACTGTGCTAAACACAAGGACGAGACATTCAGATCTGGGGAAGAATGAACAAGGAGCCAACTTATATGTGATGGGTATTTAAAGGGGGAAAAAAGCAGAACACATCAGCATAAGCAAAAATAAAAAATAGAATAAAACTTTCATGAACTAAAATAATAATTAAACATGTGAAAGATCTTGTCTAGTTAGAGAATTGGACAATTGATCAAAAAAGTGAGAACTGGTTCTTTATGCAGAAGGAGGGTAGGGGGTATGGACATAAAATTGTTAAATCATTGGCAAAAATGATAGCGTTTACTACTGTTAAGAATGTAGTGAGACAGGTATTCATATTTATGGAAGTATCAATTAATAAATATTGATCATAAGAAAATAGTGTGAAATGCAACAAATCATCTAAAGGAGGCAGACATTAATTTTATAATCTGAAAAAGTATTTAAAATAGATTAAAAGTTTTCAAATGTAAATAGAACTAAAATAACATTAGAAAGTTAACATAGATTAACAAAATATAAAAAATTGCTTCTTATTAACAGAGCCTGGTATCTGAGGCTTTCATCAGTGGAAAAAAGTGAGGTATCCTGACAAAAATTCTAAGAGGAAACTATGGACACATTTGACATAATAAGCTAATAAACAGAGTGGGACTGTATTGAGTTTGGCAATAACCTTTGAATTCCTTGAAGTAACCCTAGAGAAGCAGGATAGGGCAGGATCATGGCTGGTCTTTAAGACAGAAGGTGTGAGTTCTATCCTGGTCTGCCATTTATGGTGTTCCCTTGTGCCAATTAGTTTCTCACGCTAAACTCCAATATCCAGCCTAGAAGACCCTTAATAAGTATTTCTTGCCCAAGTCACTTGTCCAAGGCCACATGGGTATTACGTGTTGGAACAAGAGAGGTCTGTTAGAGCCAGGCTGGTTGGAAGATAATCGGAAGGTTTAAGAAGGGAGGAAATTCCAATCAGAGAAAACAGTGTGAGGAAAAAGTACAGTGTTCGGAGCATGTGAGAAGCTGGCTCTTTCCAGCCAGTAAACACACACACACACACACACACACACACACACGCACACACAACATCTCAGCATATTAATAATATCTCATAATAGTATTATATTTATTATAATATATAAATATATATAAAAATACTTCTAAATATAAGCTTTCTATTATGATTTACAGTTTTATAATAGAATTATTTATGTATTTTCTTATTTAGTCTTCCAGATGATCTTTTGAGTTTTTAGAACTGTTATTACCATCCTCCATCCCATCCTTGAATTACAAATAAAAAAACTAAGGGACTAGGAATTTAAGAGACCCTCTCCTAAGTAAGTAGCAGACCAGGAAATTCATTTAGGCAACTCACAGCAAGTTGATGGAAAATATTGAAACCAGTGGAAACCAGCTTCAGAGTCATCGTTTGAAAGTGATGGAGACTAAGTGGCTTGTCCCAGGGAAGTGACTGACAGATGAGGAGGCAGTGAAGGTTTGTGTGAGACGTATTTATATGCAGAAGCTCACGGTCAGAATCCGGGAATACGCATAGTGATAAAGGAAAAGGAGTCCTTGGAGAGCATTGCAGAAACTGCGTGGTAAGTTTATCTCCCACAGTTCAGAAGGTATGAACGAAATAAATAAAAGCATTCAAAGAGGAGATCGACTTGACAATATTCTGAACCTCAAGACTGGTGGTTGTGGGAGATTTCCCTTCTACCTTAAGGCAAGACCACACCTCAGGAATCTCATACAGATAAAAATCTTCCCTGAGAAGACATAAAGAAGAGATTTCTCAACCTACACTTCAAACAAGTCTTTGTTGGGCCAAGATGAGTCAGAATAATCTGAGATCTGTCTGCCTGTTCTGCCTGAGCTTCAGCAAGTAGAATCTCAGAAACTGGCTCGGGCATGGTTGATTTTGGGTAGCAGAGCCCTGTCAAACCAAGAGGGGCCTGGTGGAAGCTCCAGAGCAGAGCAGGATGGGCCTCATCTCTGGTTCTTGAAGGCACAGTTGACTCTTCTGTATGTTCTTAAGGCATCTCAGGTATCTGAGATCCTCCATTTCTTCTCATACCCCTAAGGAAGTATCTTAGATGCAAAAATGCAGTTGCTTAATTTCACAACTGATCAGAGACTTCCAGCCAGTATAAACATAGTTTGAAAATATGTATTTTATTTATTTAAATACATATATATTTACACATATAGAAAAGCATCAATAGAGGTCAATTAACTTTAAAAATGAGTTTTAATAATTTATATATGCCTACTTATGTATAAAAAAGTATTCACTCACAGATGTACTGGAAAGATTTACTTGTCTGTTAATTGGTCATGTGCTCAATAATCTATATGAAGTCATATCCCTTTTTCTGTATTACTTTAGGGGCCAGAGAAGGGGCCACCCATGAAATCTGTGCCTAATGGTATGGGAATGCCCTCAGTCTCTTCTTCTAATTAGCAAAAACTCACCAAGCAGTTGATATGCCAACCAAGTTTCTCTTTCTCCTGTGGGTCATTCATATCCTTCACTCAACTATCTCTGGGAACATCCCTATCATCACTTGAAATAATAGTCTCATTTGCTAGCTTCTGGGTGAAAAAATACTTTTATAAAGCAGAGGTAGATTAGTTATATTTTTGTTCAACACCACAATCTTGTTTGATGATTAGAATTAAATAGCTGAGCAATAGTTCCTCCTTACTGATGGATTCTTTTGAGGTTTTCCAAGTAATTGCACATTGCTTCATATTTTCTAAAAAGCACCAGTACATCCCACACTTACTTGGTCATAGTCCAAAAATTGAGAATTTCCCTGGAAATTCTGTAACTACATGGAAATTTTAATGTTAATTCCTCATGAGGAGATATTGGTGCTCTGAGTTTTTAGGTAGAGGTTCTGTTATTTCCAATGATTACACATTTTACCATGTAAGAGATAACAAACAGATGGAAGTAAATGTGGGTATTGTTTGCTGTTTGTTTGTTTGCTTGTTTCTGGATAATTTTACTAGAGCCAAAAGCAACAGAGTACATATAAACTTAGAATCCTCTAAATGTCTGGAGATAGTTTTTATGGTTTCTACAAGAATTTTTCCCAAACTATTTCCCCCAAATAAAGTCCAAATTACCTACCAGTTAGGCCTCTTCTGTAAGAAAAGTCAGCTGTTGATTTTTCCCTTCACATGAGAGGCTCTTTTATTCTCCATTTAGATCCTTCCAAAGGACTTGTAAATATGTGCGCTGTGGCTGCCTGCAAGCGTAATGCTCTGAACAGCAGCATAACTAAGGAGGTAGAGAGAGAAGACATATACAGTTTGCTCTGATGTGGTAAGAATGGCTGAGGCAGCAGCAGTAGGTGAAGTTGCCATTCATCAGGTGAGGAAATACCAAATAGTATTTCTTTCCTTCTCACTTTCCCATAAAGAGGTTAGTTATGGATCAGTTCAGGTCAAAGTCTTACCAGCTCTTTGTCTAATAAGGCCACCTGTTGTGGTCGCTCTGTAGAAGTCCTTAAATATTGATTTGTTTGAGTAGTGGAGATTGTTGTCTAATTGCCTCCAGAACATGATTTTCCTTTTGGGGTGATGACTGCTCACATTGGCCATTATTTTTATTTTGGCCAGTTTCTCAGGTTGCCCTCTTCCTTTTTGAGGTCATATGGTGACTTTGTCTTTGATTTATTGGCAATAACATAGTATAGTTAGAACATTGGGCCAGAAACTAGGAAACTTGAGTTTTCCTTCAGGTTCTGCCATTACTAGCTGGATGAACTTCAGGGGGAATCGCCTAACCCTCTTGGGTCTCAGTTCTCTCATCTGTAAAATGAGGATGTTGCACTACATGGCTTTTTCAGAAATCAAAATCAAAGATTGTGAGAGGGCACAATCTCACACTAACCCTTGTTTCACCTTTTATATTCTGGCAAATTTTATATTACTATTTAAAAAAATGAAATAATAAAAGTGATACAGGGTGGGGTAAAAGAAAGTTTACATTTGTGAGTATGCAAACCACAGAGTTTTTCTTGTATTATTATTTGTTAATGTATTATTTTCCATACAGACAACTGTAAACCTACTTTTGCCCACCCCTGTGTGTATATATGTGTGTGTGTGTGTGTATATATGTATATATAGTAAAAATTTTTGAATAATACAGAAAAATAAACAAAGATAATTTAAATACTCAAATCACTCCAACTCCAACCAGAGGTAACTTCTGTTAACATTTATTCTGTTGGTTGCTAGTGTTTTTTTCTTTTTGCATATGCATGTGTATATTTCACTTTCATTTTGTAAATATATAATAAACATGTAATTATCAATGTATTTTATAGGCAAATAATATATTTATAAAACATGCAATCGTACTGTATATATATAGTTTCATATGCCATGTCCATTCTACTAATAAGCCCATCAAAGTTATTATTAATTTCTGTTACAGTGTTTTCGATCTCTAGCATTTCTTTTTGGTTCCTTCTTAAGATCTCCATTTCTCTGTTTACTCTGTCCATCTGTTCTTGCATGCTGTCTACTTTATTCATTAGAGCTCTGAGTATTATTAACCATGGTTGTTTTAAATTTCCAGTCTGATAATTCCAACATCTCTTTGTCTCTTCAAATTGTATTTTTTGCCCTTCAGTATGCCTTGTAATTTTTTCTTGACCGCTGGACGAGATGAACTGGGTCAAAGGAACTGCTGTAAATAGGGCTTTAGTAATGTGGTGGTAAGTGTTGGGAAGGAGAAGTGCTCTATAGTCCATGAATAGGTCTTAGTCTTTTAGTGAGCTATGCCTCTGGTCTGAACTTCATGTGTGTTTTTAAGCTTTTTTCTCCCCTGCTGAGGTGGGACAGGATGGCTAGAGCAAGCTGGAGCTGGGCATTTCCCTTCCCCAGCTCAGTTAGACTCTGATAATACCCCAGCAGGTTAGGATCTGGTTAACTAGTTTCCCCTGAGGACAGGCCTTGTTTATAAGACCAGAGTGTTACGGTGCATTTCAAAGTTGTTCCCCCCTCTCCAACCCCCAACTGTATAGGCCACTTGCCAGAAGCCAAGGTGATTTTTCTTCAAGATTTCCTGTTGGTTCCCCCTGCTATATTGGAATCTTTAATGCTCAGAGTTGTCTGCAGTGAGCCTCCAGCAATTGTCATGGTTCCGGTTTTCCTGCCCCTTCACTGGTGTCCATGGTGGTTTCTGCTTGTGAGTGTCTGCTTGGGTCAGCCACCGCTCCCTGTAGTTGCCTGTCTGACTCTACAATATTGGGAGCAGCAGTTTGCCTGTGTCCCTCCCTCATATGGATCCAGGAAAAGTTGATTTTTCAGTTTGTTCAGCTTCTTGCTTGCTGTTAGGATGCAGTGGTAACTTCCAAGTTTCTGTGTGTAGAATAGGAATTTGCAAGTACCTTCAACTATTTCTTATTCTGGACTTGTATAATTGATTTTTTGAACCAAAGTACAGGCTTCACTATTTATTTCTATTGAATTATATTTTATTTTACTTGTCCTGTTCTTTTAGTTTAACATAGATTTTTGACTCTTTATTTTGTTCTGTTTATTGACGATACTATTTACTATCTTCAAATTTGAGTTACATGTTTCTATAACTTCAGAGAAGCCACTGGTTAAAAAAATTAATAAGAACAAGGCTTAGAGAAGAATCCTGTGGATTATTTTCAAATACTTCTTCCTTTTCGCAGCATAGCTGACCTCATTTCACTAATCATCTATCTCTTCTAGACAGCTGTTTGCACACTTCAATCAACTATAGTATAATTCAATTCATAGTTTCTCAGTATTAGGACATTTGTACAATATATTTCTTAAATTGAGATGTGTTATATTTTTGAGTTCCCTGATATGCAAATATAATGACCAATTAAAAAAATTAAAGTATTTTAGTATTGTTTATTTGAACTGAGCCCATATTGGCTCTTGATGATCAGTACTTCCTTTATGTGTTATGAATTTAATAAATCCTGGAAAATTTTAGAAGACATTATAATTCAATAAATAATTTTTTGTGATGCTGGCCATTGAGCGTAGCTTTCAAGAGAAAAGATTTCTAATGAGAGGGATTCATTAGAGACGTCAAATGAGTATAACTTGTGTATAAATCCTATGTAAAGACCCTGGAGGCTAGAGAAAAACAGCTTTAGTTAAGCCACTGCCTACTACTGCCCCATCACATAAACTTCAGACCATTTTAGTTTTTCTCTTGTGCTTTTTTGATCTTTCAACAAGAAATCAATTATTGTACTATGTTAATTTACTAAACAAACCATTGAGGCCAGATATTCTACCAAACATTCAAGAAGTGAGCATTTTATTCCCTGGTTGAAAAAGGAAAACTTATTTGGTTTTGCACATACTAGGAGCTCAAATGTAATTCAACCAGATATATTTGTCAAAAGGATATACATTAAGATTCAGTCATAAGGTATGAAATTTTGGCTGTTTCAACTGGAATTATTGTAGAAGCATTTGTTAATTGAGTGAAATGCTATACAGAGATCAGAATATTTTTTTATTTGTCTCAGCAGCTATGTTGTAAATACAAGCTAAATACACTCAAGCTGCTGAGTGAGGTTAAAGGAAAAAAAATGACTTGTTAAATACAAGTATAAGAATGCTTATTACAAGATTCACTTAATCACTTCTCTGTGCCAGGGTATTAGGAAGATTTAAGCAGTCTAAACATATGAACCCATTTAATCTTTATAACAATCCCTATGAGGTAGGGTCTGTTATTATACCCTTTTTTTTAGATGAGGAAACCTAGTCTCAGAAAGATTAACATAGTTGTCCTAAATCACCCGGCTAAGAGGTGGAATTGGAACTTGACTTCAGGTAGTTGGACTGCAGAGTCTATTCTTAACTCTACATTGGTTACTACACATTGTCCAGAGAGGATCTGCTAAGTTATAAAATTATTTCTTTTTCCAGAATTCAGAAACATTGCATTTTAAATTGGTGAGATTTTTTAGTGTTAGTGCTTGTATTGGTTTTCTGTGGTTGCCATAACAAATTACCACAAACTAGGTCACTTGAAACAACAGTTTCAGAGGCCAGAAGTCTGAACTCAAGGGCCACATTCCCTCCAGAAACCCTAGAGGAGATTTTGTTCTTTGCCTTTTCCAGCTTCTGGTGGCTCTTAGCATTCCTCGGTATTTCTTGGCTGTGTTACTCTTACTCCAATCTCTGCCTCCTTGGTCCCCTTGCCTTCTGCTCTCCTGTCTGTCTCTCCTCCATGTGTCTTGTATAAGGATATTTCTCAGTGGTTTTAAGCCCAGATAATCCAGAATGACCTCCACGTCTCAGGATCCTCAACTTAATCACATCTGCAAAGAATTTTTTCCCAAATGAGGTCACATTTACAAGTTCCAAGGATTTGATTAGATATGGACACATCTCTTTTTTTTGGTGGGGGAGGGGGTTGCACCATTCAACCCACTAAAATGACATCTTGTATTTTTTTTGTTTTTTAGGTCTAATCTTTATTTCTGAAAGTATTATAGATGTCCCCTTCCCCTTCCCCCAGTGGCCCCCTCTCGCCCTACCTTGTATTTTTATATCAGTGTGCTTTTCTTGCGATCATAGTGAACAAAAATCATTTAGATACGCTCGTGAAGAGATACAATGACAAGAAGGAAGATACTGAGAGAGGGGGAAGGATGAGAGAAGAGAAGAGAAAGAAGTTACCTCTAGGGAGTGACCATTACAAACCACTAAATGTTTCAGTCTCAGCTCCCAAAGTTTAGTCCTTGTTATTTGATAGTAGTTTAAAACAAGTGAAAAAAATATGGATAGGTTTGGGGGGAAATACACTTCAGTGCTCGAATAATAATATGGAGCAAAGGGATTTTTAAGGCAGGTGAGATGATTGATTGTAAAAGTATAAGCCCTTCAAAAGAGCATTATTGTAAAGAAATAGGAATTTAATTTATCATCATAATCTATCTTCAATAGCCCTGTCTCCCTGCCTCTGTTACCATGGCAAACAAATGATAACATTTCAGCATAGTTTTGTACGATTACTACAAGACTAAGAAACTGTTTTGTCATGAGACTAAAAAATAGTTTGTCATTGGCAAGCCTTGTGAATGCAAGACATTAGTGAGTCTTCTGCATATGAATGTTCATAATAACTTGCCAAAACCAAGTTTAAAATCCAGACTTGTAAGAAACTGAAATGTTTTTCATAATAAGAAAGTTGGAATTTTCTTAAAAGCTTTTTACACCCTAATAATAATATACCAATAAGCATGAACAGACCGTTCACAAAAGAAACCCTGCAAACACTAAATTTAAGTTCAAATTCAATGACAATCAAAGAAATGCAAGCTACATATTTTTACCCAGCAGAATGGCAGTGATTAAAAAGAATAATGATATCCAGTATTGCAAAATATGTGCATGAAGGGGCATAATTATAATTACTGCAGGGATGTAAACTAGGATCAATTTTCCCAAGGGCAAGCCTTCAAAATGCACAGATACTTTGACCCAGTAATGTCAGTTGTAGGCAATGTGCCTGAAGTAAATGAAAATACATGTACTTCAAAGTATATGCTCAGTGGGCTTATTTTAATATGTTTGTATAAGTTACAAATCAGGGACAACATATGTTTTCAACATCAAGATATTGGTTGAATCATAATGTGTATACACATAATAGAATCTAGCTTCTGAGAATGATGAGGGCGATCTGTATCCATTGATATGAAAATGAATTGTGTTAATGACACCTTGACACATGAAAATAGGTTACAGAAGGATGTGATTCCACTTTTGTTAACAGTATATTTTATTCATATGTATACATTTTTTCACATATTTATTTTACAGAGAGAAATATCTGATAGCAAATAAAGAGTTTAAAATATTATCTAGAAGAGTAGCATTATGTGAAACTTTAAAAAAATTTATAATTGTTTTCTAATTTTTTTAATAATGAACTTGAACCACATGTAAAATAAACAAGCAAGTGTTTTAGAGATTTTAAAGTACACTCTTTAATGATTTCTCCATCAAAAAAGGGACCAATATGTTAGGCAATGTTTCACAAGGACATTTTTAAGAATTGCCTCATTAAATTTTGCATTGTGGACATATACAGTTAATAGAAAACACACGGAGATTTTTATTTTTTTAGGATAAAAATTTGTCATTTATTGCCATAGAGAAAAATAAGTTTCTAAAACTAAAAACAAAACCCAATAATATGTTTCTGCTTGCTTCTGAAGGGTAAGAATTAAAAATTTACAATAGATATGTAATTGACAAGTTAAGAGTGTTTAGACCTCAAGGAAGTAAGATTAAATGAAGGGGAAATAGGCAGGTACTAAGATAAGGAGGAGTTTTTCTCCTACTCTTGATATGGCCTTCCTTATATTTTAGAATAAAATATTGCAAGGACTTTTCTTCACATTTATTTCAATTCGGTAAATATTTATCGAGCTCCTAGAAGTCACCATGTTCAGGAATGAAGAAATTAGCAAGCCACAGTTGCTGTCGTCCAGGAGATTAAGTCCAGATCCCAGATCCAAGTAATTTCCTGATTCATACAAAAGGAAAACTGCACTGGTAGCACTCAGAAACACTATCTAGTAGGCGATGTGTCTCTATGAAGTTCTAATTTTTTAATGGCTAATTTTCTTTTAGTTACTCTGTACTGAATGCTGTTACAGGCAGAAGATTGAGGTTGAAAACCAACACTTCCTCAAAGTTAACATTATGAACGCTCTGTACCTTTTCCTTCTTCCGTAGCAAATTGCTCTGTATTTGTCCTTTGTGGCTGCTATAAGAAAATAACGCAGACTGGGTGGCTTATAAACAACAGACATTTATTTCTTACAGTTCTGGATGCTGGGAAGTCCAAGATCAAGGGGCCAGCATGGTCAGGTTCTGGTGAGGGCCCTCTTCCTGGTTCACAGGTGGCACATTTTCTCTGTGTTCTCACATGATGGAAGGAGCGAGGGTCTCTCTGGAGCCTCTTTTATAAGGCACATCGATTGGTTGCCTCCCAACTCTGGGCCAGTAGCTGTCTAGGTCATGGTCACAGTCTTGGGACCTCCTTTGTGTATGATCCTGAGTAGAATCCATGTGTCCTAGGTAAGGCCGTTTCCTTCATGGTGTACTCTTTGGTATAAGGATTACCACGCCCTTTAGTACTTTAGAAAGAGTGCACGGAAGGTGAATATATGCATCTGTTCATGTCTGAAAATGTCCTTTTTCAATCCATACTTATGATTGATGATTATTAAGGATATTGAAACACGCAGAAAGCTTTAAAATATAAGATAAAAATAAGAGACAAACTTGGGATATCTAATATTTGACTAATAAGTATTTTAGGAAAGAGATGAAGAGAACTTGGAGCAGGATGTTATTTTTAAAACAGTTAAAGAACCATAAACTTTCAGATTGGAAGAGCAAGCTACAATTTTTCAGTGTCATTTTGAAGAAAATTTTCATTGCTATCTAGCACCCAATATTATAAACAAGAAGTCTGACGCTAATCTTTGTAGTCCCTTTTACTCTCTGGAAGCTTTTAGGATCTTCTCTTTACCTCTAGAATTCCAAAAATAGATAATGATGTGTTTTTCTGTCAGTTTTTAAAAAAATCATTTTGTTGGATATTTAGTTTTCCTTTCAATATGGGGCTTTATGGTTTCAGCTCCAGAAAATTTTAGCTTGGTTTGGTTTCATTTTTCTTTCCTTTTCCCTTTCTCAAACACCTATTAGTCAGATGTTAGATGTTCTGGAGTTTTTTTTAACGTCTTTTGCTTTTTAAAATTTTATTAATTACTTTATTAAATTTATTGGGGTGACACTGGTTAATAAAATTATGTAGGTTCCAATGTACAATTCTATATAATGCATTGTCTGTATATTGCAGTGTGTGGACCACCCAGAGTCCAATCTTTCGTCACCATACATCTGACCCTCTTTGCTCTTTACTGCTCCCCCCCTTCCCTCCGGTAGCCACCATACTGTTGTTGTGTCTATGAGTTTTTGTTTGTTTGTTTGTCTTGTTTGTTCATTTGTTGCTTTCAGTTTAATATCCCACATATGAGTGATATCTTATGGTTCTTGACTTTTTCTGTCTTAATTCGTCTAGCATGATATTCTTGAGAACCATCCATGTTGTCACAAATGGCAGTATTTCACCTTTTCTCATAGCTGAGTAGTATTCTGTTGTATATATGTACCACACTGACTTTACCCAATCATCTATGAAAGGGCACTTCCGTTTACTGCTGGTGGGAATGTAAACTGGTACAGCCACTATGGAAAACAGTATGGAGGCTCCTCATGTTGTTTTAAAAAAATACTTTTTTAAAAAAAACGCAACAACTTTTCTGCCCTTTGTTGTTTCTTTCCTACCTTCTGAGAGGTCTTCTTAACTTTCTTTTCTAAACTTGCTGCTGATTTTGTTATGTAGGCACTCAGATGTTTAATTTCCAATAACTCTTTATCTTCTTTTATTACTTATTTTTCATAGTGGCATGGTTAGTGAAAATCAAGGTATTTGGTATGAAAATGAGAGGATATTATTATTATTATTATTATTCTCCAATCGTCTCACTTCTTCTCCTGCTGCCCTCCCCCCGCCATATATTTTGTTTGTCTTTCACATAGTGGTTTAAAAAAAAAGACACAAAAAACCATGATTTTCAATTGCCCATTAGAAAGCCGGCTGTGTCCTCTGTGTTGGATCTCATGTTCAGTTGGCTGCCTTGCCTGCTAGTGATCAGACAGAGCCAGATGGCTCACAAAATGTCAGAACATCAGACATGCTTTCCCGGGGGTTCTTCACTCTCCACAGAGGAAAAATCCTTGATTCTCCTGGCTATGAGTTAGATTCCTGACTACTGTCTTCCTGCCTATTCCATCGGAAGCAGGATGCCGTAGTGTGGACCTGGAGTTGGGATGACTATATGCAGACTTTCCATTAATCCCAAGTTTTCAGCCCATTTAATCACTATTCCCAGCATGACCTTTCTATCTGGGTTTCTATAGGATACGTTGCTTCCTTTATTCTGGACCCTCCCTACAGGTGCTATATACTAAGTCTCCTCTGAGATACTGCATCAGTTATCATTCTTCTACCTGCTTCCCATTATCCAAAGTTTTGTGAAATCTATTATCCATCGATAGCCCCTTTCTTAGGTTTTGGTCATTCTTGGTTTGACTGCATGTCTGTTAATTCATCAAGCACCTGCTGTGTGCTTGTGTACTGTGAGAGGTACAAAACCAGACAACAGTAAGAGGCAAAGACTGCCTTGAAGAAACTTATACTTTTTATTTTTTTAGTTTTTAAATTTAAAAAAATTTTTTGATTGCAATTATTGCAATTGATATACAATATTGTATTAGTTTCAGGTATAAACATAGTCATGAAACATTAATACCTTACGAAGTGATCACCCCCGAAAGCCTAGTACCCATCTGACATCATACATAGTTATACAATAGTATTGACTATTTCCTATGCTATACTTTCTATCACTGTGACTGTTTTTATAACTGGTGATCTGTACTCCTTAATCCTTTCCCCTTTTTTCACCCATCCCCCTAAACCCCTTCTCATCTGGCAACCATCAAAATGTTCTTTTTATCTATGAGTTTATAAGAAACTTATAATTTAATAGCTGGTAAAATACTAATACAAATTATAATGAACAATGAGTATTATATAGCACTGAATTATGTGCCCCAGCCTAATAGTGTTGTGGGAGTAAGAACACTTGGAGTGAGCTGTGAATGATGAAAATATTTTAAACTTGTGGGAGAAAGAATTTACTGGAAGCACATATCATTGGGCTTTCTGGGTCTTAGGAATGTGGCAATTTTGTAGACTGTTAAGGAAGCTGACTTACAGGTGCAAAGGTTAAATGTTGGAGTAGTAGCAATAGGTACTCAGGGTCTTAAAGTTCACTCCTGTGATAGTAATAATGACAATAAAAAATACAAGAACCTATACATTGCATGGCAGTTGATCTCATATAACTCTACTGTATAGATAAGGAAGGCAAGGTGCTGATGATTTCATTTGGCATTGAGTAACAAAGGGATCAGGAATCCAGCGTGGAGACGCAGAACAAGGCTTCTTGGTGGGTGTTCTGAGGCCTTTTTTAGGCACATGGTTTAGACCTAATTTCTGATGGTAATTTATGTTTTTCCTTTCATGGGAGAAAATTCTGCATATACCCAGAGATATTAGTATCTGAACATTATAATGCATAATTGAGATGCAGAATGCATGCTTTAGATAAAATTATTTTGAATCGTGCCTCTTACAGTCTTCATCCACTGACTCATTCATTTGCTCACCAATTTGTTCAGAATTTCATTCATTCTTTCCATGCAGGTGCTGAATGCTGTGAATACAAATACGAGTGAGCCATTTCTCTTAAAGAGCTCTTTTGTGGCTATAAAGAGACAAACTTACATTTTGTTTTGTATGATTCAAACAATGAATTCAATTCCTTGGATTACTAAGGTTATTTCTAGCCCATGCTAGTGTTTCTGGTTTGTTCTTTTGTTGCTGGCCACCCAAAATCTCAAAGACAGAGATCACTTTTTCCTCTTTCTGATAAACCTCAGCAATAAGAACCTATGGCATGTATTGGATTTAACAAACACATCCCAAAAGTTTTTTTTCCAAAATATTTAAAACTATTATGGATTTAGTAGAACCTCAAACATAATATGTTCAGAACATTTCCCCCCTTGATTTCTAAATCAGGACTCATTTACATATAGCCCAGCACAATATTATTTTGTGAGAGTAGTTCAATGTCCCAGACTTTTTATGAGTTTCTGGTATTTACTCTTTTTTAGTCCTAACTACCAAATGCCCTCCTCCCCAATCCAAACCAGGAAATCCTATTATATCTACGCGTGCTTAAATATTTAAGTTCTGTTTAAACCCAAATTCAGGAAGTTTAAGGTCAAAGGTATATATGTTCATGGCCCTATTCCACATCTTCCCCTCCTGTGGAGTGAAGTATATTTCAGATAAACAAGATGTGGGAAAGGAAGAGAAGGACAATTGCTGTCTACCAGTGCTTTGGCATACACGTGTTCTGGAACTTCCTCACACACAAGTGTGATCATGAAGACAGAGCAGGACAATCTTTTTCCTTGAAGAACATTCTAGCAAGGGTATTTTTGTTGGAACTTGCGCTTTTGCAAAAATTGTGCTGAATTAGAAGAAAGCAGTGATGGAAAGTTTCGGCATCTTTCTGCCTTCCCCCCCTTTTCATCCCCAAGAAATAAAAAATCCCACAGAGAATATGCAGTGCATTCCAAGAGTGTTGATCATTACTGTGTCTTAGCAGCCCTTAAAATATATAAAGAAATACCCAGATTAACCTGGTGGAGCTGTCATTTCACATCTTCTTGCCTTCCAATGCTCCTATTATTCTATCGCCATTACCAGTATTATTATTGCAGGCATCTCGCTATGTTTTCAAACAAAAGCCTGGCTCCCATTTCTGAAAATGTCATAAGAACTAAGCCCCCTGTAAAATTTTAGGGAAACATTTTAAAACTAAAACTGCACAGTTTCAATCTGAACTTCATTAATGGCCTCCTTGAAGCCAAGCACAGTCTTGCGAGGCCTATTAGTGTGATCTGGAGACGCTGAAGGCCCACATAGTTTATCTTAGAGTCCAAAAATGCCTCACTTGAGCTGGCATCATTCCCTGAACTGTGCTGTTTGAGGCCTTTGCTGGGTCCAGGTAAAATTCACATCTTGTTTCTTTCTCTTGATTCTGTCAGCTAAGAAGAAATATAAGATAGTGCTAGCCTGCGTGGAGAACTAGCAGCTGGATGAGGGGACTTCTTAACTGGCAGGATGGAGACAGCATTTCTTCTTGTGGTGGTCATTTAGCAGAACGTTCTGAGGTTGACCTGTGGCTCATGCATTTCTGGCTCCTAAATTAAAAATGCACACTTCCTCATTCTGTGGCCAAATAAAGAACAAGGGATCCATGGGAAGTAGAATTCTTCATAGTGCCTGGGAGATTTCTGCATCTTCCTGGGACAGAAAATTTGTGAAGGAACTTTTGATCCCTGGGCTTGAGGATCAGACCAGTTATGAATAGGCTCTTCTTCAAATGGCCTATTTCCAATTCTAATAATAATGGCTTTCAGTTACTCGTTCAATACTTGTAGGTGGCTTTCTATGTACCAGGTACCATTCTAAGCAATGGGGAAACAATGGCAAAAAAGACAGATGAAATAGATCACTCAAGGAACTTACAACAAATTGATGGAGGCAGATAAACAAATAGTGTATACTCATTTTTTAAAATTGATTTCAGAGAGAGGAAGGGAGAGGGAGAAAGATAGAAGCATCAATGATAAGAGAGAGTCACTGATCGGCTGCCTCCTGCACGCTCCATACCAGTGATTGAGCCCGAAACCCAGGCATGTGCCCTGACCGGGAATTGAACCATGACTTCCTGGTCGATGCTCAAGCACTAAATAATAATAATAATAATAATAATAATAATAATAATAATAATGCTTTAGATAACTCCTCTGAAGAAAATGAAAAGCAAGATAACAGCATAGAAGGTAATGGCTGTGTGTATGTGTAGTAAGTGTGGCAGCAATTTTAGGTAAGGAATCGAGGAAGGACTTCCTAAAGAGTTGGCATTTAAGAGGTGTCTAGACACAATGAGAGAGCAATCCATGAAATATTTGGGAGAAACCCATTCCAGGGGTAGAGAACAGTAAGGGCTGAAGGTGGGATAGGTCTTATACACGAGGAGCAACAAAAATCCCAGTCTGGATAGAGGAGAAAGCATTAGAAGAGGTAAAAGCATGTGGTGTCGAATGGCTGGCCTCCACCCTTCACCTCTCCCAGTCTCATCAAGGATAAAATGTGTCTCTTGCTCCTTGACCTTGGCATCATCCACATGATTTTTTTTGGCCAATGGCAAGTGGGCAGAGGTGCCAGGATGCCAATTCTGAGTAGCTGATTTAAGAGGCCAGGCACAGTTCTGTTTTTTGCCACGGTCAGTCCACTGGTCCCAGGGGAAGGAAGAGAGGGGCTTGTGAACTGCTGTAGACTGGAGTCATTTTGCCCCAGGAGTGGCTGGCTGAGGCAGATCCACTCAGCCACCTCTCAGCTCTAAGAACAGACAATTGAAGTCCTTGAGGTTTGTGGTGGCTTTTAATGCTACAAAACTGTGGCAATGGTTAATCAGTGCAGGGACCTGATCATTTAAGAACTTGAGGTCTTGGTTAAAAAGCCAGATATTCTTCTAAATGTAATGGAGAGCCATTGGATAGTTTTGAGTTAGGAAATGACAGAAATCGAATTAAGTTTTTAAAATATTAAGTTTTAAAAGATCTTCATTCTGTGAAGAATAGATTATAGAAGAAACTTCCATCAGGCTGTTCAGGAGCAATGATTCAAGAGAGAGATGTTGGTGGCCAAGACACTCCCTTGTTTGCTATAAAAAAAAAAAAAAGAGTAAATTCTGATTTTCGTCTTAGAAACTTTGCAATTATAGTCAGTGAAATAAAAAAATGATTTGTTAGTTTCATGTTAATTAGAGATCTGTGCTTTGCTCTACAACTGGAACAAATCCTGCCGTAGCATAATCAGTCAAGTCTAGAACTTTTTTCCCCACATGAGAGGCAAGGAACACAGAGCTCGAAATCTCTTCTGATGACAGTGCTTAAGAATAAAAGGGAGAAGCCAGGGCATGGAGAGAAAAAAACAAATACTTTTTTGTCCCTGTATTTAAAAGCCTTAAGAACTATATAGATATGTTGTGGTAAAAAAAGAAAAAGAGAATGCGGGAGAGGGGAGAAAGCGGCAGAGACAGAGAAAGACACAGACCAATCGCCTGGACAGTAACTCGTTCAGGAAAACTACTGTCTTGCTGTTGTCTCTAAATAATCCTGAGCAAGTGGAAATCTTAGATCTTCCTTAGGCTTCCATTTACCCAGTAGAAAAATGGGATAACTGCCTAACCAGCTTATAAGTTTATCCTGCATATATTGTCTATATGTTAAAGCATTTTGAAGAAAAGTATAAAGTACTATAACTATGGAAAGTACAATTATAAAACTTGAAAACTAGTCAAGGTCTTTGCTAGTAAAAGATAATTAGTGCTATACACACAGGAATTGCTTCTAATTTATTTCAAGTGTTGTAATGACTAACATAGTTAGGAATTTCCGTTTTTACTGAATATAGGTTAGAATAAGTCTGATATAGTGCGACCTACCATGCCTACTTATATTTAAATTCTGAGCTAATATGGCCTGACACAGTAGCAGAAAACACACCAGACTCTTTAACAGTGCTTTGCCATTGTGGAGGTATTAGGGAAGGATTTGAACTCTTTTAGATTTTATTTTCCTGTATAAGAAGAATTTAGCCAGAAAGTGAAATTAAATGCTCTTTTTCTCTCTCAGGAAAAAAATCTATTAAAATTACAGATGCTTTCCCAAATCTAGGAGTAACTTCACCCACAGCACACGAGTTGTCTGTTCTAATGTTTGTCTTAACAGAGAAGACAAGAAATCATGCGAGCTCTCGTGCATGCTTTTCAACCTCTCCTGCCCACTTTTCTATAATCCCTGTCATTTGAGGGAAAATTCTCTTCCACTTACAAAGACAACTGTAAACTCTTCATGCAAACTGACATTTTAAAACCAAACTGCCCACTTAGATTTTATCATTTGGTCAAAAATATTCTATATCTTGTGTTCCAATTTAAACCAAACTGAGGCCATGGTGGAAAAGTTGGGTGAGGTGGTGAGGACACTGTCCAGAGGCATGGGGCCTGGCCAGCTGGCTTTCCTTCTCAGGTAATAGGGAATTTCAGACTTGCCAACAGAGGTGACCGAAAGGCAGACATTTTTCTGCCTTTCCTTCACCCTTTCATGTCCATAAGATAGAAGGGGGTTCTGGAAGGGGCCCACTCTGCAGTTTGGGATCCGGCCCTCTTGTTTGGCACTGTATTACACAAGGGACCTCATTGCCTTGTGTAAGCTGACTCTGGGACTCTATGTTGGCTCTAATCATGAAATAGCAATAAGTCAGCCCTAGCCAGCCAGCTCAGTTGGTTAGAGCATTATAGCAATACACCAAGGTTGTGGGTTCGATCCACAGTCAGGGCACATACAAGGACCAACCAATGAATGCATAAATAAGTAGAACAACAAACTGATATTTCTCTCTCTCTCTCAAATCAATCAATACATTTAAAAAAAAAAAAAAGAGCAACAAGTCCGTCCTCTTATTAGCTTTCTGGCTTTCATATCATCAGACATTGTGGGAAATAATAGGTGTATAGATCAAACTGTTTTCCTGACTTCTGAGAGACTCACAAGTGCAAGTGTTTTCATCACTACCCCTTCTCACCAGTACCTGGGGGGCAACTGGGGTACCACTCAATGACTTTTTAAAATGATATTGATAGTTCAACACTACTGTTCCAAATAAATTGTTTATTTCTTGATTCTATGTTTGTTTTGACATTTTTGCACTAATACTATTCATAGCACTTCAAAAGCTGTGGTCTTTGAACTTTAAGGCGAATGTGTGCACAATTTGTGTATTGTAGTAACTCGAGGATTAGCAGCTTTCATGGTATTTTCAGAGGTCTCTGATACAAAAATGGGTTAAATACTATTAGCTTTGCTAGTAAATATGTCATTCATATATTCAACTCCAGGATGTTAGCTTTAAGCCACTGACCACAGTCTGATGGGATATAATACCAGCGGGGGTAGCTACCCAGTGTGCTCAGGGAATTGCTCCAGGTTTCTTCACCCAACTGCTTCTGAACCCGCACTTTATTTCCTCCTTCCTTTCACATCGTAGAATTATTTGGCTTAGAACCTGGATACACTTTTTAAGCGTACTACCTTATGATTGGTGGGTCATTTGAACAGTGTGTCATTTGCATTTGTACCGTCTTTGCACCAGAATCAAAAGAAAGGGATTGGGATGGCTGCAGGCGGTGAGGGAACACGAGGAAGTGGGAACTTCCTTCGTTCTCAGTTAGGCTCCCTTGGTGTCACCTCCTAGTTCTGAATCCAGAACCACACATTTCAAGGTTCCAAGGCCTCTTATTGCATGAGAAAGGAATTTGGACATGTAATATACGTTTTGGTGGATCTGATAATAAAAAGGCTTTTAAAATTAGTCTTTCTTCTACTAATTCAAAGACTCCTTTCCAACGACCTCAGCGATATGGAGCACGCTTCTTACAGTGCTTGACAGACCAAACGGGTTACCATCCTTGACTTGACTGGCCTCAGGAGGCATCTGCATCTGACTTGGTGTTTTCTGTTGTCCAGTTGCCTAAAGAGGAGCCTTCCTTCCTAGGGCTACTTGGACTATAGGAAGGTTCTGCCTTGGTTCCTTCTAACCTTTGCTCTATCTTCCCCTTGAAATGTTTCAGGACAGGATTTGACAATAGCTCTTTTTCTCACCTCCTGAAACCTGTCTATTTAGCAGGTTATACCTTGTGTTTTTTACTTTTAATTTTTTTTACTTTTAAATTTACCTTTATTGTTGAAAGTATTACAGATGTCCTCTTTTTTCCCCCCTTGACCCCTTCTACTCCGAAACCCACCCCTGCCCTAGGCCTCACACTGTTGTCTGTGTCCATGGGTCCTGCCTACATGCATATAGTTCTTTGGTTAATCTCTTCTCTCCCACCCACCCACCGCTACCTCCCCTCAGAGAACTCATCAGCCTATTGCATTGTTTTCTTGATCATCTCTTTGAAAGTAATCAAATGGATGGAAGAACCTCAAAATGTTTAGGTATTTCCTGTTGTTAGACATTCTAGAAATAAGGTGCTGGTCATTGATTAGCACTTCTCAACCTTGTTAAAAAAATTACAAACACCAAAATGCACAACACTGGAATAATAATAAAGATTATTGTGAAGCTAGGAGGAAAATGAAAATGACTATTTAGAAAACCTAGGGTGAAAATTTGGTCATATAACTTATTTTCCAAAAAAAGTGGGTCCCATATCCCGTGTAATGACTTCCAATCTCTGAAGTTCAAACTATGTCAAATTACAAGTAATCTCAATTTACATTCTAGTTCTTCCTCTGCCATGTGGGTTACTTTGGGCCTTAATTTTTAATTATTTGGGTTTCATGATTTCTTCACTGGAACTCTGTAAATATTGTAACTTTTGCACTTTTTAAATATTCCCTGACACAGCAACACACTCTTAAACAGAGACAATTTCAAACACTCACTATAAATCATAGAGAAGGCACATTTTTCCATCTTCTGAAAATCTAAACTACACTTTAAGACTGAGCTGTTTTTTGAAGTCACACTGATGTCTCCAAGTTCTGGAGCGGGGGGGAGGAAGTAGAGTGTATGTCAGCGGTAACATGAATTATCCTGATGACATGTTTTAACAAAATATTTGCTTCAGAGCACTCTATTCAGCAGAATTGAGTTGAAGGTTGCCAACCAAAATGGTTAATTAGTGTCTAATCAAGACATCTAAAATGAGTAGTTGGTTCCCATCTTTGAGCATGTCTCATGTCTAAAGAGTGTTTTGAATGAATTTAGCCTGCCTGACAGATGTCAACTGTGAGTGGGTCATTTGTAAGGCTGCATTAAGTAAAAAGAAAGCAGACTGTCTAGGAACTCAGACTGAACTCATCAACTGAACCAGATGCTCTCATCCTGACCTTAGATCTGCTTCTCTGCATGAGTACCTGCTATTCTGGAACTGAGGTTAGAGATTCTACTCGCAAAACCTGAGTTTACTTTAAGGTTTTGAAATAGTTACCAATTCTTGATAATCTTGTAAGACAGTCTGTTCCTATAGCAGAATTTTCTCTTCTCCCCTCCCCTCCCCTCCCCTCCCCTCCCCTCCCCTCCCCTCCCCTCCCCTCCCCTCCCCTCCCCTCCCCTCCCCTCCCCTCCCCCCTCCCCTCCCCTCCCCTCCCCTCCCCTCCCCCTCTCTATTCTTTTTCTCTTCTCCCTCTCCCTCTCCCTCTCCCTCTCCCTCTCCCTCTCCCTCTCCCTCTCCCTCTCCCTCTCCCTCTCCCTCTCCCTCTCCCTCTCCCTCTCCCTCTCCCTCTCCCTCCCTCTCCCTTCCCTCTCCCTTCCCTCTCCCTCCCCTCTCCCTCCCCTTCCCCTCCCTCTCCCCCTCCCCCTCCCTCTCCCTCCCCTCCCCTCCCCTCTCCCTCTCCCTCCCCCTCTCCCTCTCCCTCCCCCTCCCCTTCCCCTTCCCCTTCCCCTTCCTTTATTCTGATGCTTATTGCAACATTTTTATTTTCTGTAGCTAATCTTACTTTTTATTTTTAAATTTTAAAAAATTGACCTTAGAGGAAGGGGAGAGAGAGAAAGAAACATCAATGTGAGAGAGAAACACTGGGACTGAACCCGCAGCCTGGGTGTGTGCCTGACTTGGAATCAAACCCACCACCTTTTGGTGTATGAGATGATGCTCCAACCAACTGAGCCACACCAGCCAGGCACTAATCTTACTTTTTCAGTTCAGGGTAAGGCGTAAGGACGTGTTTTAGAGAAGTATTTTATTTGATCCATAGGAAAGTCTCCAAAGTACAGAGAACAAGGTCGAGAAGGCAAACTGGGAAGCAGTTTTAGTATATTTTCATTCTTGTAATAAGTAAAAACTCTTTTACTCCCAAAAATTATTTTTCCTTTCATAATTAAAAACAATATTGTTCAAAGCCCAACATCTGTTGTAGTTCTGTGTTTAATTAGCTATTTATTTCAGGGACCGTGCATCTTTGTCTTCATGTGAATTTCTCTTTTCAAATGTCCTTGCTGGTCTGTTGCATACCTCTTTGTACCGTTCTTCAAATACTTCAAAACTGGAAATTTTTAAAATTTCATTTTTCAGTAACCTGTATTAACTTTAAAATATTTTTTCTGTAATTCATTTTGCCTAAAGTCTAGTTCATCCACTGATTCCAGAGGATCCTTTCTTCACCAGCCCATTCCACCCCGCTGCACTGCTCATGGTCTTTCATGTCCTCTCTGCTTGTGCTATTTTCCAATCCTTCTATTCTTCGCCTACTAGTATAACCAGCCTTCCGCCACAGCTTCTCACAAATTGCTCTCTTCAGGGGATTCCCATGACACACCAGGATTGCAGCAATTTTAATGATGCGACACAGGTTCTTGCTTAATTTTCTGTAGCTTACGTGATACTGTGACTTTATTGACAGCTAACAATAGAGCCAATTCTTTTCTATAATCCCAAGACAGAGTAGATTTTGAAAATACATACTGATTGAAAACACTAACATTAAATTTCTTTTTTATTCCCTCATTTAAAAAAATGTAGTAATCACAATAGAATGCTACAGCTAGCTCATTACCAGTTTTTAAGAATAAATTATTATATTTCCAAGAATTTTACAAACTTGTTGATATTAAAAATTAAATCATGTAAATATGTATTAAATAAATTATATTGAAAACAAAGGTAATAAATATTTAAAATTCATCACTCCCTGATTATTTCATTACATTTTGCCGTTACCGATGCTCCTGAGGTTATTTGCACCTGTCGTGTCTGTATGGTGTGCCGCTGCGCATCTCTTCCCAAAGCTGAGGCTGAAACTGACGAAGGCGGGAGTGTTTGTACCGCAGAAATTGGCAAATGCAGGTCGGGTCTTGGTTTATGTTCTGTTGATTATCTAGACATAATGATGGTCAGCTTAAAACTTTGTTGTGTCTGTAGCCCTTTCAATGTGAAAAGCACCAAAAATTGAGTAAATATTTTTTCCTGTATTCAAACTATTGACTTATTCAACCAAGAAATTTCTTACATAATTGGTGAACAAGTGAAGCTCCAACATACCTCTTCATCATTTCTTTTTTGTGATATTTATTAACATAAATAAAAACATCAACTTTCATTTATATCCAAACTATACTTACTCATAAATTGCAAACGTAGGTTTGGCTACAGAAACAAGAGTTAGACAAAAATGAAAGAAAATATTTATTCTGTGAGAATTAATTGGCCACATAGAATTTAAAATGGAGCCTTATGTATTTTCATATTATTTGTAAATTGCTATACTTTCTTTATATCAATACATTTATAATACATGCATGTAAATACACATATTTATATATGCATAAGTTTTCCAGAAGTCTTCCCTTACATATATATTGAACTACTTATTTTTGCTTTCCATTTATTACCTGATCCTATTATCTTTTTGTCTATTTAAATAAGATTTTTCCCTTTTTATTATAATGTTGATTATTAGTATATAGCCATCCATAGAATCAGTTAGTTGTATGAAGAAGGTAGTAAGAGTAGCAGTATATTTTCATGGCATTTATATAATGTTCCTTTAGAGAACAATTAATATACCACATGCTGGTATTAATGATGATGTCTTTTTGAAGTGGATTGAGGCCACTTGTTACTCAAAATATCTAAGATGTTTGAGCATCTGGAATGAACATACATCTCAACTACGTATGTGGCCCATTCAGCATAGTGTTTCTGTGGAAATAGAGAGAATATAGAAAGTGGACATGGATTCCCTGTCAGGGCACATGCCTGGGTTGTGGATTTAGAAATGGATTTAGGAATGACAATAGACAATAGGAGAGGTTTCTATTAGATATTAATTTTTAATAACTTATCAAGTAATTGACATTTTTGGTTTGTGAAATGAATGGACGGACTCTCATTTAACTTGATACCACACATGTTTTTAAACACTTTACTGGCAATGAGTGGTAGTGTTAAGTTTGGTGGGGCCTGAAGCTTACAAAGTCATGTACCCCCCCCCTTTTAAATAATAATACACAATTATTTACAAAAATTAGGTTATAAAGGTGAATATTTATTTAGAATAAAAAATTATAGCAAATAGAAGTGTTATAAAGCTGACACACAGCACAAGTAGTACAATATCTAGAAAAATAACATACTGCTTTTTCATATGAAAACAATTTGTAAAAACATTTTCTATCAAAGGATAAAAAGATAATTTAATCCTTCTTGAATGATTGATACAATTTTTTGTTATGAATAGTTAGAAAATTATCTTTTAGCTTCATAACTTACTAGAAATGTCATGTACATTTTTAGGGTTGTCAAACTTGGGAAAACCTCTTTCGCATAACAACTGTAAGATTTCAAGTGTTCATGTATGCGTAAATGGCTACTTGTAAGTAATATTTGAATTGATAATACTCAT
Source organism: Miniopterus schreibersii (assembly GCF_964146895.1). Classification (NCBI taxonomy): domain Eukaryota; kingdom Metazoa; phylum Chordata; class Mammalia; order Chiroptera; family Miniopteridae; genus Miniopterus; species Miniopterus schreibersii. Next base: position 40,658,241 of record NC_138101.1, on the reverse strand, counting down.
TAGCTGATGTGTCATAGGTGTCCTCATTATAATGACAAGTAAGTTTCATTTGTCAATGCCAATGTTTTGTGTCAAATCAACAAGAACCAGTAAAATATAATTGACCAATAGCCAAGTGAAGGGAGTAAGCAAAGCTCTGTTTCAGCAAAGGTGAGCGTTCTAGTTTGGATAGAGTGGGGTGTGCAGTAAGACCAGAGGAGCAAAAAGGCAAAAGAGAAAAAAAGGGGCCAGAGCCAGAGAAGAGTAGGGAAATAAAATACTATCACACCCTGGCTGAGCTTGAAGATAGAGTCATAGAAAGGTCTGTTGGTGGATCACTCAGCATACAAAGGACATATAATGGAAGTGTTGAGAGTATTACAGTCAGACAAAGCCGGGTGTGAATCCTAGCTTTGTCCCTTACTAGCATATGAGACTTTGCTACCAATAACTGTACATGGAAATGACTACAAACCACCTACATTCATCCCACTAACCCAAACCAAAACTGTCTTCTTAAACGATCCCCAAAATGCTTGTGTCTCTCCCAACACCACCCAACGCAAGGGGAAGTGTGACAGAGGAGAAATTGCAGTGGAGTCAGTGGTCTTGGCCGTTGCAGTGAAAATATCTTACATTTTACAATTTTCTTTTTATACATTTTGAGGACCCCCTCATGGGACCTTAGGATGGGTTGTGCGAGTGGGAGGTCCGGCAGGTAACATTTACTTTTAGCTTCTCAGCAAATGAGCCTCTGCTAGTGACATCATGGTGGAAGGGGCATTTTGGGTATTTTCTACACAATCATGATAACAACAAATCAAGGCGGAAAATGAGGCTGACTCTGGAGTTGCTGTACCTTTGCCGCCTTCTTCCTGCGAACATTCAATAAGGTCACCTATCTTTCTGTGTTAATGATCTGTCTTTGCTGCAGAAAATGAAAAGTACTTGTTATTGGGCAACTTGAAAGAACTTCCAGAAATTATTGTATTCATTTGCTGCTTCTGGCAAACTTCAGTTTATGGGAAAAACAAGAGGCAGTGGAGGGGCTACACTAACATATTATCTAAAATCCATGGTTGCTCTTAAAAAAAAAAAAATCAACATATTTTAGGCATGAGACAGAAATTAAAAAAAATAAAACTACAATTTCCTTTTACCAAAAATTCCACTAAAAGAAACTGTGTTTTTACAAATGAGAAACATTGTATTTGCAGTTCATTCAGTTTTGTGTTTTTGGATTAAATGTGGAAACTCACAAATGTTTGTTATAAAAGGCTATATTTTATGATATTCCTGCTCCTCTATATGCTTCCTACTGAATGTGTTTTATTTCCTCTACTAGGCCAGTGGTTGTTAACCTTGGTTGTAATATAGGATCACTGGAGTGCTTAAAAAAACACCAAAAAAACAAACAAACAAAATAACTCATTTCCTAGGCACACCCCTAAATATCGGCAACTTTTTAAAATCACCTAAATGATTTACATGCACAATGAGAACTGAGAACCAAGGTACCAAACATCAGGGCAAGACATCTCCAGTCTAACCTTCAGCAGTTCCGTTCCTGTGCTAGGATTTAGAAAGGAAACAGAGTCAGGATTGTTTGTCCCTGTCTACAAGCATTATAGCTCCACCTACTGGGAGGACAGACCTTTAAAAATGAGGATTTACTCTCCATAAATATGGTTGGTTTAGTTTCAGCCATTGACAAAATAAATTCAATCTTGACTAACAACAAAAGCAGCAACAAAAATTAGTTACCAGATGCCATTTTATAAATCAAATAGAATTCCTACTTTCTTGGCCGTGGTGAAAGGCAAAGCAGATGTAGATAAACATAACATACTTCTTCAAATATTGATGATTACTTGAAGTGGGCATTGCATTCTACCTTCACATGTCAACTTGACATTTATTCTGAGGAATTCCATCCAGTCCCTATTGGTAAGTGGAACAGTTTTACCATGGAAAAATAGCAAATAGGATAAAAACTTCTACTTTGGCTCCTGAGCTATCTGAAACACCTTCTTTGTCTTACAATCCATTTTGGAAAAAGCTGCTCTAACTTTGACCTTTACTATTTGCTAAAAATTAGTTTTGGAAGTCCCCTGGCTTTCAACTCTGCTGTTGGGGGGAAGAGGAGAGGTGACAATCTCTTGCTTCCCTTTTCCCTTGGGCCAGAAGCCAAGGGACAGATGATCAGGATAGAACCTAATTCATCTATATCCAACAACTACCATACTATTGAAAGTATAAACTAAAATTACAATCATGTCCCTTTCCTTAGAAAATGAGTACTAACATTTATTCTGAGAAGTAGTAAAGGCAGTGGTGAAGAGCACAGGCTCTGAAGCCGGGTGCCCGACCTCCAATCTGTTTCACCATCAACTAGCTCATCCTGAGCAAGTTACTTAATGCAGGTGTGCCCCGGTTTCTTCATCTGTAAAATAAAGCTGATACTAGTACCTGTTTCATAGGGTTGCTGTCTTCAAGTGTTTTGATGTTGTGTTTTTATTAGTTTTTCCTATTATTTTTAGCCACAGATTTCTTAGCCATTTGGGAGTAGGAGAAGGAAGAGTGGTGGCTAGAAATGGGAAAAAGTGATCTTGCTGATGTGGGAATTGACATAAAGACAGGTGTACCTGGAAATGATGAAGAAATACAACACCTAAAATATAGGCCAGTCGAAATCATGAGTGCCTGATTTTGATATTAGATTTGGATGAGAAATATAGGAGTAGATAGTATGCTTGACAGAGGTAAAGGAATTTTCTGGCCTGGCCACGCAAGCTCCTTGGAGTCCCCCAGAATGTTTTAGAAAACTCTTTAGAACTGAGCTTACAGAATTTTTTGGCTATGGTTATGTTCGTTGATCAACCAGTGTCTCTAAGTTTTAAAAGGCAATATAAATTGCCCAAAGGAATCACATAGTTTTCTAACTCACACAATGAAAATGTGGATTTCTCTGTATCCATTCTACAAATATAAAACTCTATAAATCCAAAACAATTATAGAGAGCCTTGAGCGAGGACCTTCAACCAAAGACATTTGGAATATCCTTCCTAATATATTATAAAAACATCCAAATGGTTTGGCTTTTAAGAGCACTTGACTAGAAGTCACAAATAAGTCACCTGGGTTCTCTTTTGTAAATCTGACCTTGGCAGATTTGGGCTATCCCAGAGGAAGCAAGAAGATATCCCCCGGTTTTGTTGCCTGAACAGCTCTATTGTTATCTCAAAGACTTAGTCGGTCTCTCTCTATTTTTTTCCTTTTGTAAGAATTCAGCTAATATTGCAGCAAAATTGCTAAGGATTTATATTGTATAAAGGTGCAATAGGTCATTTCACTCTGCAGTACATCTTCTGAGCTCTAGAAGAGATGTTTTCTCATTCTCTGTGTCCAGGCAGTTTTGCTGTTGGCCATTAGAAGGATTGTGTTCATGCATACTCTGGCAAGATGGATCATGTTGAGAATAAATGCTAAAAAAAGTACAGTGGGTAAAAATTTAGAAATATTAGAACAAGAGCAAAGCTGACTATAGTTATAATTATTTGTTAGATACCTTGCCCCGGTACAGTTACTGGTTGTACAAAAGAAGATGCAGAGCTTAAGTGGGGGAAGGGAAGAGAAGAGGACACTGGCATTTTGGCTCTGCTTAGGCAACTATCACAAATCCTCCTGCAGCTGAGTGCTTGCAAAGTCTCTGGGCACCATGCAACTTGAACTAGCCCATCCTTCTTGCCACCACCACCCCCGCCCACACACACACACTTCTGCTGCTTTCATGTTCCTAGAATGTGAAGCTGCAGATGGGTAAGGGAGGTATTTGCACAGCCCTTCATTCATCAGCTAGGTATTAAATTCTTCCACGTGCCAGACACCGTGCGGGTGGGGTTGGTTTTTGGAGAGTGGAGGAGATGTGGGACGTTATCTGAGTTCCTTTCTGTCTTCACAGTTTAAGCCCAGAGGGGTGATGACTAAAAGGTTTAATGAGACATTGGAAACGGCTCCGATCTCTTCATTTACGTGATGATCTGCTCATTCGGTGAGAGAATGAAGACGAAATAGCAGTATTAATGTGATGTCTACATTAACAGCATATTACAGCTCTCCTAAGGCAATAGAAAGAGGGGGGTCCCATTCCACCTTGAACCATAGTTGCGTCTACTGCTGACACAGGAACATTTAATGAGCTAATACCGTAGGTGGTCTGAAGGTATCTATTTGCATGAATTGATAAGCATGGGGGAGGTTGACTGCCAAGGAAAAGCAGAATGGGATAAAATGGCCATGCAGAGGGCAGCAAGGTGGTGGTTTTAAGTATTTGTCTCTTGGCACAATGTTATGAATTAATTTCTGAGACTTATGGAAAGACAGAGGCTTCAAGCAAAATCCTGACCATGGGACAAGATGAGGGCTTCTTTGGCAGCACACAGGTATCCAGATATGAAACAGTAGGAGGAAGAATCGTCCCCCACCTCTGCTCAAACATAACGTCCTGAGCTTGGTAATATCAGGAGAATAAGTAGATAGTAGTCTTGGCACAATTATTAGAATCCTTTCTGTTGCTTCTCACTTTAGTTTCAAAGTTAAGGTAGCCTCAAATAACTTCATAGACAGTGGACACCAATGAGTGGGTGGGAGCAGAAAAAGTGTCAGATTCCAAGTAGTTAATGTGACTGACAAAATGGTTGTGACACATGACACACTCTCTGAGCATTAGTGAGCTTAAATAGGTGAAACTACATTGGGAGATAAAGTCTTTTAAAATACGAGTGATTATTGTTAGCATGAAATTTGGATTACACATAACTGCATAGAGTACTTGCATAGAAGGATAGAACTATTCAACATGTTCTAATTTGGTTATCTTTTTTGGTTTTCTTTCTCTTTTCATTAGAAGAAGCTAAACATTCAAAGAGCCTCAATATTTCCCCCAACCCTCTAACTCCAACCCCAAAACAAAATCACTGTCTTCACCTCATGGAACATTTGAAAACTAAGCCGCTCTCTTTGCCTTCAAGGAAAGACAAACCAGTATTTTGGTAGTTGATATTTGGGTCTAGTTTTATGTGCCATCAGGATCTATTAAGGAAGCAAAGAGAATTGACTAGGAGTTGGGGATGGAAGGATTAAGAAGCTGTGACAGACAAAACAGGACTGCAGGTAGGAAAAGTGAAGACATTAGCCCTAAAGTCTGGAAAACTATCCTGAAACATCTGTCCAAGACACAGGAGTGGAGGTGGGGGAGACAGAGATCACTGCCAGGTATCTGCCAGGTTAATGAACCTAAGAAGACCACTTTGAGGGGCATGCCAATTAGAAATTATAAACAACAGCAGCAAAAGAACAACAAAATCACCACCAAAACTTAGTGACTTAAAACAGTACCACTTCTTTCTCCTGAGGTTATGGGTAGGAAGGTGGGCTCTGACGATCTGGGCTGGGCTCGCTCGTAGGTCTGAAGTTAGCTCTTAAGCTCACTGGAGCTGGTTGATCTGGGACAGCCTTGGCTGGGGTGAGTCCTTATGTGTCTATCCCACCCCTCCAGTAGGCTAGCCCTGGTATATTTTCCTGGCACAGACAGGGTTCCAAGAGAGGAAAAGGAAACATGCGAGTACTTTTTCAAGTCTTTGAGTTAAGCTGTACTTCCCATTGGCTAAAGCACGTCACGTAGTCAAGCCCCAGTGTTACTGCAGGAGGACACTATCAAAGGCATGTGTACAGAAAGGTGGCCTTATTCAAATTTCCAGGTGCCATGTGGGAAGTTGACCCCTCATTGTTTACACAACAGAGAACCTCTTACCACCTGGACTCAGGCCCTACATCAGGTGTTCCTACCAACCATAGCACAGACGTAGCAGAAAGCTTGGCTTGATATGACACCTGGTGTCTCACTTTTGCCTTTAGCCCATGATGTTTAGTTTTTGGTTACAATGTTTGGATTAAAATTGTTTAGTAGAAAGCTATACTGGTAATGATTAATCCTAAAATACATTAAAATTTTTATCTCATATTTTTGAGTGGTTGTAAAACCTTAGTTTCATTACTTTACAGTAATGAAAAGTAATTACTTTTACTGGCTTAAAGATATTTCTCTTGTTCTTGCTATTCAGAGTAAAAACATAATATTAAGTATCATCGTGGGCTGGCTTCATCTGAATTTAATATAAATATTTTCAGTGCTATAAAAATGTGTGCAATTGATGCATGTCACCATGTATTTTATACAGAAAACTATTTATAAGAATATAAAAAACTAAGAAAAAATGTTTAAAATAGTCATAAAACAGAAATAAAAATTTATATCTACAACCAAAAATATAGGTGTATGCTCATATAATATATAATATAATGTTAGAAAAGGAGTCGTTCTAGTATGTTATATACACTATACATTTTTTTAAATTACAAACAACAAAAAATGAACATATTTTTAGGAATACTTTCCTAAAATAAAATAAAACTTTATTTTTTTTAAAAAGCAAGAGAATGATACACAAGGGATTCAAGCTAATAGTTACCTTGCATGGAAATTACAGAGAACTAAGGTAACGTAGAATCATAGGGATGTATAAGTTATTGTTAAAATTCTAGTTGTCACGATTGGTGTAGGAGTACACAGGCCTCCTATTATTAAAAATATATTCATACATATGTACCAAGGGAAACCATTCATAGACCAATGGTGAGAGTGTGCCCTGAACCACAGATTAATTAAACTCAGTACAGCTGAGTGTATATATATATCAGCATTAACTTAAAAGAAGGTTTAAATGGTCAAGGTGAATGACTTAATTTTGAAGATACTATATATATAGTATATATATCCCTACCTCTTTTTAAAGTGCTTTTACTTTTTTCCCTAATGCCTTTAAAGAAATGGCTTTGCTATATATAAATATTCTATATGAAATAGCTTTAAAATGGCTTTGCTATATATAAATATTCTGTATGAAATAGCTTTAAAATTCATTGGTTTCTAACTACAACAAGTACCAAAACTATCAATACCAATGATTACAGACCTTATTTTCTTTGTAATTTAGTTCAGTAAACTATCAGTAAAATATGAATTTTAAAACCATGGTTTATTTCTCCATTAGCCATTCTATTACAGTAAAAAACACCATGTTAGTTTTCAACATCCTATCATTTGGCTGCCACGACTAATGAAGTTATAATAGATATAGCAAGTTTATTTTTCTTAGGTTTTAGAATAACAAGGGGAGAGACTAAGTTGGTTACTATTTACTTGAAATTTCTATTTAAAACCCAGAAAAGGGAATGTAAGCAAAATGCTCAGAAATGATTACAAACATGTCAGCAGGACAAATAGATATCTAAGAAGTGACTCAACACTGACTGTTCATTGATTAAATTACACGAGTTTTATCCCAGGCATGGGGAAAGGTACCACAAAATACCTCACCACCACAACCCCGAATACATGACGGGGAGATGAGGGCAGCGAGAGGCCAGAGAAAAACAAAACCAAGCCCTCACCCTGAAGGCAAAGGCAGATGTTTCCTTTCAGAGATGATTACAACTGGGAAGCAATTAGTGACAGTCAGGTCCTACAGAGAATTCCCTCATTTAGAGGATGCTTTAAAAGAACTTATTTAGAGAGCCACAACTGTCCCTGTGTGATTCTAAAATTAAGCTGAATGAATTCCTCGAGGAATTGCCCATAAGGAAGACTCCAGTGAAAAGGCAGCCTGGGAACTTGAACATTATGATTTACACAACAGAGGAAGCCTTTTTATAGACTGGTCATCCAGTGGTTCATGAAGTTCACTAGAGATAGTCAGGGCAATTATGGGAGCAGGGAAACAAGACATCCAAGAGCTCTGCTTGTGAAGATTGCTTTCATTTTTGAGACAGTCACTTTTTGTTAGGAAAGAATACAAATGGGTTATATTCTGTTTCCTTCCAAAGGGTTTCTCTTCTGGAATTCCACACCACCCTCTTTATTGCCCTCAAATATGTTCCTATACACTATTATATATGTAATATGTATGTAAATATATATAAAATATATAAATATATTTATATTCATATGTATTCATATAGGAAGTCAGTCCACTCTCAAAAAGACTATGATGACTTAGAGTTTAATGACTCTCTAGATTTAAAAAAAATATACTACGTCACTTCCTGAGTCTGTGTGAGCTTTCAAAGTGAAGGTGAGATTAAATATAAGATTTCTTGGGCTCATCTCACTGACTTCACACAGGATAAAAATTATAGCACTTGGCAGCAGGTGTATAAAATGTCTTGATTACTTTTCTTGTAGCAAGGAGTTGGTGACTCCAGAGAGCTGAGCTCTAAACATGATGATGAGATGCCAGGGTTTGGTTTCTTTACAGCAGTCACAGCTAGGTCCATTAGTGGATGGCAGTGACTGCAATCATCTTCTTGGCTGAACCAGCAATTGCCACTGGCCACAGGGGTCCTGTCAGAGTCAATGTGGAACAATGCACATTAACAAGGTACATATGTGCCTTGGGACTAACTGATGACTATCATGAACACTAAATCAGGATAAGCTAAGGCCGAGAATTTCCAAAGACATCAGGCTTCATGACAAATCTCAGAGGGAAGGCAGGGGTGGGTGGATGGGTGGGGAGAGATTAACCTAAGAACTTATATACATATATGCATAACTCATGGGCAGAGACAATAGTGTGGTGAAGGCCTGGAGGGGGGCAGCACAGGGTGGAGGGGATCAATGGGGGGGAAAAGGGGACATTTGTAATACTTTCAACAATAAAGATAAATGAGAACATTAAAAAAACACACAACAGAAATCAGGCATCACTAGGTGTATGGAGTAAACCTGAATATGGAACATTGTTGGATCCTGTGAGAGGCCCAAAATAAGTAATGAATTGTAAGAATGTACAGGACAGAAGTCCTTAGATAACCTAGGGATTCTGGATATGAACTTCTAGAAGAGCAGCTTTGATAGGAACCAGGTTGAGGAGGGATAGGGTTGCTGGTGGTGGTACCATCTTTCCTCAGTGATCACAGAAATAGAAAATGTTGCTAATCTATGGGGTCAAGAGAAAAGGCACGCTGTATTCTGAGGTGGTGCAGAGCAGAGGAACACTAGGGGTGAGAAACATCAAGACCTCTTCACTTGCTGATCCCTTTATTTGGAATGTTCTTCTCTAGGTTCACCTATACCATTTGGTGGCCTAGCAAGCCTACAAACGGAGGCCTAGCCTGTGGCCTGCTCTGTCTCTTTCTACCTTGGCCCTGTCTCACACTGTGAAGGACCTCATGTACATGCATATGGACACCCAACCTGCAAGTTCAGGATCCATCCCAAACCCTCCCCACTAGAAAACCAGTAACCTTTTGGCTACCCATCTGGTCTAGGGGTGCAGAGAGGTCCACCTCAGAGGGAAGAACCTGAAGATGGGGCCTGCACAGACTCTAAAATGGTCTTAGATACATTTGAGCATGAAGTGTGATCTAGAAGAAGGGGGTATGGACTCTGGTAGCCACCTCCCTTGGCCTCATAGACTCTTTTCTAGTGACAGGAGCATGGCTGCATGCCTGAGAAGAACCCTCTCAAGTGCAGAACCCTCATTACCTGTTGCTCTCTTTACCCCAAGTTATCCTCATAGTTCTTTCTCTCACTTATCTTACTTTTTTTTGAGTGCAGGAAATTGAAATAATTGCATTTGCTTTGGAATTTTTCCATTTCAGCTCTGGAAGCTTTTACTCAACAAAATCTTCATCTGTAATATTTGAACAGTATAGACACACAGTACATTCACATTTTAGTAGCAAATGCGGCTTTCAGAAATATATATATTTTTTAATGTTTTGAGCAAGATAAGGAACAAAGAAATATGTGTAGAGAGAAGTGAAGCACAAAAGAAGAGGGCGAGGTGTAAGTACGCCATGTGGGTCTATGTGTTATAGGCTGGCTCCCACAGGGTGAGCACCTGACACTCATGGGAGCATTTTTCATCTCATGGAAATCTTCCATGCCCTCTGTGCTGGGTAGTAAGATGAATGAAGAAGGTGGGTAAAATATTCTCTCTTTGCTAATGATTGAAGGTCAAATTGAACCTACTCACAGGAGCTGATTGTTAAAGTTTCGGGAATTTTACAAAACATTATTAAAAATGAACATATAAACATAATTAAATAATTTATATTTAAAACAAAGTACTAAGACCTCACTACTTTCTAGATATTATGCTGTATTTTATTCTTTTCTATGCTTTAGAAGTTATTTATATCAGTTATATGTGCATGGAGGAAGTACTTTAAAATGTGTTCTTGTACTCCTGCATTCATTCTCACTCTGTTCAGTGACATGCCGTAGACTACCGAGCCCCAAAAGTTCACTGATATAGTAGGTTTATCTCCGGCCCTCTAGAGTATATGTATTTTGTACAGCTTAGTCTGATTAAAGTGATGTCATTTACATAGTGAATCAAGGTAATGTTTTTCAGAACATCCAGACAGTTAGGTTCCTTTGGACCATGTTAAGATAGAGGGAAGAGAGTTTAGCATAGTCTCAGGACAAGATCGTGGGTATATACTCGTGTTTATTTCACACAACGAAAACTCTTGCTGATCCCCTTTCCTTATCGGTAGAAAGAACACATGCCTGAGGAGACTTCTTACAGACCCTGAGCAGTTACACCCTGAGGTAATTATGACTTAATTTGATTGCCTTTTTCTTTTCAATGAACTCAAATTAAGTTTTGCTTTTTTATTTGTGAATTATTTCTTCCTGTTTCACAAGAATTTTTTTCTCTATCTAGCTCCCAAGTTGAATACATAAAGCATTAATTTTAATTCATATGTTGGACAAAATCAGAGCCATACTTTTTTTGGAAATCAATCACATTTTATCTCAGAGGAGAACACTAAACTGACTCTTTCAAATATAGCTTAGATATTATATTGGGGAATGTTAAGACAAAAGGATCTAAGCCCTTAGTTGTTTTATTTAAAAAAAATTTTTTTATGGCCTGACCACAGCATCAGCATCAGCATCTCAAAAAGATATTTTATTTTATTTGCATTTTTACTTTTTTTTTTTTAAGTATGTTTTTATTGATTTCAGAGAGAGAGGGGGAGAGATAGAAACATCAAGGATGAGAGAGAGTTGTTGATGGGCAGCCTCCTGTACACCCTCTACTGGGGATGGAGCCCACAACTGGGGTGGGCACATTTTTGCTTCTTTTTACCCTATTTTATTCCCATTGCAATTTAAGCAGTGTTGTGACTTGAAAAATCTCTTCATTATAAAATAGAATATCCAAGGATTTGAAACTTCAATATAGTGTATAGTAAATCCAACATTTCTCGAGTTTTTGAAGTTCAGATCTCTACATTGCAAGGTGGTCAGCTAATAATATTTCTAACAAGCTTAAAATCAGAAAATAATATTGATTTCAACTAAGGTTATTTAGTGCATTGTTCTAATCATCATTTTTTAATCTCAAGAGAAATTGTGAAAACAAAAACATTGAATATAAAATACTTTTAAGAAAATCTGCAAATGTCTGAAGATACTATCTTATATTTGTGAGAAAACTTTCTATAAAGCAGTGATTAAATCTGAGATGCTTTTGACATAGTATGTATTAATCCACGTGTTTATAATCTTGATATTTTGCTTTTTTGTTTATCTTGTGATTCCTTTTCTTTTCCTTCAGTCTTTTTTACTACCAATTGCATTAATTCTACTAGTTGAGGTCTAGGCTTGTCACTTCTATAGTAATGGTAGCCAAAGTGGAGAGAAAAAGTAAACACGAAGCAAACAAGAGAATTGTGAATATAAGAAAAGAGACAAAGTTTATTCTGACTATAAATTTATCTATAAATGTATCATCTTCATGAATCTTAATTGTGCGATCCTTCATTTCCTGGGTTGAAGAACCCCAAAAATTGACAAAATATGCTATTTGATGTTGGATAGACATAAAATTAAATCCAAATGTTAAAGGTTTATATGATGTGACTTTGGGCAAGTTCTATTTACTGCCCTCTGAAGCTCAGTTTTCTTCATAAATGGAAAGAAAGCCTTCCTTGTAGAGTTTTGTAACCATGAGACATACATATATAGCATGCCTGGGACCAAGCTTGATATTAATTATTTGTTAATTCTCACATTCGACAAATATATAATGAGCACCTTCTTCATATCAGGCATTCTGTTATTGAGAAATAAAACTGGCATATTTCTGGCATAAAATAAGTGGTAACTATTAAAAGACTAGAAATCGCATTCCAGAAAGAAGCCTAATGACTCAGGAGGAAGTAATGGCATATGAGGATCAGTAGTGAGCAACAAAATTGTGCAGATTTATTATTCATTCTCTTCAGTAATTGGCTGTTGAGAAAAGAGAAGAACAAATGAGGGAAGTAAAAACTTGTTAGTGTTATTGATGTTCTGGGCGGGGTCATAGACATTGAGACACTCTCGATATTAGAAAATATTAAAATCTGACTATAAATATTAATTCTGTTTACTTTCAAAATAAACACTAGAAGAATAAAAATAGAATATTTATTTTTCCATCTAACATCAGGTTTCTTTCTGTAAAAGAAAGAGGGGAGTTAAAAACTATTAGAAATTGAAAACATTAAAATCTCAGATACTAAGGACATGCCATGTATCTACTGACAATGGAAAATTTTAACCTCTGGTACCTGGTGCTGCAATAGCATTTGAAAACCATGAAGAAAGACTAGGAGAACCTCAGCATTGCTGAGCCAGAGCCTTTACATTATGGGTTTGATGAACTGAAATGATAAATATCTTTATGCATTTGCCTCTGTTAATTGAAATTTTTTTAAACTCATAGACAAAATGATTCTTTCTATGTTATGTAATAAAAGTAATTGGAACATTTATAAATTTCATAAAATGTATTGCAATTTATTAGTACATTTTCATAACATATTGTTGCCTACAACTATTTCACCTACTAAAAATTATTTCACTTGACTGACTTTTATTTAATAAATTTTATGGAATAACAAGATTCCTTATTTCCTCTGTAAAAGATAAATCTGATTCTTATAGCCTCCTGAGTGCTTATGACATGCAATCTACTCGTATATTTATGTACTGCAGCTCCCACTGTTGAGTTATAGTTTTATTTGTTCCCAAATATTTTATGCCAGTTGTATTCATCTTGACATAATTTAATTAAATATTTATGCAAATCAACAAAATATAAATGGGAACCAGAAGAGAGATATTTGTATGAAAATTAAATTAAGTTAAATGCTTCAAAAAGATCCAATAAGGAGAAACAGCTAAAAAGGATTTCAAATTAAGTGTAGGTAAGATATTTAGAAAAGATTGCAAAGCCATGGAAATCTAAAAGGATTTTAGCATGCTTTTTGCTTCACTGAAGTATTTAAAGGATACTAAATTCCTGTATCCTTTAAAAGAACTGAAACTGGAAATCTTAGTCAATATTATGGGTGTGGTTTATGTAGGAAAGGCCAGGTGAAATTTCCATCAGTGGATATATTCTCAAGGGAATGGCTTTCATTTTTCATCAAAAGACTGAAACTTGAATTTATAATTATTTAAGTTAATGTAAAATTAAATATTTATGATACCTATAATTTTTATTGTTTGCTAATTTAACTCATTTTGGGGATTAATCAGTTAACTACCAGACTCAGTTGCCTTGGTTAAAAGTATTTCTGTTGTACTTATGCATTTACTTGGTTCCATACTACACAACATTAATACATTTTGGTAGGTTAGTAAGTCACTTGCTTTTTCTTCTGATTCTCAACTGGATTTCAGTCTTCTGGTTGAACTTATGATAAATTATCTAAAGGTGGGGTAGAACTCTGACTTTATCATGAATATTCTAATAGCCAAACTTAGAGTTTTAATGTATGAAAAGAGCATGGCCGAGTGAATTTTTTGTGTTGGCTGTTTTTACAATGTACACTCTTTCCATGTAATTATAACATAATATATTAGTTATTTCTACAATTATTTGTTAATTCTAAAGCCTTTTTTCTCCAACATGTATGACTTTACCCTCATTTTAGCAGCAGGAGTTGACTTGTGATTAGCTAGTTAGAAGAACAATTGCAGCAGCCTCCGTTTGCTTTGGAACACAATAGTTAGCTTTGCCTGTATAAGGAAAAATAAGTCTATCTGAAGCCACCTTCTTAAATTACTACTGAATTACAAAAGGTTCATTTGCATGATTTAGAGTTGTATATATGGCTGTTTTTCTTTTGATATAATTCTGTCTTGTCATTTCATTAGAGTAGATAGGATCTCAAACATGGGGGAGTCATTTGAACACCCTGTGGCGTATGGCGGCCTAACATAGCTTATTCACATTTCAGAAGGTTAATAGCAAGCATGTGGGCGCCATTTGTTCTGAAAATCAAGGGGCTCAGTTATTAAATACATCATATTTATACTTAACCAATTATGGTATTACAGGAAAACCTGACTTCTTCCGGAAGGAGGCTACTTCACAGATTTTGCAGCCAAGTGTGGGGTGGGATAATTACCAAATGCTCGAGTGTCAACTCGAAAGCTTAACTCCTAAGTCACCAGGCTGGCAGCTTTATCAAGTTTCTTGCTCTGTTTCTATGTTGATTTAACAGTCAGAATTATCCTCAAATGGCCCAAATCCAATCACTGCAGAGAATTGGAGAGCTACAAAAACTGACATTTACAGCTATTTCACATTATCATTTTTCCCAAAAAATTAGAATTTTGGCTTAAGTTTGAAAACAAGTTATACCAGGCATATTAATGATTTTTACATCTTTATCTTTTTTTTTCTAAGTGTACAAAAGGACAACGTATCCTAAGTAACTTCTTTAAAAGTTCCTCTGGTATCTTATCGTGATTATTATAAAATATTTTCTCCTGAAAAATTTTTTAAAAAGTTTAAAGCATCTGACAGATGCCAAGGAGCAGACTTCACACTCTGCCAGTATTAGGAGAGGCTGCTATGGTGGAGTGAATATTGGCTAGAGGTGAGGAAGTTAGGATGTAGTTGCAGTAATTACCAAAGACTTAAGGTCATAGGAACAAAATAACTTTGCCATGTGGCAATAAAACTCCAAATATTTGGAGCCACCTACACATAAGAGGCTATTATATGACATCCGTGCAAGGGCATAGCTGTCATTAAGTAGCTGAGATAAAGGGCAATTCTGAACCTGGAGGAGGCACGCTGTCACTTGGCGTGGGGCAGGCGACATTGGGCTTCTCCAGCTGTTCTCTAGACTGGGGGAAAAGAGATGGTTTCTGAAGTAGCTCTAAGATACTGTCTCGCTTTTTGATTCAGCAGAGCCCTGAGCACATGTCTGTATCATTTACCACATTACCTTAAATGGCTTATAGGCCCACCTAAAGTTTAAGAACATGGACTCTATACACTCTAGGGTGCTGCTTGGGATGGTTTTCTAGCTGTAGCACCTGTCATTTTTCTGTGCCTCAGCTTCCTTAACTGTAAAATGGGGAGTAATCCTGTCCCTACCTTGTAGGTTGAGGTGAGGATTGAGGGAGCTACAGGTTTGTAGTGAGCAGTGATTCACATAGATAATGACTTAGCTATTGTCTTCGTGTGCCAGGTCCCTCCACCAGGACTAGGCTGCGAGGCCCCCTTGGGAAGTTGCCCAGCAATACCCTTCTTTGTGTTCTCCGTGAACTGTATGGGCTTTCAGGAGCTTTGTTTTTCATTGCAGAGACCATTTTGTATTGCAGATTTTCTTTCCGGTTTTGGCATTTTGTGGGTAGTGGTGCTGAGGTGGAGATTAGTGGGGGAGGAGCAGATCAGAGTAATATGGCAGAAACAGGCTGACAGCTTGATGCCCAAATTGAAAAGTTTACTGTTTCCCTCCTCCGCATGCCTGCTGTGCAGCTCAGAAAGAATGAAAGGACAGTGGCCTCTGGGTTGGGATTCAATGTATGGGAACATGGGAGGTAATGTGAGAAAGAGAAAAAAGACTTGGCTGTAAAAATCTATCAGATGACATTTTACAAGCATTGTAGCTATTGATTTCTAATCTAGCCCAATGGGCCAATTCATCTTCAGTTTGGGGTTAATGGATCCTCATGGAAATCAGAGACATGGAATCAGGAAGTTACAATGAAATACCAGGCTTTCAGGAGCATCTGTATTCTGGGCCTCTATCCTTCAGTGGTGTTTTTTTTATCCATCTGTCTGGGTTATATCATTAATTATAATATTTCACAACACATATTACAGAATCATGGCTTATTTATCTTTTTATTCCCAGCATCTAGCATAATATCGTGCAAGTAATAGGTACACAGTATGTTTGAAGAAAGAAACGTATAAAGGAAGACAGGAAGCTATAAAGAGAAAGAGGGAAGGAGAGAAGGAGAGAGGAAGGGAAATTCAGGCTAGTGCTTATTTATATAGCTGTTGTAAATGAATGTAGACAAATTCTCTCTTCTTAAAGAACACCAGGAAAGAGTATCATATAATCTTTCCCAATAATATACTCCAGAGAGTAACAACTATTTGAGCTGAGATGTTATGAGGATCATAGATCTTTATAAAATCTAATCTTTACTCTGGAAAGGCAAGTTTTAGGAATATAAGAAATGTGTTAAAGAGAAGTTAATCTGATTAAATTAGACAGCATATATATCACAAAAAATTCATGTTCAATAATTAGGGGGAAAAAAGAGATGTGACCCAAAAAACATTCTGCATATGCAATTGAATGCTATTGTGTTATTCATCAAGAGTCTTTCTGAGATATAAATAATAATTTTTTACATATTTTTAATTCCCTGGTACACTGCAATAAACTAAACCATTGCACCTTTTTTAAACCAGAACACCTTTCAGAATTTTCTTAGCCTCTTGAGGTTATAGAATTATTTATTGTTAGGCAATTTGGTGGCCAGAAGGAGACAGTCTAATGAGATTTTGGAAGCTAAATATGAAAAGTCTCATGTTTTTTAAAGAACATAGTGCACTTGTTGAGAAGTAGTTTACCTAAATTCAACGATTAGCTCAGCAATGTGCCGTTTCTCACATACCTTGCTATCTTAATAACTTCAGCTTCTAAGAGAAAGGCAACACTTTCCATCATTATTTCTGTCAGCACTTGTGGAAAAATATCTTTTTTAAAGTTTGATATTGTAAATATCTGCTAGAGATAAAATGGTGATGAGAGAGAAAACACAATTTCTTCATAAATATGTTAATTCAAAATAAGATGTCAAGATTTTAATTATGAAAGAAAATATGCCACTCAGTTTAAGTTCCCTTGGATACTAGGGCAGAAATACGTTCCTGATTTTCTGTTTACTTCTAGATTGACTAAGCAAGTGTGAATGGGCTCAAAAATATTTTAGCAAACTCTTAAGTATAATGTTTATATCTTTAAAGGTTGTGAAAACAAATGCCAATTTACAACTCTTCTTTCTTTCTTATTTTAAAGGAGAAACTTGAGGCTTTTCTTTGTAACTCCTAGCTGTATACTATAGTGTGTTCCTCCTAGCTCTATATGTCTTTTACACATGGATGTGTCAAGCAGTGCCAGGCAAATAGGCAACATCCCATAATTGTTTCTTGAGCTGAAATTAATAGTTAACACTCAGGTGTTATTTGAAGGAATGAATGGGTGATAACTCACTCATTGCCCATCAGAGTTATTCAACATGCGTTCGCATGGAATATCAAAAATTCAGTCTTATTCTTGGAGACTGTTCATAGAAATAAAAAGTATCTCTCTTTAAATCAGTAACTACCACAATTTCAGGGGATGTAAATATATGTGGCAGAAAGCAAACAGCATTTAATGAATGAAAACAGAACATACACTTAACCTTTACATCAACCAAGTGCTTGTTTTTCCTGAGCAGAGAATCTTGGACAAGACTTTACACTCTCCAAAAGAAAAGAAATGGTAAGTTACCATTTTTATTATGGAGAAAAGTCGGTTTCATTTTATTGGAACTTAACGAGTGTTCAATTGATGTTCCTCACACTTTAAAATGAAAAATAAGCAGGGATTAAATAAACATAGGACGTTTCAGAATAAAGTGATCCTTTTTTAAGGAGTAACAAGCAACTGTGCATAAATTATGAGAAGGGAAATCATATCCTCACTGCACTGGTGTCTTTTTAAAAAAATTGAGGTAGAATTGGTATATAACATTATGTTTCAGGTGTAAAACATTATAATTCAACACTTGTATGTACTGCAAAGAGATCTCCACCAATGGTGCAGTGATTATACATCACCATACAGTTGACCCCTTTCACCCATTTTGCCCACCCCCAACCCCTTTCCCCTGTTCTCTGTATCTATGAGTTTGTTTTTATTTTGTTTCATTTGTTAACTGTTCTTTTTTTTTTTTTTGATTCCACATATAGTGAAATCATACAGTATTTGTCTTTCTCTGTCTGACTTTATTTCACCTAGCATAATACATTCTAAATCTATCCATATTGTCACAAATGGCATGATTTTATCTTTTTGTGGCTGAATAGTATTCCATTTTGTGTGTGAGTGTGTCTGTGTATCTTCTTTTTTGTTTTTAACACAATTACTTTATTTTGTGTGTGTGTGTGCATTTTCTTTATCCATTCATCTATCAATAAACACTTGGGTTATTTCCATATTTTGTCTATTGTAAATAAAATACTGCAATAAACATAGGGGTACAAATATCTTTTTCAATTCATGTTTTTGTATTTTTTGATAAGTGTCCAGAATTGGAATAGCTAGATCATATAATAGTTGTACTCTCAGTTTCTTGAGGGATCTCTATACTGTTTTCAATAGTGGCTGCACCAATTTACATTCCGATTAACAGTGTTCTAGAGTTCTCTTCTCTCCACATCCTCTCCAACATTTGTTATTTCTTGTCTTTTTAATAATAACCATTTTAACAGATGTAAGGTGATATCTCATTGTGGTTTTGATTTGCATTTCCCTAATAATTAGTGATGGTGAACATCTTTCCATGCGCCTTTTGGCTATCTGTGTGTCTTCTTCAGAAAAATGTTTATTCAGATCATCTGTCCATTTTTAATTGGGTAATTTGATTTTTTGTCATTGTTGTTGAGCACTGGTGTCTTCGTTTGAGGTTATCCTTGAGTTCTTTCCTGGGAAGGTGTTATATAGGCAGAAACTATCAGCTTTGAGATTCTTGGGTTAGTAATTGCCTTAGAGGGGGGTCAAATTAAGCCTACCTTATTGATTTCTACTGTGTAGCAAAGGGTGTTATATCATATGTTCAGATTAGTAGCCATTATAGCAACTACTCAATAGACCCCACAGAATATTACACAGCTAAGATAGGTTACTTGTACTAAATTGCCCAGAAAATGCTTTTTGAAAATGGATTTAGTTTATAGTTTGGGAAGTATATGTAGAAACATTTTCACATCTGTTCAGTAACTATTTACTGAAATAACAGTTTTAAGGAAAGAAAATTTAATAATGGAGATGATGAGTCTCTTCATCCATGCAGAGGGAAAAGAGCAAAATAAGAGGAGAAATAGTAGAACTAGAAGGGGCAATGGAGATAATTTATATGAAGTTCACCTCCTCTAAATGAGTTCCCAAAATGAGTTCTAGGAACACAAAGGAGTTGCCAAACTTTGTCTATGATAAACAGAGCTGGGACTTCAAATCTGAACCTTATGATACTTATAGGACGCCTTAAAATAACATAACCCTAGGCGTCTAGAATGTTTAAAGAATTATGTGACACTGAGTGTGAGATATTTAGTCCTGCTGAGAAAATGGAACCATTCTTAAATATTCTAATGCTAGTGTGGTAGCAGAAAGGAAAGGAGAAAATGTGCTGTGAAACATGGTTAAAGCAGGTGGTAGAATAAAAGTGACTCTAACACAGCTTTGAGGACTGATAGCAGGGTAGATGAGTTAAAAGTATGGCATCCAAGGAAGAACAGATTAAATATAATCTAACCCCACATAGATACAAACATAAATAATGCTATGTGTTGTTTAATGTCCACATAGTAATAGATAAAAAATTATATGGAAATAATAGACATTCAATACAGGATATTGGTTAATTTAAGGGTGAGAAAGGATGACTCAATCTGGGAAGGGTTACTGGATTATTTTATTATAATAATGTTATATTTAAGCTGGCTATATTATTCTTTAAACATACATATACCTTAAATATTGCACCATAACTCTTTACAAGGTTGTATAACAGTCTTCAGTTTAGGATGTGATTATAGACTTTATGCATATCTATGTTCATATACATTCCTTTTCCCATACCACCACCCAAAAACTGGTTTAAGACACAAAGATATGAAGTTAATATTGTTTAAGTTGTCCAAAGTTAATATTTCACATCATGAGCCAAATTTTTTGACTCTCTGTTAGTGGCCTCTCCTCTCTCTCCCACCCCCAGTTCTCACGGCCTATTTCCACCAGATGTGTGTCCACCCACTTCGGCGTGGGCCCTGCCCTGTGAGGCCCACACACCCACCATCTTGCACAGACATCAGCATCATGTTTACGTGCCACCTGTCTTCCTTTCTCAGTGATGGGGAGATTTCATTTCACTAGGTTTAGACCTCTTCTGCTATAAACACTAGAAATTCTAAGAACCTCAGATTCCCTTAGCAAGCAATTTATACTGGACATCCTTCTTGATAATTTCAGTGTATCTATGGTTAAGTAAATAGAGTATTTATAGTTCTGCATGCAAACAACAATAGGAAGATTCACAAATGACTGTGTTTTAGTACAATAAATCATGAATTAACCTAAAGTACTATTGGGTACATGTTTTCATTGCCACTGGAATCTTCTCAGTATTCGGATTCATAAAGCTCTATTGAATTAATGTTCTGAAAGTGTCAACAACATACCAAGGACTAAGCCCTTTCACATTATTTTTTCATGCCAAGAACAGAGACTGCTCCCTGTCCTCATCACTTTGGCTCCTGTTACATTTAAAACACCTGAGAAGAAAAAAGTGAAATTCTACTTAAGTATAATCAAATGTACAACCAGGTATAAGATGTTATCATGCATATTCCTGTGTCAAAATTTTCATGGGCATGAACATAAAGTGTGAGAATACATGCAAGCATATGACACTGCATTGCACTCCGGATACAGCACCGTGGGGGGGTCTAACTTCTCAGGAAACTTCATAGGTGCATAAGCAGAAGCAAAAGTGGAGGTCAAGTTTGCACCATGTCACAAAATAAAAACCTAGTTTCCAGCATAGAGATGGCACTAAAGAGACACCAGACCTATCTCGTTTTCTGCATCGCTTCTGTCAAATCTAGTGCTGTAGCACGTGTCGGGGGCAAGCAAATACCACGTGAAGAGAACCAGTTTAAAATCTAAACCAGGGCACCACAGAGTATGTCCAGTGTCAGGTCAGAAGTCATAAACTCTGGAAGGTCCCAGGAGTCCATGTTCTGCTTTGAGATTATCCACTTACAAAGGACTTCGAGGGTTTCAGCTTTCTTGATGGCTGGCCCCGCCTCCTGCCAACTACTACCCTAGACGTAAACACCGACAACACACAGCGTAGATGCCCTCATTTCCCCTCTGCTAGTCTCCAAATGCCACCTGTGTGGAGGCAACTTTGAGTGGAGGCACAGCTCTTCTACGATCCCGTATTGTATCGGCGCGGCGGCCTGCGGCATCGTAACAGTCATTAGTCAGGACAACTGGTAGCTGAAACAGAGGCGTGGGATCCTTCACACTGCCTTTTGGGAGGGGCGGCTGAGAATCTGGCCTGCTGTGGACTCCTAATGGGATCACACTGGGCAGGATGGACTCTGTCGGCCACTTATCCTTTTTTAGCTTTCGGCTCTAATGTTGGGAGCATCACTCAGGGGACAGTAGGATCTGAGAATGCACCGAGTATCACCCTCTGATTTCTTCGAGGCCACTTCAACCTAGTTTTCAGGCAGCAATTATTAATAAGGGAAAGGTGGGTGATAACTGAGGCGAGATCCCTGGAAGCTTCTCAGGCTGTAGGCTGGTTTTCTAGTTGCACACGCAGGGACTGCGAAGGTATTGCATGATGATGTTGAAAGGGACGGTTTAGACCATGTAAAATGTAATTTTTATTTTAAAAAACACTGACCATTTTCATTTTTAAAAATGTTCCCATTTGTCTATTATCTATGTTTTCCCTTCAAGTTTCTATCTTTTTCCTGTTGATTTGAAGTTCTGTGTATCTACATGAGTGTGTTTATTACTCTGTAGACTCAACACTAAAACACATGCACTAATTTAGTCTAGCCACAGCCATAACATATTTCAGTTCTCACAGAAACCTCATGGAGATGGTGATATTGTCATCACCATTTTACAAATGAAATTGACTCAGGCAAGTTAAACAAGTTATTCAAAAAATATAGCAATTATGCAAAGTGATGGATTGTAAATAAAGGGACCTAATTTCTGTTTAGTTGAAATTTGTAGCCTTTCTTTAAAGTATATTCAGGCAAATATCCTTTATATGTTTAAGGCATTTCCACCCTCTGTCTTCCTGTAATGGAAATAGAATTAAGTGGAGAGTAAAATATCTAAAGAATGGATAACTTGTATTTTTTCCAAGTTTTGTCCACGCATATGAATTTTGTTTTTAAATTTATTTTGAATTAGCATATAACATAAGTGTTGTTCATATTGTTATAAAATCTTTGTAAGTATCATTGGCCTGATATTCCTTCAAGTAGTTATAATACCAGTTACCTATCCATTTGTCTGTTCTGCCGATTTAAATAGTTTTGAATTTTTCTCTAAGCACAGATAATGGTGCAATAAATATCTCAGTGGCTAATGTTTCTTGTGGATTTATAATTATTTCCTTGGAACATATCCACAGAAGTAGAATGAATGGGACAAGGGGTATCAGTATTTTAAAACTATTGATGCACATGCTAAACAATTTTCCTACATGCTTTAAAAATAACACATGGGTGTGAGTTAGGTGTGTTATATTATCTGTATAATTATGTGTGTGTGTGTGTGTGTAGGTATATATATGTTTGTGTTATCTGTACAATTACAAATCAATACAAAATTAGAAATAATATTGTCAATGTATTCTAATTTAACTAATAGAATCAAATGTTAGATGATGAATGAAACCATGAAATAGTTCTCTGATAATGGAAGAGGTAGAAAAATAATGTTTTTTTTAAAAAAGTTAAAATTACTCTTAGTAGATACATTGCTTTAGATAGGCACCCATAGCACTGACTAAAGATCTATTTTTTTAATCTAATTAAATGTCTATTTTATGCTGATAAAGGTGTACATTAATCAGCAACAGAAAATTAGATAAGATTTTAGAAATATTGGAACACAGGCCACATATTGTTGGGTCACAAAAGAGATGATAATTTGAGATGAAAGAGTCATTTTTGAGCATTTTGTGGTTACCCACATTCATTACCTTCTAAATATGCCCCAAGCAGGGGAATTCCCAGGTATGTGACCCTGAAATTGTCTGAGCAAACTCAATACTATGTATGATCTTTAAATACTGAATTAATATATTCCAATAATAAAATGAGTTCTTAAAGAACTGTCTTCAAAGATGGCATGTGTCACAGATGTAAGTAAATTTAGACAATGTCTCAATAAAATGCCAAATAAGTGACCAAGAATATGTACATAATATGGATAATCTAGTTTTATGTGTATTATTTTAACTTACATGAACTTTGATAAAATAAAAACAGCATACTGGTTTCCAGTATTTTCTTTTTTTCATTTACAACTTCTAGATTTTTGTCAAATTTAGATCACTTTGATATAGAAAAATCAGTTCTGGAAATGATACTTGGCTTAGACAATTTAAGCATAAATAAAATAATCAATTATCAATAAAAATTATGGGGTAAAGTATTACCAATATTTGTATTTAAAATATTATTATAGTTATTTATAAAGAAGCTTTTCTTCTGGGGAATAGTGACATCCTAAATGTTTTCCTGGTCCTTTCTGAGGCCCCGGAGACTAAGCATACCCTGTTTTTCTGCCTGCTGTGCCACTCTACCATGTTGACAGATATCTAAGGATTTTGATCCCTGTTTCAGGGCCACCCCAGGAAGGGTTTTCCTCAGCCTTTATATCACCAAACTTATATGTATTCAATGATCTCTCCCCACCACACACACACACACACACACACACAGCCCCAACATCATAGACTGTGGATACTTTTCTTTCCAACACTAACCAACATCTAATTCTCCGGCTCTCCGTTTCAGCTTTCCCCTTTCAACCTTAGCCAATGGAATCCTAAGAGATTTCTCTTTCCTTTGTAATACCTTCCAGCACTGGCTTTTTCTTAGGGACAATGAGAGACATGCTTAGTGTAATTCTTGAGTTTCAAGCAAGTTTTTCTCAAGGGAATTTCAAGGCTCAAGTCCACCATGGAATATAGAGGACATTCTCTATATAAATCACATTCTCACCATCCACTTTTTTCATAATAGGCTCATCTTAATGTACTTTAAAGGCACATTGAAGTAGGAAATACATTTTGCTTGATTATGAATGAATATAGTAAACCACAGAATTAGTTTAATCAGGTAAGCTCTTTCTTGACCACTCTCTACTTCTACCTACCTCATTCCAAAGACCAACAAACCATGTTACTGCAATGAAATTGTTTGTCAAGCTAACTTTCTCCTCTACTGGTTTATAAACATATCAAGAGTGAAAAGAAACATTGTCTTACTCACCTCTCTGTCCCTAGGACCTACAAGAGTGCCTGACCCTTAAGAACACTCAATAAGTACTTGTTGAATGAATACAAGTGGTCTTTTTGGTCTCAGTGGTTGAACTGCCTGAATTTCATCTAACTGGCAGCTTTTGTGAATCGCTATAGCATAAAAATGCTAAGAGGCTGGACCAATGATCAGGAGAGAAGGGAGAAGGGCTCAGCAGTTTTAGTAATAGTGTCATTTTAAGTTGTCCTTTTCCTATGAGCATGTCCAGTTCATGGGTGACACAACTGTGAAGAGAATTGAATCGGGCAGGACTGTGATGTTACACAGAAGAACAAATCATCTTTCTAGTAATCTCAAGAAATAGACTTTTTTTGTCACTATCAATTTTTTCCGTGACTTGATATCATAAAATATGTTAAACTAAACTTTTAGGGTTTAAGTAATGGCTTTCATGACATTATCACATCTCATCTTAAAAAATATATTGAAATGTAGGAACTGATAGTTCGAGAATTTAAAGGTCTTTTTGTGGTGACACAGCTACAAAGAGGTAGATCTGAGCCTAACTCTTCTCACAATGGGTATTTCTATCATATCATAAGTGCAAGACCTTATGATGGAGAACTCAAAGATAAATTAGGCATCAGCTCCCTGCGAAGTATATAATCCACAGGCGAAATAATTGACTATGAGACAAGGTAAAAATTGGAAGTACCATCAGAGAAATACAAATAATTTGCAAGGGGAAGATAAAGGAGTGAAAGCTGATTCCCTCCTGGGGCTGGGGGAAAGTCTTCACACATTGGCGAATGAACAGGACTTTTAGGATGCCAAAAATTTGGACATTTGGATTGTAGGGGAAGGTCATTTTAAGCTGAAGAAAGCACATAAGCAAGCACAGAGCTTGGGTTGAGGATCAGGGAATAGCAAGTGGCTTAGTCTGGCAGGATCTTGAATGGGTGTAGCACATAATATGGTCAGAAAGGTCAGTTGGGGCCAGATTGTGAAGGAACTTGAATTCCAGACTAAAGTGTTCGAATTTATTATGGAGACAGTGATCACTGAGGATGGAAGTTTTCTGAGTGAACCATTAAAATTGTTGAGCAGGGGGAATGATGGCTTGGACTGTCGCCACTGCACACATATCCCTCATTTTATCAAATCAAATATATGTACACCTGTTTCTTTGGCTGATGTCAGGAAATCCTTTGATATTTCCCCAGGGTAATATTTTCCTTGTACACCTCAAGAAAAGGAAACTGAAGATCCTATGAGCATTTCCAAGAAATGGGCTGTCCCAGGGCAGTGAGCCCTGTTTTCTGCCCAACAAAACAGGTCTGCTTTGAGCAGGGTGTGCACTGCACACATTCGGTTGATAGCAATGGGAAAAGCAGATATTCCATCTGCCAACGATCAAACACATAAAATCACGCAGGAATGTACAGTATGCTGGTTTGAACTACATAGGCGTTTGCCTCAACCAAAGAGAAAAGACTTGCCTATTTATGTCCCCTGGTAAGGACATTAGTGAGGAAAAGCTTTGATGTTTAAGTAATCATATAATTGACTCTACTGTTGGATCCAGAAGTCCAGGGTTGGTTTCAGGAATGAACACTGAACATTTTTAATGGCACTACAAATAAATGGAGGCATGTGGTGAAAAAATGCTAAGCACATAGACTATTATCTGTGAAATATTCTGATTATGCAGATTTTAAACTTTGCCCCTCAAAAGGTACATTTCCAGTGTTGCTGAATTTAGGTTTTAGGTGTCATATCCCTGGGACTCTAAAACAAAACACAACAACAACATACATCTCCAATGTGTCCGTCGATATTTTGTACAAGTTTTGAGAAAACAGGGATGGAGATGATTGAGATGGCTGCAGAAGGACATCTGTCTTAAGATTTTATTATTAGAACTGGAATCAATGTCTTATCATATTACTACTCCTCCTACATCCAGTGAATTTGCCCAATCCTATCAATTTATCTCTGATAAAACTATAACCATCTGCCTTTTTCTGTCACTAGCTTACCCCAGGACTTCATTGCCTTATTCCTGGATTAGTCTAATAGTTTCCTAACTGATTTTCCTGCCTTCAGTCTCCTCTTTCCCCTGTCCAATCTGCCCACTACCTCCTTTCTTCCCTATCCAACCTGCAACCATTCCAAACTAACATTCTTAAAATACTACTCTTGCTCTGTTACTCATCTGTTCATACCACCTCATGGTTTCCCATATCTTACTATACAGCTGGGCATTCAAGGAAGGTACTCTTGATAAAATACACCAAGTAGCTGATGCTCCTGCATCCCAGTGTTTATCAACATACACCCTGAACTATGCCACACTATTCACGTTTTTCTGTTTCACATTTTTTCTGAGACTTCCCCCGCCCCCCACCCATCTTTTGCTTAATAGCTCTTTCCTCTAACCTTCCTCTTTATCAGCCTAAATCTTACCTTTTTCATAGTTACTTCAGTCCACGCTGGTTTCTGAGTTTTCCAAATGGCTTTCCAAATTTACATCTGAACTCCTAATCTGGCACTAATTATGGACTGCCTTATTTGCTTATTTAACCACTTTACATCTGAGTATTGTTCCCCAAAGCAACTTTGTGTGCCATTAAGGAAAGGATCATTTGTGGTTCCACTTTTGTAACCTCCCACAGTTTTTATAGAGTGATTTCAAAGTAAAAGTTTTTAAAATGTTTTGAAATAGAATTCATTTCATACAGACAAGATAAATAAATGGTAAAAAACAAAAACAAAAATGAAAACAGTTTTTCTAATTTATTTTATGTCCAAAATAGAGAAATGACTTTAAAAATAAGATAAATAGGAATAGCTAACAATTAAGATATTGCTTATTTTATTTCAGGCATTCTTTTATAAACATTCGATGTGTGATTTTATTTAATATCTTCAGCAACCTTGTGAGGTGGTACTAATGTTATTTTCGTATAGAGAAGGAAACTGAGACTTATAAAGATTAAGAAACTTGGCCAAAGTCACTCAGCTGGTAATGGAGTTTAAGCATATGCTATTAACTTCAGAACCATATTTTTACTTACTCCTTGCTATGTTCTGAATGTTTGTTTCCCCCCAAAATTTACAGGTTGAAATCCTAATCTCAAGATGATGGTTTTAGGAGGTGAGGCCTTTGGAAAGTAATAAGGCCCAGAACTGTGAGAAATAAATTTCAGTTGTTTATAAGGCACCCAGTCTGTGGTATTTTGTTATAGCAGCTTGAACAGACTAAGACACTCCTATAGTCTAGATCAACTCTCCATCTGTTGTTTATTAATATAAATCCTTGTTTTAAAATAAAATATGATTATTTTACTGTTGATACCAAGCTAAAATGTTACCAAGCTAAAATGCAAGACAATTGTACCAGAATGAAAAACAACTCTACTCATATAAAGAAAAATTGCATATCCCTGTATGATAAGGGGGGGGAATGACTTTAAAGAGAAAAAATATATATACTGTGATTGCGATGGAAAAAACAGTCATAGAATAATGGCAAGACACATTAATATATGCATGTCATTTAGGCATTGTGATTTATGTTTTCTAGTCTGAGCACATATTGCATTATTATTTATAACCAATACTCATTATTTTAAAAAAGAATTGACTGTTGTTTCTCTGACTTTAGCCATAATTTGGCTTTCATTGGAATTTCTTGTTCAGTTTAGAGTCTGATAGTCAAAATAAGTTGTAAAGATAATACAGTTCAGGAAAAAACTCCTAAATTTAAAATTATTTCTCTTAAACCATATTGTGGAATTTTATAGAAAACAAGGCTGTCCAGCTGGTCTAAATTTTCAGGGAAAACAAATAAGAGGAAATTGGATATTCTTCCAGCAGGAGGGTTGCAGGGAGTAAGTATTGTGCATTTGGGAACAAAAAGCCTTCTGACTGAGAAGTAGGTATGGTTCATAATATCAATGTTTAATATATAATGTTTTATATGAATGTTATTAGAGAACCTCAGTGGGAGCGCCATCCTTCCCTTGGGAATATCTTCATGATCTTTCGATGACAGATAAATTGTTAAGTGGTTAGGACTGGTGAGCAAAAGCTCCTCAGAACATCAGTCATTTCTGCAGATGGGCTTTGAGCTGGAGACTCTCAGACAGGAAACGGGGCACTAGTGAGTGTCCAAAATGGGGGAGCAAGCTGTGAAACAGGAAAGACTGTTCCACTCTGGCTAAGAGACTTCTTACAGCTCTGAATAGTTTCCGATGAAGATTACCTCTACCAGAAAAGCCACAAGAGTAGCCTCATTTGAAACCACAGCTTAGAAGTGGAGCGCTTGGGAACCAATGGTGACAAAGACGGATGAATAATCCATTTCTGAAATCATTCACTCAAAAAATACCTTTTATCCAACACCTTTATACACCAGGCACTCTATTGGGCACTGAGGTTATAAAAAATATTTTACAAAAGTAGTCTTTGCCTCCAAGAGGGTCAGCATGGTTTTCAACTAATAATTTGTAAAAGAGAAGTGGGTTAAGGGTGAAGATAGGACTCTTCTGGCCTTAGAGTTTATACGGCAGGGTGACAGAAATAAGTGCCGCAAGGTTGCTTGACAAGATTTCCCTTTATCACCCCAAACTCACTTTAGGTATTTCAAGGAGGAAGTGAAGGCGCTACTCACTTAGTTCAGTATAGACAGGAGAGGGTTATTCCTAATGACCAGAGGAGGTGCGGCCTGCGACAAGGTCAGCTCTAGGCCTGGCGCTCACCAGGGGCCCTGCAGTAAGGGACGGGTTCTAATCCTGGAGAAACAGCTGGAGCCGAGGATCAAATCTGCAGAGCACCCGGTATCTCTTATTAACTACTTTCGCGAAACAACTGTCCCTAAGAAAGATGAATAAGCTACAGAATAAGGAATGGGAGAGCCAGTTTCAAACTGTAAGGGTTAACTTACTTCCTAGCCCGTTGCACCTCTATTCTAGCCCTCTGCTAAAATTCATAAACCTGAACCATGAAAAAAATAATGTCTTCATTGCCTTCACCATAATGGAACAGAAAAGAATGGCCAGATACTGATCAACAAGGATATGCTAGGTACCTTCTCTGGGCAGGGGCTGTAGTACCTTTAGGGAAGGGATGAGTGGAAAAATTATAATCGTGAAGGAGCTGCCATGTGGTCACTGCTTGTTATGTGCCAGGCACAGTACTAGGTATAGTTTATATTTGTCTCAAAATACATTTTGATGTCATAGACCTTAGATTCTTGTTACACATTTTTCAGCCTCTCTGGCTTTGCTTCTTCCTTTGCCTAAAACCCATTTTCTCTCAAAACTATCTGTGAAAATCCCATTTATCACTCAAATCTCACAACTCGACTATCTACTTACCTCAAAGACTTTGCTATAACTTTCCCCAATCTGAGGAAACTGATCTTTTGTTCTCTGTGGTAGGTATTTATATTCATATAGAACCTACTTTTTTTATTTTTATTGATTTCAGAGAGAGGAAGGGGGAGAGAGAGAGATAAACATCAATGATGAGAGAGTCATTGATTGGCTGCCTCCTGCGCGACCCCGACTGGGGATCAAGACCACAACCCGGGCATGTGCCCTGACCGGGAAGTGAACCACCATCTCGTGGATCCTAGGTCGATGCTCACCTGCTGAGCCACGCCTGGTCGGGCAGAACTGACTTTTTTGCCTTATATTGCAGTGCTGTAAGCTCAGGGGACAAGTGTCTGGCTTCCTTACTATATAACTTCTTCAGAATAGAAACCATGCCTTTTTAAAGATTTGTCTTTCCCAGAGTGTTTTTCAAGGTTTTCCCCGAACACCTCTTGCATCAGAATCATTTGGAGTATTTGTTAAAAGTCCAGATTACTAGCATCTACCTTAGCATTGCTGAATTAAATCTCAGAAGGTAGGGCCCATGGATTCATATTTTAAAACATCTTAAAGCATCTTAAGTGAGTCTGATGTTCATTAAAGGTCAGGAATCTCTGTCTTAGCATAGAGCAGTGGTTCTCAACTGGGAGTGATTTTGCCCCGAGGGGACATTTGGTAACATACGGAAACATTTTTTGCTCATTAGAGCCGGGACAGGGGTGGATGCTCCTGTTGTTGAAAGGGTAGAGGCCAAGGATGCTGCTCAGCATCCTATGATGCACCGGACAATTCCCAGCACAAAGAATTATCCAGCCCAGAACGTTCGTGGTGCTGAGGCGGAGAAATGCTGGCATAGAACTGACCAATGAATGTTTCTTAAATAAACAAGCTTATGATGAAGTTGGTTGGGAAAAATAAAGCTGATGTTTTTAATGAGGTCTCAGCTGCATTCCTTCCAGGAAATGCTTGGTGGGGCTGCTTGACAGCTTTGTACCTGCCTAGTTGTGCGGCTTCATTGAGGCCCAGACTCCCTAAAGCCCATCTATTCCAGTGACTGTACATCACACTTAGCAAGTTTATATAAGAGAAACAAACTTTTTAAAAAAATGTTAACCTAATAGTAAGTTTCTCCTTTTAATTCTTTAAAATCGAAAACCACTTAATAAGTAGTCTCTTAGGTGATCGTAGTATTTCAGGCAGCATGAGCCTCTGTATTACAGACAAGCCAACTCACAGACATTCCATGATCTGCTGGTGGTCACGTGGTGAATTAACACCCTGGTTAGGATTAGAATCCACTGTTCTCTACACACAAATCATAAAGCTACATTGCCCTCCAAATACTTATTTCAACATTTGTGGTCCTTCATTTGAAAATGGAGTCTTCTGAAATCTAATAGTACATCTTTGAAATGTCTTTTCATATCTCTTTTTGATTGCTCAGTCCTAAAAGATTCGGCACCTACCATAACCATGCATCATTTCCTCTGTCTGGAGAGAGGACGTGTTTAGATTGTCTCTATAGAAAGAAGTCGGGGGTCAGCTCATTTTGACTGTGGTCAGTTTGGAACCTTATCGCCAGTGGTCTTGGTGGGATTCTTTTCAAATGTAGGCCATACAGAACTTTTGGCTGTGCTGTATTAATATGATAAGCAAATTGTTTGTTTCATAATCTCAGAGATTATATATGTGTGTAGGTGTATATATACACATAACTCCAAAGTACTAAAATGAAAGATATAAAAATTAAGTAAAAGACTCTTTTCTGACTCTGCTTCTGCCCCAGTTTCCCTCTCGGTTTTTGTTTGGGTTGCAAGGCCCCCAGTGTGGCTGCTCTGTGCTGAGGCTCCCTGGGTTTTGGGTAACACTTTGACTATGTAGTTGCAGGAAAGCAGAGGACAGGGATTTAGTTACGGTTTACCATCTCAAAATAAATTCTCATTTTTTTAAAAGAGATATTTATTTATGCAGAAACTTCTTAGGATATAACTAAAATGCAGGAACACATTATAGATTCTTCCACAAGTTCTATGAAGATTTTGGACACAGACTCTGTTATTTTCTTCCTTTTTTTTTACTATTTGAGAAATTCAGTTCTAGTCTGTTCAGGTCAGAAGTAAAACTGAGTTCAAAAGACTGGAAAGTATTTCATAGCAAGCATATAAAAACATTTTTCTTGGGTGGTCTCTCTGTAACTCATCTTTTTTATTTTTCTTCTCCTTATCACCTATGTTTTCAAACATGTTTTAATACCAGACGAGTGAATTAAAGGAAATAACTGTAAAAAGAATCCATCTAAAAGAGAGAAGGAAGGAGAAATGCGAAGGCTAATTAATAAGGGTGCTCTATGTTTTCAGCATTTAGTATGAGGATAATTTCACTGCCGTCTAATAAAACGAACCAAGAGTGAAAAGTTGAAATATTAGGCTTTCCTGTGGAGCTGCTTTCATGGAGCCCTGAGAGCCAACATCAGCGGAACGACAGAAGGGCGTTCACGTCTCTGTCTAGTCTGTGGTGGACTGCTGAGATGGCTACTTGAGGCAAATAAAACTCCCAAACCGAAATCTAACCTGAACCTCAGAAGTTCAGTGACCTAAGGTGAAAGAACTTTGCTTCAAGTCTCCACTGACTTCCTCTGCTTTTCACTAACCCCTCTCCCCAAATTGCCTCCTTAAAGCTAAACAAACAAAAAGGGCAAAACACCAGGCTTCTCAACAAAAGGCATTTTGTTTTCTACCCAACTGTTGTGTACAATATATGAAAGTCGCAGTCATAGCAGAAGGAAACTTACATTAAATTAACATTCCCCCAAACAACTTAAAATCAATGGATGTGTTTTCTTCCAAAGAAATCCATAATTACCTTGGCTTCAGCACAGCAGAAAATAACAGAGTGTCATAGACAGGTTTTTGAGTTGACTGTAGTTCAGATCAAGGTCCACATATGCTGTAAATCTCCATAACAGCAACTAACTATCAGAACCTAATAAGCCATTTAGTTTCCAAATAGATTGAGAACAAGTGTTCATTTCTCATGAAGTACCTTGAAATGACGAGTAGACAAAGTTAAAGAAACAGCTTAGAGATTTAAGCCTATGCCCATAGAATAGAGCTGCCAGATAAAATATAGGACACCCGGTTAAATTTGAATTTCAGATAAGGAACAAATTTTTCTAGTATAAATATGTCCCAAATATTGTATTGGACATACTTATACTAAAAAATTATTTGTTATTTACCTGAAATTCAAATTTAACTCTGTGTTCTGTCTTTTTATTTTTATTTGCTAAGACTGACAACCCAGTTTAAGAAGATAATTTCAAACTTCAATTTTAGAAATCCTGTTATTAAACACTAAAATAGTTGAAGATATATATATATATATGTATATATGTGAATATAAATATATATTTTATTTGTATATTTTCTTTATATGTTTATAATAGTTGAAGATATATAAATATATAAACACTTATTTATTTATATATTTATAACAGTCAAATATATATAAGTATATAAATATATACATATATGTATAAATTTTTAAAATTGTGCAAGGTATGTGAAATGTGAGAAATTTAATGCCAGTGCTAGGAGGCATAATATGTGCAAAAATAACTAATGAATAATAACAAAGAAAGGGGTCATATCCAGTACAACTTGTACACAGGCTGGCTGAACCTGAGTCATACTTCGTATATCTTGTACACAGTCCAGCTCTCTTGGTGCATAATTATGATGTTTTAGGTCATTGACAGCCATCTGTCCAGAGATTATTCCAGAGAACTGAACTTTGAGTTTACCTTTGAATCTGGAATAGGCACTGGTTTAATTGATCTAAATATGACCAAAGTAGAATCATTTGATATCTGCAACTAAATAGCCGCTCTCAGAACATGTGTAGGTCCCAGAGTAACATTCTGTTTCTATAGATTCTCAATAATCACAGTGTTATGGTTAATACAGGATTTTTCTTCAAATACCAGTTCTACCATATGTTAGTTGCAGGTATTAACTAAGTTATTTAGTCTGTCTAAACCTAAGTTTCTTCATTTATAAAATGAAAGTAAAACCCTCTCAATAAGCTAGTAAGTAAAATAATAAGCTGACATAAAAATTACAACTAAACTACACAAACACCATCATTCAGAACCACCTGAAATGTAGCTGACCCGAAGTCCTACAACTAAGGATATAAAGATGAAGTCACATCAAGACTGGTAAGAGGGGCAGAGATGTGGAACGAGCTAGTCCCACACATGTGTGTAGTGGATAAAAATTAGGAAGGATATCTTGGTTGCAGAGGTCCCCGGGAGACCTCCACACCAGGCTCCTCAGCCCAGGGTTCCAGTGCCAAGAAGAGAAGTCCCCCTAACTTCTGTTTGTAAAAACCAGTGGCAACTGTGGCTGAGTGAGATAACAGGTGGATGGAGTAACAGATGTTTCTCTTAAAGGGCCAGCACATGCACATACTTGGACTCACCTGCTCTGAGCTCCAGCACTGGGGCAGCAGCTTGAAAGGCATGAAGGACATATGGTGAGGAACTAAATTGTCTGGCATCAGGGTGAGAGCTAGAAGAGCAGCTTTCTCCCAGACAGAAGTGCTGGCAGAAACCATTTTTCCTTTGATGAGTCCCTTTCCCAAAAGAGTCAGCAGGCAAGCGTCATATCTGAGCCTCCATCAACCTGGTTAAGGCAATTCCCTGAGACCCTGCTCCTCCCAACTTGCGGCCCTCAAGCTGTTTCCAGTGTTTTTTTTTTCCATACAAAATGCCTGTCTTGCCTCATGCTTCAAACTTTCTAAAATCCATCAAACAAGCAGCATCTGGTCTTGGTGTGCCCCATGCCTCTCTCTAAGTGCCAGGCAACTAGTGCTCCCAGCTTTGGTCTGTAGCTTCCCTCTCCTGGGCATTTCCAAGCTCAGCACAAGAAGCAGCCATCGGCAGATCACTTTTGTAGCTCATGCCAGGAGACCCTGGCCAGAACACAGATGGTGGCTGACCTTGGCCTGCACCTCCCAAGAGGCCCCAGAGCCAGTACACCTGATGGACAGCTTCAGACCATGTCAAAGTACCACCCAACCACCTCCACAAGTGACACAATTGGGAAAGATTCAGCAGGCACCAGAGCTCCACTGAAGTAAATCCTGCTCCATAGGGTAGGACCCTGCACAGCTGATCCTCTACAGTGGTCCCACCCAGTCCTCACAGTTGATCAGTCTGTCAACAGCAATCAAGGCTTAACTACAACAGGAGGATGTACACAGCCCACACAGGAGTGGGGGGCAGGGGGAGGGCAAACCTTGAGTGCCCAACTCAGATGAACTGGGAGGCTGTGCCATTGGACCGTACAGGATACCTACTACATTAGGCCACTCTACCAAGCCCAGAATATATAACAACTCTACCTAATACACAGAAACAAAGATGGGGAAGCAGCCCCAAAGAGGAGACAAAGAAACAGGTCCCAAGTGAAAGAATAAGAAAAAGAACTAAGTGAAATGGAGGCAAGTAAACAGATACAGAGTTCAAAAGAATGGTTGAAAGGATGCTCAAGAAACTTAGTGAGAACTTCAACAGCATAAAAAAGGACACAGAAATCATAAAAAAAAAAAAAAAAAAGAACAGTCAGAAATGAAGGATACACTAACTGAAATGAATAATTTACAGGAAATCAACAATAGAAAAGGTGAAGCCAAGAATCAAATCAGTGACTTGTAATACAAGGAAGCAAAAAACACCTAATCAAAACAGCAAAAAGAAAAAAACAATCCCCCAGATGAGGACAGTGTAAAGATCCTCTGGGACAACTTCAAGCATGCCAGCTTTCACATCATTGGAGTAACAGAAGGAGAAGAGAGAGAGCAAGAAATTGAAAATGTATTTGAAAAATTGACAGAAAACTTTCTTAACCTGATGAAGGAAATAGACATACAAGTCCAGGAAGCACAGGGAGTCCCAAACAAGAGGAACCCAAAGAGGCCCACAGCAAGACACATCATAATTAAAATGCCAAAGGTTAAAGACAAAGAGAGAATCTTAAAAGCAGCAAGAGAAAAGCAATTAGTTACCTACAAGGGAGCACCCATACGACTGTCAGCTGATTTCTCAACAGAAACTTCACAGGCCAGAAGGGAGTGGCAAGAAATATTCAAAGTGATGAAAAGCAAGGACCTACAACCAAGATTACTCTACCCAGCAAAGCTACCATTTAGACTCAAAGGGCAGATAAAGTGCTTCCCAGACAAGAAAAAGCTAAAGGAGTTCATTACCACCCAACCAATATTATATGAATTGATAGACTCCTCTTGGGGAAGAAGAAGAAGGAGGAGGAGGATGGGAAAGAGGAGGAGGAGAAAAGATAAAAAATATGTGCAATAAAATGGCAATAAATATATATCTATCAAAAAAAGAAAATGCAGAAAATAAAATATTGACAAATATATGAAACTGGTTAAAACACCACTGAACAGTATGCTCTGGATTTTGAGCAACAGAGAAGAAAATAAAGCAGTTTCCCTTCAGAGAGATAGGTAGGATGACATAAGAAAATGGACAGAATTCAGAATCAGAGGCTGTGTCTGAGTTCACCATATGATTTTATTTATTATATTTATCATATTTGTGCAGTGATATGTTTACCTAAAGGAATAAATGGTAGCATTTTCAACTTTTAGTCTATATCCAAAAATTTTTTATACTAAGATGGAAAGTACCTGTTCCTTGAAAGTTTGAAAGAAACCCCCAGCCTTTGTTTCACATACTTTGTAGGTTGTTATTAGATGCATGTATGCTTATTATTGATATATATTCCTGCTTTATTTTTCATTATTATAAAGTATCCCTCTTTTTTTTGTAGTAATATTTTTGTTTTAAAGTTTATTTTGTCTGATACTAGTATAGCCAGTGCAGCTTTCCTGTGGTTTCTGTTGGCATGATACATCTTTTTCCATCCTTTTACTTCCAGTCTATTTGTGTCTTTGAATCTAAAAGTGCATACCGTCGACAACATATACTTTGATCATGTTCTTAAGTCCAGTGTGATGACCTCTGCCTTTTAGTTAGATTCTTTATTCCATTCACCTTTAATATTATTATTGATATAGTTAGATTTATGTCTGCCATTTTACTTTTTCTTTTCTATATGTCTTTTGTCTTTTTGTGTGTTTACTACTCTCTACTCTCTTTTGCATTAAGTGAATGTTTTCTAATGCAGCATTTTAACCCGAGTAATGATTTTTTTCACTATATTTTTTTGGATTTTTTTAAGCAGGTGCTCTAGGTTTTACCATATACATCTTAACTTAATAAAAAACAGCTTTAGATTTATACTATCTCAATTCCTCTGATATATATAGAAGTGCTTCTTCTATATAGCTCTAATCCCTTTCCCCCTTTTGTGTATTGTTTATATGTTATTGCTTACACATAATCTATCAATATTATAAACCCAACAATACATTATTATAATTATTACACACAATATCAATCAATGTTACAAACTCAACAATGCACTGTTACAATTATTACTTTACCAGATGTGGTCATATCCTTAGTGCATTACAGCTTTACTCCCACCTACCTCCTTTGTGCTGTTATTGGCAAATATATTACACATATAGTACATTTCTATATGCTATGGGCCCAAAAATACATTGCATACCTAGTATTTTATTCAGTTGTTTTAAAAATCATATTAGAGGGGAAAAGAGAAAAAAAAATACACTTATAGTATTCTTTATAATTGCTTAATTACCTTTATCAGTGCTTTCTGTTTGTGTGGATTTGAATTGTCATCTGGAATCATTTGCAAAGCATGTCTGCTGGCAACAAATTCTCTTAGTTTCTGTTTATTTGGGAAAGTTTTTGTCACCTTAATTTTTGAAAGATAGTTTTGCTGGATATAGGGTTCTTGATTTACAGTTTCTTTCCTGAGCATTTTTCTCTTAAATTGTTTTTATTATTTGTGAGAATTCTTTAAATGTTGACTCAATAGTAAACCATTAATATTTGTTGAGTAAGTCAGACATCTTTTCACCATTGCTGAAACTAGCTTTCCCAGTGTATATTTTGCCTTTGGGTTTTGTTAATGCTTTTCTGGACATAATATATATTTTAATGTTATGTAATAAAACTAGCAAGCATTTAAAAAATAAGATAATAAGCTATGAAATAAGACAATGTAATTAGAACAGTTACTGATACTTATTAATTGTTAAGCTATAGATTCCCTGGATGCCAGGACCTATTCTGTCCTGTTAATGCTATAACATCAACTCCAAGAACAATGTTTGAGAATATGGGAGGAGCTTACATACAGTAGTCCCTTCTTATCACTGGAGATATATTCCAAGATCCCCAGTGGATGCCTGAAACCACCGATAGTATTGAACCCTATATATACTATGTTTTTTTCTTATTCATGCATACCAATGGTAAAGTTCAATTTATAAATTAGGTACAATAAGAGATTAACAAGAATAAAATAGAACCATTAACTAATAAAATAGAACAATTATAACCACATACTGTAATAAAAGTTATATGAATACGGTCTCTCTCTCTCCCTCTCAAAATATCTTATTAAACTGTACTTACCTTTTCACTTAAAGGAAGTACTTTACAGCTTCTCTTTTGCATATCCAAATTGCCAGCATCACTACTCTTGCACTTTGGAGCCATTGTGAAGTAAAATGAGGGTTATTTGAACACAAGCACTGCGATACCGAGTCAGTTGATCTGATAACTGAGATGACTACTAAGTGACTAACCGATGAGCAGCATATGTAGTGTGGATACACTAGACAAAGACATGATTTACATCCTAGGAGGGTCAGCAGGAGATTTTATCACACTACAGTTAGAACAGTTTGAGATTTAAAACATGAATTGTTTACTTCTGGAATTTTCCATTTAATGTTTTCAGTCCTTGGTTGACTGAGGGTAACCGAAAATGCAGAAAGCAAAACAGTGGATAAGGGGGGACCTTATTAACTTTAGTAGTAGAGGTAGCCCTAGTAATTCACTAAATCCAGAAATTTAATATTTTGAAAGAAAGAATTGCTCTTTGTGAGTTCCTGGAGGTTTTGGGTTTCTGAAGGTATACAATAAAATTTTAAAAACAAATACATTTAATTTTAGGAAAATCACAGTGAGGCCTGTGAGTTACCCCCCTGTAAAATAAGTACCAACACAGCCCTAGACAGTTTTCCTCTGTGGTTAGAGCATCAGTTCTTGGACTGAAGGGTCCCAGGTTTGATTCCAGCCAAGAGCATATACCTCAGTTACAGGTTTGATCCCCTGCTCCAGTCAAGGTACTTGCAGGAGGCAACCAATCAATGTCTCTCTCTCACATTGATTTTTTTTTCTCTCTTTCTCCCTTCCACTCTCTCTGAAAAGCAATGGAGAAAATATCCTTGTGTAAGGATTTTTAAAAAAAGTAACAACCCTTAGGGTGGTATTGTGAGGTCATCTTAAACCTGAATGTAGATGTTGACTATTGAGATGCTTTTTGTCTGTTCACCAGTGGAAAAATGCTTCAGTTTTTTCTGCATTTCATTGTGCCTTTCAAAAAATGACATAAAACAGATTTTGATTGAACTGTGGACATGTCTCATATGGCATTTAAGATTAAATAATCTAGAGCTCAGGAAACAGACTACTAACTACTATTACTATCCTCTCTAGGCCCTATTGATCATATCCCATTAGTTGAGAAGGGTCGTGCCTTCTCTAGGAGGAAATGGATTTTCCAACCTATGATTTTACTGGGGCAAGATGAGAGTTTTAAAATGGGAAGAAAGAAAAACAATGTCCAAAAAACAAGCACCATGGAGGCCATAGCTGGTAGAGATTAATCTGGTGACTGCCATGTTGACTGTACTTCAGATCACGGTCCACATATGCTGTAAATTTGTAATAGTGAGTAGCTATCGACTCGGGGTCTAGGTGGGGACCCTTAAGTTATTTTCATTTCCTATAAAACTCAAACATACCCACAACCATTAGCTATGTGAGACCTGAAACTTGTACCTCTGTTATCAATTTAGCATTCAATGAAGTTTTTAAAAATATTGCAGTGAAGACCTAGCCACATTTGGAAACTTAACCAAGGAATCTATGTCCCTGGTTGGAGAAAATCAGGATGAGAAAAGAGACCAGTCCAGACAATCAAATTATGAGATGATATGATGTGACCTGTGAGAACTCTAGATCACAGAGTGGGAGCCCAGATGGCTGGCAGAACTGAAAAGAGACCACTAGGTTGGGTTTGTAGAACATCAAAGAATTCCTCAGAGATTCCCAGATATCACTTGGGTCGAGGAACACAGTACGAGTGAACCTCCTGAAGTCAATTTGGATATTAAAAGAAATGTAACCTTAGTTCTCATTACAAGCTGTGAGATCTGAGGACACATTCATTGCATTGTTTTCATCTTGGCAGCCAGAAAGCTCAGAGCAGAATGTATTGCTTAATTATAATAATAATCTCATCCGGAATTCCTAAAATCATCAAAAGCTACTTGGAAGGGAAATCCAAGGACAACACCTTCTCTCCTCTTAAATGATTTACAATCTCTTAATCTTTATTATTATAAAAAGTTTCTGTATATGATTTGCACATAAGCTGGGGTTTAGATATGCCTAGGCATGTGCAACGAACTAGAGGGCAGCCTGCCAGGAATCTGCTTAGATGAGTGACCAGGAAAGCTACTGAGAAAAACAGTCACTCATAAGCTTGGTCCCAAAATAAAACAACAGAGTTGGAGGGGAGGAGTGACTCTGGCTACAATCATTTTGTCACTTGTGTTAGTCATTGGCTCTGCCTCCATGGACATGTGATGTGTCTAGCTCTTCTGGGAAGACGTGTAAATATATCTAGAAAAGAAAAAAAGTTATTTGATTAAAACTCCTGCATGGGGAGAAATACCACTGCTTTTATTCTCTCCTTAAAAAATGTTAGATCCCTTTACCTTTGGCCCCTCAAGGTAACATCCTGGAACATTCAGCATAGTGTCCACTGGGAGATAGCAGTACTTTGTGAAAGATGACTTTGGAGTCTGGCAGTCAAGACTAACAGATGAAGAAAGAATAGCTTGAAAAGCAGCAACATGAGTGCCCGAAGGCTCAGAAGTACACTGAGGAAACAACAGTGAAGCCTGGTAAATGGAGCAATTCTCAGAGTGAGAACTGGCAATACTCTTTCCTTGATTAAATTTTAGCCAGCCTCCTCTAACCCCTCTAGGCCTGAACCTGCTGTCTGTCCTTGTAGGCCCTGTAGCATCCAGTAGTAGCAAGAATCTTGCTAAGTGAGTTTTATAAGAATATATCTGTTTTTGGCATCTGATTGCCCTAGACATCTGATCAAATGCCTCATCTCCCACCTTTTGCCTCTGATCACCCTGGCCTGTCTTCAGCAAGAATCTCATTAAGTTAGTTTAGCAAAAATCCTCCCTTACCCTTGATGTTTCCTCTTAGTACCTTTCCATTCATTGACCCTTCTTCCTGCTCCTTGGCTATAAATCCCCACTTGTCTATGTTGAATTTGGAATTGAGACCAATTCTATACTGGGTCTCTTTCCCCTTATTACAAAATCTGTTTTCATCACTTTAATTTATGTCTGCCTCTGGCTTTCTTTAAGAGAAGTGATACTTGGTAGAACTTGTGTCAAGAAGACCTTGTACCAAGTACCTTGACAGTACCCAGAATCAGTGGTGATGGTACCCAGAGGTGCTGATGTTACCTGTGCGATCAGCAGTACCAGCAAAGGTAACTGTATGTTCTGAGTATACAATGAGTTGATGAGCATATATGTGACTTTCCCTGATGAGTCTCAGAATATTTGAGGAAGGAAACCAGAAGAAGAGCCAAGTGACCCATGAAAAACACAGATTTGAATTTCGGGGTCCACACGGATTCTTTCAATTGGTCCCCCATGCAGTTCAAACCCATGTCCAAGGGTCAGCTCCATGGTTGGAAATCTGTGTACACTGAGTTAACTTAAATTATAAGCAGATTGTGGATTTTTACTGTACGGGGGGTTGGTGTCCCTAACTCTTTTGTTTTTCAAGGGTCAATTGTATATTTAGTGCTCATAATATCAGTAGTATTTATTATAAATAAAATATTGTGCTGTTTTAAATACCTATATCCTTATTTTACATACAGCTAATAAAACTGAGACTTAGAAAAGCTAACTCACTTTATAAAGGGAAGAATTGGGACCGAAATCAAGTGTTCTACATTTTTAGTGCTTATTATACCACAGTACAGCTCTTCCTCATTTAAAATATTTCCTCTACAGATTTTTTTTAATAGTCATATTTTTATTTTTTTGATTTATCTTTATTGTCAATAAAGATATCCCCTTTGCCCCCCCCCATTGATCCCTTCCACCCCGCACCCCCCCCCCAGGCTTGCACCATACTATTGTCTGTGTCCATGGGTTATGCATATAAGTTCTTTGATTAATCTCTCACCACTCATTCCCCCACCCCGGCCTTCCCACTGAGATTCATCAGTCTGTTCCATGCTTTTATGTCTCTGGATCTATTTTGTTCCTCAGTCTATTTTGTTTATTAGATTCTACATATGAGTGAGATCATGTAAAACTGAATCAGGAAGAATCAGAAAACCTGAATAGGCTAATAACTAATGAAATCAGAGCAGTAATAAAAAAAACCTCCCAGCAAACAAAAGCCCTGGTCTGGACAGCTTCACAGGGGAGCTTTCTAATTCTTTAAGTTGTAGGGTTAGATAATTTACTAAAAATTTTCTTGCTTTTTGAGGTAGGCTTGTAGTGCTATGAACTTCCCTCTTAGGACTGCTTTTGCTGTATTCCATAGATTTTGGGTTATTCTGTGTTCATTTCTTTCTAGGAATTTTTTTATTTCTTTCTTGATCTTATTGGTAACCCATACATTGATTAATAATATGTTATTTAGCCTCCATGTGTTTGAATGTTTTTGAGTGTTTTTACTGTAGTTGATTTCTGATTTCATGCCCTTGTGATCTGAGATGCTTGATATGATTTCAATCTTCTTGAATTCGTAGAGACTGGTTTTGTGTCCTAACATGTGGTCTATCTTTAAGAATGACCCATGTGCACTTGAGAGGAATGTGTATTCTGCAGCTTTGGGGTGAAATGTTCTGTAAATATCAATTAAATCCATCTTAGCTAGTGTGTTACTTAGAGTCACTGTTTCTGTGCTGACTTTTTGTCTTGAAGATCTATCCAGTGAAGTCAGTGAGGTGTTAAAGTCCATGACTATGACTGTATTGCTGTTGATCTCTCCCTTAAAGTTCTTAAGGTTATTATGGATAGGTCTTTTTGCCATTTATTTCTTTATGCCTATGTTTCTCTCTATATTTCTACATCTAATTACAGCAGACCCTTTAACATTTCTTGCAATGCTGATTTGGTGATGATAAACTCCTTTAGCCTTTTTGTGTCTGGGAAGCTCTTTATTTCACCACTTATTTTTGAATGATAGCTTTGCTGGATAGAGTAGTCTTGGTTTCAGATTCTTGTTTTGCATTATCTTGAATAGAATACTTCATGCCATTCCCTTCTGACATGTAGAGTTCCTGATGGGAAGTCAGCTGACAACCTTATGGGAGCTCTTTTGTAGGTCTCTTTGGAGTCTTCTTGCTTGGGACTCTCTGTGCCTCCTGAATTTGTGTTATTTTTCCTGCACCAGGTTAGAAAAGTTTTTTGCCATTATTTCTTCAAACAGGTTCTCTAACCCTTGCTTACTTTTGACCTCCTCTGGCATTCCTACGATGTGAATATTGTTATATTTCATGTTGTCCCACAGCTCCCTTAGACTGTCCTCTTGTTTTTTAATTGTTTTTTCTTTTTGGATCTCTGATTGAGTGATTTTTTTCCTACCCTGTCTTCTAATTCACTGATCTTAGCCTCAGATTTCTCTAATCTGCTCACTATTCCTTCCAATGAATTCTTTATTTCTGCTATGTCATTCTTCATTTCTGACTGGTCATTTTTCATAGTTTCCATATCTT
The DNA here is from genome assembly GCF_964146895.1 of Miniopterus schreibersii. Lineage (NCBI taxonomy): Eukaryota > Metazoa > Chordata > Mammalia > Chiroptera > Miniopteridae > Miniopterus > Miniopterus schreibersii. Next base: position 40,614,128 of record NC_138101.1, on the reverse strand, counting down.
TTTTCATGCTGTTGAGCATCCTTACAATTAGTATTCTGAACTATATATATGATAGATTGCTTATTTCCATTTCACTTAGCTCTTTTTCTAGATACTTCTCTTGTTCTTTCATTTGGGGCTTGTTTTTTGTCTCCCAATTTTGGCTGCCTATTTGGGTTTGTTTCTATGTATTAGGTAGGCCTGCTAGGATTCTCAGTCATTTTGGAAGGTCTCTGGTGTAGGCCAGTGTCAGATGCTGTTTGTGACTGGCCTTGTGTACCCTCTTTGGAGCTATCACCAACCCATGGCTTGAGGCCCCTGCTGTTATGGCTGGGTGAATTTGGACAAGACCAAGGTACACACCAAATTCTACTTTTCTAAGTTCCAAGTCCAGAAGCAGATCAAGCTAAGACTTAAAGCACTCTGAGGTCTGCCTCTGGCTTCAGACTGATTAATCTGGTTCCCTTAATGAGCCTAAGGCTGAAGAAACTCCAAGGGGTAGGTTGAGAGGTTTTCCAGCAGGGTGGGGCAATTGCTTCCCCTCAGGCAAAATCTGCTTGGAAGGTAAATGTCTGCCTGTGAAAGATGTCCTCTGCAGTATGGGGAATGATCACACAGGAATCCAGAGGGTGCCCTCTGAGCTCTATCTCCAGAGCCCACGACCTTGATTCTCTTCACCCAGCCCCAGTACACTCTGCCCTCCCTCTGCTGGAGCCCAAGCTGAGTGGCTGCACAGGAAACTTTGGGCGTTGGCTCTTTAAGTGGCTGCATTTCCAGCCATCTCTCCCTGGCAGACAGAAACCCTGGTGATTTTCACAGCCAGACGTTATGTGGGCACCTTTCTTGGTTCTGGTGCTCTGGGCTGGGAAGCCCAGCCTGGGGTTTGGGCCCCAGAGTCCTCAGTTGGAACCCCCACAGCTGAGATCTCCCTCCGGACCTTCAGCTGCTGCCTGTGGGAGCCCAGCCAGCCCTCTCACGCCTCCCCACTTCCTACCAGTCTCTATGTGGTCTCCATTTTTCCTCCTTGGTTATGAGGGTGCTCTCCAGCTAGTCTTCAGTTGCAGTTGATTATTCAGGGTGGTTTTTCTATATTTTAGTTGTAATTCCAATTTGGTCCCGGGAGAGTGTCAGTGTAGCTTCCACTCGGTCCGCTGCATCTTTAATCTCTCTACAGATTTTAATGCCCAAGTTCTTTTTAAAAATTTGATAATGTATAAGTTATTAAATTTCTCATTTTTTCTACATGTCAGGTAGAGTATATTTTATACCTTACTGGAATTCATTTTTAAAATTTTTAAATTGAATTTATTCATTACAATGTATTTTTTATTCATTAAAAAGATGCTTTCCATCTTTATTTGAAGAGAAATTTACTAAATTTAAAATTAGGGTATATATTTCAAAATCTGGCAAGAAGAAAGCAGATAACATTGCTTTTTTTAAAAAAAACATAACTGGAGACTTTAAAGAAGCATAAAAGATTTCTGTTACTATTTTTAGAAGCTCCTTTCGAAAAGGACATTTAAGCAAGATGGTGACATGGAGCAGGATAGAGTCAAAACGGTGGGACTTGCCAGGTTAGTCCAGGAAAACTAGAGCAGGCATCAGATTCACTCCACAAGCAATGAGGCAGCCAGATCCAAGGACTGGAGCTTTGCCAGAAGCTGAGCAGGGTGGATGCCAGAGGAGTAGCCAAGAGAACAAGCCAAGGATTAGTAAGTAGAGAAAGCAACAGAGGTTAACAGGAGACAAGAACACAGGACTGGGTTCCTAGGACTATCTATCGTCATTGCTTCTGGACAGTGTCTCTTTAGCATGATAATGCTTCATTTACCACTCCAAGCATGAGTTCACTATATAGTGTCTTAATGGTAATTTTCTACACCTGATACCACACAATCCCAATCTAATCTTCTGCCCTGTAAAATACAGGTGTGGAAACTGAGGCGTCTGAGTTATCTGGGTTGTCATTATAGTGTATAGCAGTCTTTCTGGTCCATTTCTTAGAGCTGTGTCTATCCATGTCCCTCAGCCATTGCTTGGCACTGAAGAGAGTCTGACACAACCTGGAAAATATATTCAGGTTTCTGATCTATTGTTTTGAAAGCTGGAGACGTTAAATTCCAGATGAAGTGTGGATACAACAGAACAGAGAGACAGTGTGTTTGCTTGAAGCCTGGAAGAACTCATAGAAGGAAAGTCCTCTGCATTAACATCTCAGAACTCAGGAAGGATGGTAGATAATTATCTAGCTTTGAAGCAGCCAGGTATAGGGATGTGTCAGCAGGGTTACTATTGTTTCCTATTCTGAAGGGTTCTATGGTGTCATAGTATCTGTGAATATCATCCTTGCAGGGGAAGGCATATGGTCTTGAACTTGTGTTTTGAGAATCTGTGAAAAGTGCCAAGTCCTTTTTCTTTGACTGAGAGATATTTTATTTGACCCTAAAATGGATGATGCTCAGGAAAAAAATCTCATAATATTTCAATCATCTAACCTTGTAGTCTTTATTTACTCCTACCAAACAAATGGGCTCTTCAAACCCAAGAAAGAGGGGAAAGAATGGAAGGCAAAGGTAATGTAAATGGAGAAGTGAACACTCTATAACTCCAAAATGCAGTGGGTAGGCAGCTTTGGAGCCACTTATCTTCAGACTGGAAAGTGGGGGTTGTGGAGGAAATAGCAGAAAATCAAAAGGCACACATCTGTAGAAGAAAACATGCATTGGTCAGCCTTTTCGAGACCTTTCTGCTGTATCATCTAAAGTTGCTGTGGAGGTATGCTATTGTACTGCACTTAAAAAAATCTTTTACATCACTAGCCAAATAAGCATTGGGATCTTAAATTATTCTCCTTACAATCTCAACCCCTAAAACTTTCTTGAAATAAAGAACACATCCAGAAGCAACTTAAAAATACTTTCTTAAAAATGAACAGTATTGAATAGAAACAAAAAATGAAGCAAAATAAAACAAAGGGCAAAATTATTTTAATTATTCTAGGCAGAAAGAGTGCTTTAATTTAATTTCTTATATAATCAGAGTAAAATACATTGCATGGTGTTCAGGCAAGAAAACAGATTTCACTTTAGCAACTGGCTTTCTCACAGTTCTGCTTATCATTTGTTTATGATATTTGCTGGGTCAATACCTGTGGGCAGCATGGTATAAAATGGGAATGCACAGTAGCTGTAGCCTTGGTGCTCTTGGTGGAGCTGCAATTTTCAACACTCTATTATAACTGATGGGGAGAAGGAATGATTACCAGGGATAAAGTTAATAGGTGTAGCCCTGTAGGTGTGGATATAGTGTATACACTGTCTGTCTGACTTCTTTGGATTTTGGATAATAGCAGAAGAGAAATACACCTTTATTTGAGGATATCATCATAAATATAGTCTAGGGTGACTCCCAGTGAGTTCTAACCTTGTATAATCCCCTATCCCTCGGTGCAGTTGGAATCTGTGGCGTGCCTCTAGCCAACAGGACATGGCAGATATGAAGGGATTTTTCTTATGTAATTTAGATCTCTAATCAGTTGACTTTGAGTTAATCAAATGAGTATCCTGGGTTGGCCTGATCTAATCAGGCGAGCCTTTAAAAATAAAGACTAGGCCTTCCCTGAAGGCAGAAACTCCAAGCAGCAGAGACTCTTTCTCTCTGTTTCTGGTTTTCAAGAAGCAAGCTGCAATGAATTCTACAGCTTCAAGGAAATAAATCCTGTCAACAACCCGACGGAGCATGATGGGGATCCTTTCCTTGAAAAGCCTGCCCTGAGAATACCAACTGCATAAACCCTTGGTTCCAGCCTTGTGAAACCCTAAGCAGAAAACAAAGGTAGGGTTTGCCCACGTTTTTGACCTACAGAAACAGTGGGCATTGCTCTAAATCCCTATGTTTGAGGAAATTTGTTATGCAACAACAGAAAACTAATACAGATATCTAATAAGGCCTCTTCAAAGGGAAAAGTGAACAGAGGCCCACAGGTCAAGATTACCTAATCTTGGATTGGGGAACTCCAGATATTTTTTTCTTAAAAGGGTAGCCAAGTTGAACATGGTGAAAGGCAGGGGGAAAATTTCATGCATAGAGGAGGTTGTTCTTTTCTTTGAGTGTGATGGTGCCTTAGTCAATAGTAAAACCCATCAAAACAGTTCCCTAGACAGATGTAAATTTGCAGGGAGAGCAGAAAGTCTCCTCATTCTACCTTGGCAAGTACAGGGAATGGAAAATACGGGGACACCAGCAATCCTACCATATCGGATGGGTAGTTTGATGCAGCCAGACCCAAGTGACATGTGGAGGTTGGTATATGGTGCAATTGAAATGCATGTGCACATGTGCCCTGGTAGGTGGGAACAAATGTATACTAACAGAGGCCTCCTCTAAGTATAAATCTAGGATGTCAGACTTTAATGAGATGGCATGGGCAAATGGACCAGCCTGCTGATAAAATGAGATTCAAAGAGGCAGAGGGCCGAGGAGGACTACTTGAAGTTCTAAAACAGGATGAGTTTTCCTGTGAGAGATAAAAGTGAACTAAAAGTTGAATCCAGAAAAGAGCACAACCTCTGTCAATGTCTAAGTTGTTCTCAGTTTTACTAGGATATGGAGCTTTGCTTTATAACATGGCCTTTCAATCTAAGATTTGTTTTACCTGCTTTGGACAAAAAAGGGGCCACACGCTAAACCTGACAAGCTCAGGGAAGGCCTGCATGGTGAGCCTTATAAACTCAGAGACTGAAAGTAACCACATAAAAATTCCTAACTAAAAGCTGCTCATGGCAGCCTGTAGCTTCCTTGACAAAGGTCAATCTTTACCTTAACTGAGCCTGTCTATTGTCTCTTTGAATCTAAGATAACATTCCTTTGAAATGTCAGACTAGTCTCCCTTTCCAGACCCCTCAAGGCACCACCACTGGCACCAGGGCAGGAGACCACAGAACCAACCCCTCATTGTTACCTTGTTCTCCATACACCATCTCTATGTGCCTTAAATGTTCATCATTAACTATCCTGTACCCACCAATGTAAAAGAAGTGTCTGTTTCTCTATTTTGCCTTTTTATACAATCCCAGAGATTTCCCCGTTTTGCTTTCTCCCACCCCCTTAACCTATGCCCATTGGATTTCATGCCCCTCCTCATGCCTCCTCCTTTTATTCTAACATAAAATAAGCTGCAAAACTGTCCTTCTCTGGAGTATTTTCTTAATTTATTGAGATTTTGCCTTTTGGCAATTGTCGTCAGTTTAGCTCAAATAAACTCACAAAAATTCTCTACATGTTTGGACATTTCTTACATTGACACCAGAAAGGATCTCTGCTGAGACTGTCTAGCTCTTCATCTTCTCCAAGAGATAGTGTTAAAGAAGCGTTGACTTGGGCAGCATATGTAGCTCCAACACCCTTTATAGGAGCGCTCATCTGAGTTAGAGATCTTAATATTAACCCTTGAAACACAGAATAGTGGACAGTGCAACAAAAAGGCACCCACAGCAGCTGTGAAGGCGTTATTTGTGCCTACAGGGCAAGATTGTCCTTTTGGAGGTGAGGTTTTTTCCCATTTACAAGACAGACAAGGAGTAATAGCTGCTTTATTATGAGAGCTCTGGTGTATCTTGGGGAAATAAGCTCCATCAGATGCAATGAAGAGCTTTACACAGCCCCAGAGGTGAGTGCTGTTCACATTATAGTCTGAGGAGTGGCTCCCTGGATTTACGCAGTGTACAGCCCACAAGCACACGGGAACCCAGGTGAAGGCGAGGTGGTGTTCAAGTCAACAGCCAGTTGGTCAGCTGTGTAGAAGCAAAGGTGAATGAATATATGATTCAGTTTGTGACCTGAACAACACATCATTTTCTCTCTGCCAAGGTTGAGTCCCTGCGGTTCACTCGGAGGTACCGTTAGAAAATAAGACACATCAGAGCCCTGCCTGAGGGAGGCAGCTGAGAATCACTGAGAGACGGCAGCCAAAGCCACAAAAGGAAGGAATATAAAGCAGTTGCTAAGGTGATCTGACTTACTGTATCAGATGGTGTCTAATCAGTATGATTATAACAGAGCTGATAAAAACCAATGTCTGACAGATGCCACCTCATTTAATGAACTGATGCTACAGTTAAATCTAAACAATGCAAATATTTGAATTTGTTTGCATTCACATTTGTCATTTAGTCCCATATAAAACATGGACCATTGCCATTTTTATTACTGAGAAACAACGACACTTTGGAAAAATGGTAGATTTTTGTTTTCCAATCACAGAATTCAAGAATATGCTCTTGCCCAGCTGGGCGTGGCTGAGTGGTTAAGGGTCGACCTAGGATCCAGGCGATCAGGGTTCGATTCCTGGTCAGGGCACATGCCCGGGTTGCGGACTGCAGCCGATCGATGACTCTCTCATCATTAATGTTTCTATCTCTCTCTCCCTCTCCTTTCCTCTCTCTGAAATCAATAAAGATATATTAAAAAAAAAAAAAAAAAAAGAATATGCTCTTTCTGTAGTAGGAAAGAATGAGGAACCTTACTTCAGGAAACCTTACTTCTACCCCAACATAAACATTGTAGGTGTTCTCAAATGTTTTTTAAAAAAAAATTTAATGGGGTTAAATTCACAATTGACAACCCCAATGAAGCTATTTTATTCTAGATATGTTGCCTATAACTTAGAGTTTGAATGCAGCAGGTGGATAATGGTATGTTGGTTGTTGCATCATAACCCAGACAACCTATAGGAGGGTGTGGGTGTCTGAAAAGAATGCCAGCATGGTTTTCCTTTCCATAGTGCTTCTTCAAGGGCCCTTGCACAGACTTACTTACTGATGGACTCACTCACTCTGGGCTCTAGCACTGGATCAGCAGCTCAAAATCACAAGGAACGTAGAGGGAAGAACAGAATTGTCTGGCCTTGGGGCGAGCGCTTGGAGGACAACTTTCTCCCAGACAGAGTTGCTGGCAGAGGCCATTCTTCCTTTGGTGAGCCCTCTCTCCCTGCAGCTCAGTGAGCACCATATTTGAGTCTCCATCAATCTGACTAACACTGTTAACCAGCTCTGGTGATTCCCTGAGACCCCACCCACCCAAATTGCAAGGCCACCCAAGCACTGTCCAGTTGCCTTTCCATACAAATGGACTGTCTTGGCTCATGCTTCAGACTTTCCTAAAATCTCTCAAAGGTTCACAAACCCCAAACAAGTGGCACCTGGCCTCAACATGCCCCATACCACTTGCTTGAAGAAGAACACCTGGGATTCCAGCAGCTCTCAGTCTCACTCAGCCACAATCCCTGCTGGTTTTCACAGCCAGAAATTACGGGGACTTTTCTTCCTGGCATGGGAACCCTTGGCTGGGGAGCCCAGTGTGGGACTGGGACCCATCACTCCTCAGGGGACCTCTACAGCTGAGATATTCCTCCCGACTTTCAATTGATACACTTGGGTGTGGGACCAGCTTGTTTTGTTTCTCTGTTTTGTGTTTCTGGCTTCTTCTTTATACCCTTAGTTATAGGAGTTCTGTCAGTTAGACTTCAAGTGATCCTCTATGATTGCTCTGTAGTTCAGTTGTAATTTTGATGTGGTCCTAGGAGAAGGTCAGCACAGAGTTTACTGCCATCTTGACCAGAAGCTTTTCTGCATTTGCTTTAATTTTTATAATGCACCTGGATTTTGAGTCATACTCTCAGGTGTTAGTTAATATTTTACATTAATATCTCTGATCTATTTAGAATTCATTTTGGTGTATGGTGAAAGGAATAGATCTAGTTCTCCATATGCTTATTTATTTGTCTAGTTGTTACTTGAAAATCCATATTTTTCTAGTGACTTTAGATGTTCCTTTTATTATATACTAAATTTGCATATTTGTGTCAATTTTTGGATTTATATTATTTTGAATATGTAAATCTATTCTTGTGCCAACTTTACACTGTTTTATTTACAGAAAAGTTATATGTTAATTGTAAGTTCATGATCTTTTTCTACAATATTCTTTTTTCTGGCTATTGCTTATTTATTCTTACATAAAAACTTTAAAATCACCTTATCTAGCCTTAGAAAAAAGAGGCATTTTAAAAAATTGGGATTGTGTTGTATTTGGAAACTAACTCAGAGAGATCTGGCATCTCAATTATTTTGTATCTTTTTGACATGAACATTTATATCTTTCCATTTTTTAGGTATATTTTACATATTTTAGTGTTTTATAATTTACCTCCTATAGATTTTTCAGTTTTCTTATTCGGTTTATGCCTAGGTGTTTTATTTTATTTTTTTCCTAGTGTAAATGGGTACTTCTCCATTATCATCTTGTAACTGGTAATTTTTACATATTTGAGGACTTGGTTTCATGTTAATTTTGTTTTTTGCTATTTTATAAATTATCTTATTGCTTTAGTAATGATTTATTATTTTGAGCCTTCTAGGTATGCTATCATAGCACATGTAAACAAAGGCAATCTTACTTCTTCCTTTTAAATTATTATACCTTGAATTGTTTTCTCTTGTTTAATTACATTGGCTCAAACCTTCACTATGATGTTAAATAATAAGAAAGATAATGGACATCCTTGTTTTGTTCTTCATTTCAGTAGAAATGCCTATCATGTATCTTCATTACGTACGATGCTGGCTTTTGGGTTAACGAATATATATAATTATCATACTAAAAAAGGATTTATCAATTTCTGTTTTATCAAATGTTTTCTTATAAATTGAAATTCATTTATGTTAAGTGCCTTTTGGGCATATATGGACATTATCATATAAACTTTTTCTTAGACCTATTAGTATGATGAGCTTTATTTTTATTTTTATTTATTTATTTTTGCATGAAAATTTTAATAGTGTTGAGAAACAGTATAATCATTAACATTATTCAGATTCCCTAGTAACAAACCAGAAAATGAGTCTGCCTTTGATCTCTACACAGCTATCTCCAACCACAGGCCTCCTAAGCATCTAGGTTTAGAAAAGCCGTGTCTTCATACGTACCATGTCGGTAGACCTGGACTGTGTGGTGGAAACAAAGACACTGGACCATGGCACAAAGGCTCAGGCCTATTATGCAAGCCCTGCTGCTTTGAAATCCAACCTCCATACATGGCAACTTTATTTGTTACTATAATTATTCTATGTAATATGCTCTCCATTTCGTTGTTGGGATAGTACTTGGCTATGGGCCACCCAACGTGATGCAAAACAGTATAGGCATAATCAAAGGCTTGCTTCACTTGCATGGCCCCATATGAACTCCTTCCAACATCATTGCCTGGTTGTAAAGGAACTTCAATATAAAGCATCGGAGGCCTGTGGCCATGTAGCATATTTTTCTGTGCTTCATCTTTGGCCACATATGAACCACCATCATTTATCTGAATGCCAGTTTTAAATAATTGAAGTATCATTCATATAATTAAAAAAAAATTCTATTAAGAGAACACCATAGTTTGTATGGGGGATGCAAGCATCTTCCCTGGGATGTAACTGAAGGAAACTGTCATTAACAAGAGACTATAAGAACCAATTCAATTCCACCAGTAAATATTTCATTAAGGTTCCTCTGTAATAAGAACTGTTTCAGTACTAAAACTAACTATGTTAACACAGCATGCTTCTTGGTAAAATCTTTGTGTGGTCCACTGCTCTCATGCCATTCTATACACTTGCACTTCAGTAAAGAATCTGTTAATTTAATTATAGGTAGTTGCTTTGTCTAGAACTTGTACCAAATACTCATCTGCAACTTTATGTTTCCGAAGAGCTTCTCCCAGGTCGATGAGTTTTTATTATTAGATTTCCTAATGTTGAAATACTCAGATGATCTTAATATCTATTGAATTCTGTTTGCTAATATTTTACTTAAGACTTCACATCTATATTCAGAAATGAGATTGCTCTGTAGTTGAGTGTGTGCGTGTGTATGTTTTATCAGTGTTAAACTCACCTCTTGAAAAGAATCGGAAAGTGGTACTTCTTTATCAGCGTTCTGGCAGTCTATGTAGAATTCCTCTTTCATATCATTTGTCCTGGTGACTTTTGGGTGGTGGGAAGACTCTTTGACAACTTCTTTTGTTTCTTCTATGAAAATTGGACTGTTTAAACTTTGTACCTCCATTGAATCTAGCTTTATAAATAATATCTTCCTGACAAGCTATAAATTTCATCTAGTTTTAAAAAATTAATTTGCATGTAGTTATGCACCAGAATCTCAAAGTATTTTTTAAATCCTTTTGTTTTGATGGATATTTCCCCTTTTTATTTTTTATTTTGTGTATTTGTCATTCTATCTCCCTTTCTTAGCTAATAATTTATCTACCTTCTATTTTTTAAGAATCAACTTTTTGTTCTGTTTTCTAACTCAGTTAATGTTTGCCTTTAATAATTTCTTCCATTTGTTTTATTTTGTTTTACTTTTGGTCTTTTTCTATTATTTTTGAATTGCATGTTTTGTTGGTTTGTTTTTATTTTATTGCTATATGTATTTAATACTATGAATGTCTTTGGGGGCCTCTTTAGCTGTGTCTCATGGATTCTGCATATATGTCTGTGTGGGTTTGAATCCCACTCCTGGTACCAAAATATGTATTAGTTTTCTATTGCTACCTAACAAGTTAGCATCAACTAGTAGCTTAAAACACTGTATATTTGTTATCTCACAGTTTCTATGGGTCAGCAGTCCAGGCATGGCTTAGCTGGTTCTCTGTTTAGGGTCTCTCAAGGCTGCAATCAAAGTGTCCGCTGGACTGCATTCCTTTCTGGAGTTTGAGGTCCTTTTTAAATTTTGTGTGGTTATGTGACAAAATTCAGTTCCTTGTGGTTGTAAGATGACCGTCTTCTACCTCCTTGCTATCAGCCAGAGGCTGCTCTCAGCTCCTGAAGCCTCTGCGGTTACTTGCCAAGTGGATCTTTCAGGGGCCTTCCCACACATGAAAGTTTACTTCTTCAAAGCCACAGGGAGAGTCTCTCACGCCAATCTGCTAAGACAGAATCTGATATAATGGAACCTCATCAAGAGAGTAACTGTCCCATTATTTTTATCAAAGCCTATTGAGCTAAAAGCAAGTCACAGGTCCAACCAAAACGCAAGGTAAGGAGATTATACAAAACGCGTGAGCCATCAGGGAGTCATTTTAGGATGTGTCAGCCACATCTTTGTGGATAATTTGACTTTTCTCTCCCGCTGATCTTAAGAACCTTTCTTTTTCTTGGTGTTTTGCAGCTTCACTATGATGGTTTAGGTGCAGATCTGGTTTTCTTTTGTTGTATAGCTTATCCTTATATTTCTTGTCACCAGATTTGTATTTTTCAGTAATTCTGGAAATTCTCAGGCATTGTCTTCTTAAACATTTCCAGGGGGTTGCCTTCAATCTGGAGCCAGATAAATTTAATTTCTCGGCTTAGGTTATCATGAACACAACAGTAATGTAAATTTTAATTCTAGACTTGTGTGAGAGCAGCTCTGTAATTTTTAATTCCCAGAGGAGGCTATGATTATTACTGTTATATTTTGTTGTTGTTGTACCAAGAGTTCCAGAGACAAATAGATTTCTTTTTACTTCCCTGACCCTGTAGGCCATTTTTCCTGCCAACATTTTCACAAAAGGAATTGGTTGTGCTAGTTTTGTGCGGGGAGGGGGTGGGTTCAGTTCAGTTACATATTTGGGGCAGGCCCTAGGCCTTGTTTACTGGTCCTCCATGTGCAGCCATTAATTTCCAATGATATATGTTTCTGGTGGTGTAATTTATCCCCAGGCTATCCTTGTTTCCTACTTTTACTTACTCTCCTGGTTTCAGCTTATGATTCATTCATTTGGTTATTTTGGTTGGTTTGGTTAAATTTGAGCTTTGGTGATTTTTTTTCACCTTCTCGTTAAATTCATTACGTAGCGTCTTCATGTTTTACAGTGGGAGAAAATTTTAGGACATAGCCACATTGTCGATGTGGCAGTACGCTTTTTTTAAGTGCTTTTAGTCATCACTCAGTCTAGCCTTGGCTTTCCTCTGGTGATTAAGTGGAACACTTCTTTTTATTCACTCCGGATAGATCTCTTGGATTTCCAAGCGTTTCCCTCAGCTGGCCTGTCTTTCATCTTCCAGCAAGTTTATCATATGACAGAGAACTTTCATTTGTTCATTTTTTCTAAGAGGGAAGAGAACATCTTTTAGCAATATTTTTCATGCTGAATCCTTTATTATAGAGGCAGGAGTAGGTGGAAGATTGGTTTCCTGCATTCAGTAGTTATTTTATTAGAAGACAATTTAAAATGTTTTCTTATGACTTTTAATAAAGATATAAATTTGTTTTTTCACAACTTTTCTTCTTGGACTTATAACAATCCAATCTCTATCTTATAAATCTGAAAATTAGAACAAATATTTTCACCAACCACCAGGGGCAATTTGTTATATCTTGAATCATGATGGGAATGTCCCTGTAAATGGCTTTACCTCGGACCTTTTTTCATCAACTATACTGCAGAGCTGCTTCTACCCATACAATTAAGTCAAGTCCTAGAAGATCGCCAGACTTAGTGTACATAAGGATATTTCTGTATGCTTGATAAAGTTGCTTATCCTCTACCCACATACCTATTCTGCTTCCTTAATGTAGATAAGAGCATAATTTTTAAACAAACACCCTGGGTGAATGTAATACACAAGGACTAGGGATCGCACTCTAAGCAGACCTGTGGTAGTATATCCACTCAACAAGTCACCCTCAAATCCCCTTCTTCTCTTTTATGTGTGTCTGTCACAATGCTTTCAACTTTAGAAGGTAAGAGAGGACTGGCAACATATTGAATTGAACTGGATTTTAAATTATAATTCACCTACATGCTGATTACTTCCAGGCCTAGATTAATTTGTTTCATGTTCTGGGTCTCTGGGATTTTTCTGACTTGCACATTTTTATTTTATTATGTTTTCAATATTGAAGCTATAACTTATAACCTTGCCATTTGATAACCTTCCTAGAGATGTTTAAATGCCTTTTTTGGCTGTACATTCCTACATTCTATTTTTTCAGTTTGCTATCAGTACTCTTTTCCTTTTCTCCTTTTGCAGTCATATTATTGGAGTTACCAGCCTCCAGCATTTTTATTGCTTTTCCTTTTGGTCATGCTACTTAGATATATTTTACTACAATTGTCTTTAGTTATTCTATGATTTGTTTTACTCATTTCCTCCCATAATACCTCACTTACAATAACATATATAGCAGTGTCCAATTTTTACATAAAGTGAAATTATGAATGTAATTTATAAGATTTAATTATGTACTTACTATTTTGTCATCAGATTTATTTGCCTTTTGCTGACTACAACTTTGAAACTTGACTAGTATACCTTTTTGTTTGTTTTCTTGATTCATGTCTATAGTTTAGCTAGTGTTAAACTGAAAGGATCATATTTTGATTTTCATAAAAATCTGATTTTTTTCTATAAAGTAAGTAGAATAATTTACTAGAAATGTATTATAGAATATACATGGAATAAGTGCCTCCAAGTAAGTTATATTTGGCCACTGTCAGGACAATGGTGAAATATCTTGCATTATTATGCTGTTTGTTCTGTAAAACAAAATAAGTTACCAGCACATGGAGTCATTCATATCTCATGCCTTTATTGTTCAAAATTAAGTCCAGGGTGATGATTTGCTAGAAAAGCTCAGCAGACTCTGAGAAAATCAGAGTGGCCTGAGATATTAAATCTAGTGGCTTAAGATGTCATCCTACTGTAGGAGGGAGGAGACCCACACAAAAAATTCAACACAAACAAGATGAACCAAGACTGTTTTCTTTGTTCAAGACTTCTAGCAAATTTACCTCATAGTGAAAAAGAAGAATGCAACTACCCAGGGGCTTTCTTGAGCCTGTCTCCTGCTCTGCAGTAGCCACAACCAGGTATCTTGGAGATTTCGCTACAGTGCTTAGGCATTTGGGGCAAGAGCTCACCCTCTGAGAAACACGGCAATATGTGCTGGGAACCGTAGGGGATTAGAGGAAATAGCTTCGGACGTGCATTGAAACAACTGCAGCCAGAGTTTAGTTTTGAAAGGGGAAAAAAATCATATCTTTTAAGCCTTGCTTTTCTTTATTTACTTAAAATTTTATTTTGTTATTATTAATAAATCTACATTACAACTGGATTTGTACCAGAAATTATCATCTTCATAGCTTGTGTGGATTTTTCATAAAATTATACAACATATACTGAGTTTTTTGTGTGGATCTTGGAAATTAATTGTAGAGTAACAGCTATGGGAATTATTTAAAATGCCCACATAAATTCATTCATACATACATACGTAATCTAGGAATGACAAATTCCAAACCACTAATAAATATTTTTTCTGCCTTTGTGATTCCCATAAAATTTTTAGTATTAGAGCATATATTTGACAGGTATCTCTAATCATCAGTTGCCATACATATATTGTGTGGCTGTCCACCAGGGATCATTAAAGTCATGATTAAATTATAAGAGTTGCAAATGCATGACTGAAGCCTTTTGTGGAGGAGATGGTTTTAACATCCTAAGTCCTCAGGATTTCTCTGCAGCTCTGTTTTGGATTTGCTCAGTGAAACTCACTGATCCTCTTTTCTGGATTTTTCGCTGAAGATCATTTACCAACGTATCTCTGTGGATATGTCCAAACCAGCTTCCTGCAATTTAAAATTGCATTTTTCAAAAGAGAAAAGAGTATATGTTTTTCAGGAGTATTAATAAGAAAGCCCAAATTAGAATATTAAATCTTTGAATTGAGTACTTTTCTCATATTTTATATTTCTTATGCAGTAAAGTATAAAACTTGCTTATTTATACTTCAAATCTTATTTAGATTTGTTTTCAAAAAATGTAAAGCTTTTAAGTGGAGTAAAATACTAGAAATGAGATTGGTAGAAACTTGGTTCTGCTCAGTATTCTCTCCTTAATTCTGATCCCTTCAGCTCAAATAATGTTTTTAGAGTGTCTGAAGCCCTCTCTGCTTGAATCATTGGAACTTTCCTGGGCAGAGCAGAAGTGAGGAATGGGGGTGATAATTTGGAGTTTGCACATAGTCAAATTCATTAGGAAACCCACAAAAAGACAGTTTCTAATATCTCAGGTTCTGATCCAGATGGTATATGTGGAGAATTGAACACAACTTATTGTTAAATAAAAAATCAATTTTGTTGATAATGGGTTGACAGTAATAATAACAAGGTATAATGGTAATAATAGCCGATACTTGTTTAGTGCTTCTTATGATATGCCATATAGTTCACATGTATTCACTTATTCATTTCCACAGTAACCCAATAAGTTAGGTGTTATAATTAACCACATTTAAGGAAAGTTTAACTATAAAATTTATCACCTTTACTATAAAACTTGCTTATTAACAGCTAGTAATTTTAGCTGTAGTCCAGTGTTTGAGCAGTTATTCCAAGTATAAAAGCACAGACAGATTAAATGACATTTAGGATGCTACTAAAAAATAGAACACTGGTGTTTTATTTTTGTATTTAAGAATTCTTCCCTTATTCTCAGGCAAGAGTGGCGTATGCACTAGGTATAAGTTTCAATAGACTTAGGAAAAATAGGTAAATTAATATTTGTGACAGATTCAAAAAGGTCAGATAGACATCAGTTCAAATTCTGACTCTCTGTCTCTCTGTCCTTTGTCTCTCTCTCATCTCTGTTTCTCTCTTTCTGTCTCATTCTATATTTCTCACTGTCAAAATATCTCTCTTTCTGTCTCTCATATGTACATAGATATATCTTTGAATACATTTCTTAATGCTCTAAACCTCAATTTCCACATTCATAAAAGCAAATATGGTAATGTGCTTTGTTGTGTGTTTTAGGAATTAAATTTGATAATAAAAGTAAAAATTTACCCAGAGTGCTTCTTACATAATACAGTATTTTCCATTTCCTTCACTCAATCTCTTGTTGATAAAGCATTTAGAAATCCCTTGCTTTATGGAATTAATTTTTTAAAGAAGTCAGGTGGACACCAAATGGCAAATTTTGTATAATTCATGCATTAGCAAGAGATAGAAGCAATTTCATTATAGACACTGTGGGTTATGAAAGAACTGCAAGATATTTAATATTTCAACATACTAAAATAAATAAGATGACATTATATAAACTTACATCGACACAGTAAATTAAATGTGATCAATAAGAGGGCAAGCTGATATATACGGTGATAATTGTACTTCGGGATTAGAAAGAAACGTAAGGAAATAAAGACTGTTGAGGCCTAGGGCTTTGTGCAGAAGCCTTGAGTAGGCCCTGCAAGGATAGATTCTCTATGTGTATGTGGGCAAGAGAAGGGGGAGAATTCTAGACAATGGAAGCACTTGCACTAAGGTACAAAAATAGGAATAGCTTCTTGTGTATGTTAGTGTGTATATGTGTGCGAGTGTGTGTATGTGACATGCACACACAAGGACTGGGGCTGTCAGCCTGTCTATCACAAAGTTCTTATTAGCCAGCAACAAGAAATAAGGTTGGAGGGTTTACAGAAGTAGAATGATGCATTCCTGACCTCTGAGAACAAGAACAGTGCTTCATTACTGGCTGGCATTGGCCATATGTACCCCACTTATGGGTATTTATATTGAGCCAATTTTTCTCCTTCATTTTATGTATCTTTCCCAGATTGTCAATATATTTTATTAGCACTGAATTTTTTATTAAAAGGTAAAGCATCCATTCACCTAATCAGGCACCACACTGGAGATAATATGAAGGAACTGAATTAAATTTAAAATATTAATTGAGTGCCTGCTCTGTATCACACACGACTAAGTACTGAGGAGATAGCAGTGAAAAGAAATATGATCTGTGCCCATACAGAGTTTATAGTTTACAGAAATCACAGGCATTAATTTCAAAAAAATGCAAGGAGTTTTGAGAGGACATCTAAAGTGCTATAACAGTCTAGAGAGTAAACGGAAATTCACAGAGGAGTGAAAGACGTGTGCTTTGTCATAATGGAGTTATATAGTAGTAGAACACACCCTCCCATCATCTCCTCCTTCAGTTATGGGAGGTTAGGTGCTCAGAGGGATGGCGGGTCTATATTCATAAAAGTTGCTTTGTGTGTTACTACCTGCTAAGTGCTTTTGAGAAGAGGCAAACACAGCAAGAAGACCAAACAGCTCTTGAGGGGTTGTTGGGAAACAAGCTAAACCCATTTAAGAAAGGCAATAGTGGTGAGCAGGAATTTCCTTTCATTTCAGGTTCAAAGGCCATCTAAATTGGGCTCAGCCTTCTCTTGAGGTGATGGCTGTTTCTAGATGCACCAGAGGGTCATCTGTGTGTTATTTTAAACTGCTTGAGGACAGCCATATGGACGTTGGTGGGTAAGGCAGCTCGGTGGTTGCAGCTGCTGACCGCATTTTAACAGGGTTTTGGAGCATCCACGATCTGGAGGGAAATGGGCAGTGCAGAGACCCCCAATCTCAACCTGCAGGACGGATGGTTGAACAGTACTGACTTTTGGCTGCCGTTGCTGTCAGGTGCTTCTTCAGAGGTTGAAGCAGGACCCAGGTTCAGAACTCAGACACACAGGAGTTCCAAAACGCTGTTATGCAAAACAAAATACCACTCTTCTGCGACCTGTTCGGAATTTCTTGAAAAAGGAGGTGGGGGGGTGGGGGGAGAGGCTTTCCCTTGGTTTTGTAAAGCTGGGAAACTTCAGACAAAAACAATCAGATGTTTCCACTCTGCGGTATGTGAATGTGTGTTGTGACTCAGCCTCGGTTATGGTATGGGCCCTAGTAACAACCTGACACGTCAGTGTCCCTGTCCAGTTCAGAAACCCTAGTGGTCTGCCCTTGGGTATTGTGACATTTCATTCCCTGACATCTGTGAGATCCTAATCGGTCTGTCTTCATCAGTCTGACGCAGCGCCTCTGGCCTAGAGCTGAAACCAGCCCTGGCTTGTCAGAGGAACCGACTGAAGCCAGGTCGAGTGTTTTTTATCAAAGGGTGCCACACGCAAGCTTTTAGGAACCTTCCTCTCGGGAGTCCTTGAGCATTGCATCCAGAACAAATGAAATGCCTATGAGCCAGCTGCAGTCATGTACTCACCCTGACCTCGGTGGAAAGCCAAAGCCGCTGAAACTACTATATAATCATTCTCAGGTATTTGTTTACTGTTAGCAAATCACCCTTTCATTGTTTCTTTTTCTTTTTTTTAATCCTCACCTGAGGATATTTTTTCCATTGCTTTGCAGAGAGAGTGGAAAGGAGACAGAGAGAGAGAGAGAGAGAGAGAGAGAGAGAGACATCGACGTGAGAGACACACCGACTGGTTGCAGCCTCCTGCCCCCCGGACAGTACCTGTAACCAAGGTATGTGCCCTTGGCTGGAGTAGAACCCGGGACCCTTCAGTCCCCAGGTCGACTCTCTAACCACTGAGCCAAACCAGCCAGGGCCAGTTGTTTCTTTTTAAATTATAAATGATCCTAGTTCCTTTTCAATCTGTCACATTGAAACACTTGCTTCCTTTGTGGCAAATAATCCCACCCATGTCCATCTGGTGGTATCAGCCCTGTTAGGAATGCATTTGTTTAGAGATGGGTCCAAAACATCCTATAAAACTTTTCGGAAGAAATTTGCATGTTCCTGCAACACTTCCTTAACTATATTTAAACTTTAATCCATTCATGGAATGGCCACTAATTTTTGTGACTAACATTACTGGTTTTATTTCTGAATTAGGGCTGCCAGACAAAATAAAAGATGCCCAGTTAGCTCTGGATTTCAGATAAGCAAGGAATAATATTGTAGTATAAGTATGTCTCATATACTAAAAATTACGTATTGTTTACCTGAAATTCAAATTTGACTGCGAATCCTGTATTTTTATTGGCTAAATCTGGCGAATGATAATATCATTTGAAGAGCACTCATTAATAGGAGCAAGCATTCCCCTGTTTTCCGTTTCAAATGAGTCCTATGCCTCTTTTACATCTATATCAAAAGCAGAACATATTCCAAAATATTTGAACAATACCTTTTTCCGGCTTTAATGTGATGCCAAAGTTTGAAAGAGTTTTTTACCGGGCACAGTGGAAAGCTTAGGAATCATACATGCCACTGTGACCGTGAAATCTTAGACATGTTTCTAAATTTCCCTGACTGTCAGCTTCCTCAGCTGCTAATGGGGATAACAATAACTACCTTGTAGGCCTGTGACAAGGGTGAGAATGATTTAATTTATCCCACAAATGTTGGTGCCGTGACAATATGCAGCAGGTGCTAGGCACCAGGGAGATAACAGTGACCTAGACCAAGTCCCTATAGATGACCAACAGGTAAAGAAACAAAGCAGCAGGGGAGTTTAAGTAATGGTAAGAGCTAGGCAGACAGTTAATGCAGCAAACATGAAGGGCCATGAGACGGGGGCATGCTGCTTAGAGTGGAAGGTGAGGAAGGGTCACCAGGGTCACCCTGAGTTGGTAACATTCGGACCGAGATTGGACTGAAACAAAGAGGAGACCTATGGCCAGGGCATTCAAGGAAGGAGTTATAAGTGCAAAGGCAGAGAGAGTTTGGCTTGCTAGAAAAGCTGGGTGCAATGGAGGGTTGGGGTAAGAAACAAGCAGTTGGGCTGGAGCATGCATGAGGGGGCAGGTTTCTAGAACGGTCCTTCTCACACTACCTGTGGTGGAGGACAACTTTTATTCCCTATATTTTTATAAAATGCAATTGAAATTACCATAAAAATGAAATAAAGAAAAGCACATACAAAATATAAGCCCATATTTTATAGTTAAATCTAGCAGCACAAAATCATATTTCAGTAGCTGATATCAGAACATATATAACAGATTAAAAAATTACAAACACAGTTGCGTATTCATTGAAAGTGTGTATATAGGCAATTAATACAGTAATTCAGTAAGATGTACCCACCAATCATGTGTGAATGTGTGGCAAGGTCAAAAATGCTATATACATGTTCTACCATCACTTTTGCAGATGGGTGTTGGTGCCCGGACCACGCTTTGCATAATTGGAGGACTGCTCTAGTAAGAGAAGGGCCGAGGTCACAATGGCCATGATAAGAAGTCAGGATTTAATTCTAAGTGCTAGCCAGATAGTAAATTAATAATAACATGAAAAATGATAATAATGAAAATTTGTTTTTTCAGTCAGCTGTGAAGAAAATGGGATTCTCTTTATGCTAAACTTCCCAAGTCTAAGCAGGGTGAGTTTATTGTGGAAGATGTCCACAGTGGCAAAGTGTCCACATTCCAGGGTTCCAGCATTTCCACAGTATCGGCTGGTTCTTCCTGTCCCTGGCATGCGGGAAAGAGACATCTAGATGGGGAGACAAGAGAACTCAGTACTAGTCTGGCTCTGACTAGTAGCAAGGCTTAGGCAAGTTTCTTAACATGTCCGGGTCTTAGTTTTCTCATTTGTAAAAGACAGGTTGGAGGACTAGCTAATATTTCTAGTACTTTTGAATTCTAAAATTTCTAATAATTACTATATCTTGTCTCTGCACTGGTGTTATAGACCCGGCTCTAGCAGAGCCAAACACTAGACACTGAGAAAACTGCCGAGGAGAAATATTGGCTATTTTATAATGAATGGCGCCATCCTGGAGAACAGGAAGCTAATGCTCAAAAGCCAGAGCTCTCTGATGATATGTAGGTTGCAGATTCTATAGGGCAGAATCACAAGACACCATGGGTTAGGGGTTCAGGGCCATGCTGGGAGCTGATTGGTTGAAGGTGAGGTAAGGGCAATAAATCATTTCTTCAGGTCTTGAGGGCAGCTCTGAGGTTTTCCATCATCCCCCTGTCCAATCTCATGGAAAAGTAGCCAGGGGGTCCTTCCACCGTAGGGCTCAGGAGCTGAAACATAACTTAGGTCAAGATGTGATCTTTAGCCTGCCAAAGTCCAGGCTGTGTGACCTCTAGTCAGGTCTGGGATACTGTTCTGCTGCCTCCAGGGTGACTAATTATCAGAGGAAAGGCTGGGTCTCTGACGGGTAGAGAAAGAGAAAGGGGTAGAGAAAGAGAAAGAGAAACCAAGCCATAAAGACCCTCAGCTTCACTGGGCTTGTCTTATTAGGACTGGGTTTCCAGCATGCTCTGGTCAGGCTATCTGTAGATTAAGAAATCATTATTTATTCCCTTTCTAACTCTTTTGTTCTTATCCCAGTACTCTTCATCATGTTTTAAACTTTAGGCTTATTGACTTCTATACAGGTTCCCTGTGGTAATTCAGGGAGATGCCAAAAAAAGTAAGAAGCAGTCTCTCCCAGAACATTTTAAATGTGAATTTTAAAGTGATTCAAATAAAGATATTTTGGAAATTTCCATTAACCGATTAAGTACTTATTGAACACACTGTTGAATATTGGGATAATGTAAAAATGAATGGTACCCAATTATACCCATGAAAAGATTATGATTTGGGGAGAAACATTCAAACCCAGTCAATTTAATGGGTAAAATTCTTTAATTGAGAAAAGTACAAAGCTCTGTGAGAACCACTGGCCTGGAATGGCTAACTGCTTAGGGGAGTTAAGGAAAGAGTTTTGGGGGATCCCAGAATGCGATCTTGAAGAATGATCAGGAAGGATATTTCACTCACAAGAAAACAAAGCTTGTGCACAGGTACGGGGGGGGGGGGGGGGGGGGGGGGGGGGGGGGGGGGAAGGTGCGTGGGATAAGGCAGATAGTTCCCTGAGGCACTCGGAGGCCACCGGCATGTGGTACTAGCATTATAATTTGAAGATTCTCTATCATGTTGCCAAGTTTGGAAATTCTGTTATAGCAAATGGGAATAGGCTTTAGAGGATTTAAGCAGAGAAATGAGCAGATGAGTCGTCCAGAGCCAATAGTGTTAGGCATCTTGCCAATATTACCTCATTTAATCCCAATCAATCTTCCAGGTGGTTTTGACTTTCCTAGTTTACAAATGAAGAAATTGACACTCGGAGAGGTTAGTTAACTTCCTGAAAGTAACAGAGGTAGTAAGAGCCAGAGCTTGTATTTGAATCTAATTGTTTGACTTAAGTTCCAAAGGCCAGGCCTTTTACACTCCAGCACCAGGCCTCCAAAAGGGGCGGACAAGTTGCTGGTGGGAAAAGTTCTCCTCTGTCTTTGCCCTCAGGCCACCCAACTTCTAATGCTCCCTTCAAAAGGTTATCCCCTGGGGTATTTTATGTGCGAGGGGATGGGAATTTACCTAACTTCAGAATGCAGTGCCCCTACTTATCAACAGTGGCCTCACGGGGTCTGCCTTCAGGCTTTTCATCCCATTCCAGCAGGTCTGGCAGAGCCATTCACAGGCTACATGGACAAACTTAATTAAATTCAAGTGAGTGTTGTTACGAAGACCTGACAGGCACAGTTGTGTGAGGCTGAATAATTGAGTTGTGCCGTTTTTTTTTTCCCTTTGCCTTCTTGGTGGTAGGCTTTTTTATTTTTCGGGGGGGGGGTGTTTTGTTTTCTCTGGGTTTCTAAAGATGACCCTGACACTTTTCATAAAGCTGTTTTCTAGTAGGAACGCCCTCCATCAAAGAGATGCAGTTTGGTTGCCAGGCTACCGTGAGAAAAGAGAACTGCGAGTGACAATGCCGACCTTTCCTTGGAGTATCCAGGGTCTATGCTCGCTCAGTACAAAAGTACCTCCCATAGACCTCACAGATAGAACTCCACAGTGTCAGTACCTGACACCTAGAAACTTAGACCGGAAGGCACAGCCTTGCCGGGACTAAGCTCGTAGCCAGGATGGAGAAACAAACCGTAGCAAATCGGCAGTGAGGAAGAGAAAAGGTCACTTAGGGATCCATTTAAAACACATCACTTATGATCAGCACAGAAGAAACCAACGCAGGAGGATTTGTCTGATGCAGCCCCAGGGCACAGTGAATGGGTGAAGCCTGGTTGGTAGAAAGAGGCAACAAAGGTTTTGAGGCTGATTTGCTTACATTTTGGGAGTGGATCACTTGCAGTCTGTGCCTGGACTGGATGAATCCAGTACTTCAGAGTCAGGCTCTTAGTTTTTTCCTGCATGATCTTTTCTCTTCTGATTGTTTGACTATCACAAAGCTTACAACTCAGGGGCTCCTCAGTTGCTCTCCCATAGGTCAGGAATCATCCAGTCTTTGTAGTAATTTCTGATATGAAATGCAAAACATACAAATGACAAAATGAGTATTTAAAAAATTTTTGTTGTTCTTGACATGTGAATCACTATTTGAAAGAATCTGGAGTGGTAGAAATTTTTAGTTTTTTATCAATGTGTAGATTTTTATAGAGGACTTTTGGCTTGAAGTACTTGCATATATTTCACTACAGTAGGCCATACTCTGGCCCAAAGTCACTGAAGTGTTTATAAATTAGGTGTGCACAATATGTTATTATTGTTGTTGTTTAAATATTTTTATTTTGTAGCTTCTTCCACCAGGTTAATGGTATGGAACGCTGCAGTCTAAAAATGCTATCTTTCAGATGGACTATTTTTATATTATTTTATCTTTTACTATTCCTGTGATATAGATTGGGGTAGATACTGCTATCCACATTTTACACATAATGAAATGGATATTAAGTGATTATCCAAAGCCACATATTATCTTTGCCCAAAACTAGATTCTCAAAAAGCTCCTAATCCTTGTACTGAAGTAGGTAGGAGGGAAACTCTGACTCTCAGTGACTTGGTTCCATCACCTGTTTTTTTTTTCTTTAAATGGTTTTAGAAAGGTTCCTTTCCTCTTTCTCTGGACCTCTGAAGATCTTTGAGTTTTCTAGATAACTTTTTAGATTAATACATGCTCTGACCATCATTGGGCAGAGATGAATTCTTCCACAGGTCTAAATGGTTTTTCCTCTTCATTAGAGAATATTCTATAAAGTTTTAACTGTTAATTTAAAAAAGTATCAAAAACTGAGTAATTGATTTATTTGCAATTCCATCAGAGGAATTGTGGTGAAAATCCTTTGACATTTATAGATGAAATAGCTAAAGCACTTAATATTAATTTAACAAAATATTAATTTAACAAAACTAAATATTAATTTAACAAAACTAATATTAATATTAATTTAACAAAACTAGATTTATTGAATTTCAAGTCCTATCTGTGGTTGCCTTGGCAGGGCCAGATCAAATGATTTCTCAAGGCTGTATATGAGCACGTACTATATGTGAAACATTGTTCTAAAAACTGGAACTAGAGCAACAGAGAATTATCTGCGATCATAGGTTGGTGGAGATCAATTCCAGGCAAAGAGACATGAGGTCAGGGCTCTAAGAGTGACACAGTGATTGCCCTTGGTTGGTGTTGGCATGCTTTTTAAAATGTCTACAGGTGATCCTAATGTGTTACCATTTGTAGTGGAACATAACTCAAGGCTTTCATCTCATACTAGGAGAATTTATTTTGTTTAAAATGGTCCATAGTTTTGGGACATAAACATTTCCTTTATCAGTCAAAAACATTGTATTGAGAAATTCATAGAATCTATAAGGTTTATACATAAAAACCAGCAGGCATTCTTATGGGAAAATTTTAACTGAGGAGATATTTTGTAGAAGATGTCAAAATTTGAAACAGGAAATGTAATCATGGAATTGGTTAAATAGATTAGGGATGATCAGAGAAGCCAAACAGAGGTCAATGAGACAGAGATTAGTAAGGAATTGTTGGAACCTCTGACTGGGAGGAAAAGAAATTTCATGGGGAGCCAGGGCACACAGCGGAAGCTGGAACTGTGATGAATCTGTGTAGTGCAGGGGTGGGGAGCCTTTTTTCTGCCAAGGGCCATTTGGATATTTATAACATCATTCACAGGCCATACCAAATTATCAACTTAAAAAGTAGCTATGAAAAAAGCTCCTAGATTTATTGAATTTCAAGTCCTATCTGTGGTTGCCTTGGCAGGGCCAGATCAAATGATTTCTCAAGGCTGTATATGGCCTGCGGGCCAGACATTCCCCACCCCTGGTCTAGTGGGAGCTAGAGACCTAAGTGGAGATGCTCCTCAAAGCAGAGAGAGGGCGGTAAATCTCCTGCTTTAGCCCTTCCTCCCACCCTCCAATATCCCACTAGTGACTGTCACTGGCCAAACCCAAGGAAGCCAGTTGACAAGGAAGTTTTGAAAGCACAGGCTGTAGGAATCAGACCCCTTAGGATGTAGACGAGAGCAGATAAGGAGAATTTAATTTGATGGGCACTGACCCAAGACCAGCTCATTTATGGACTTTTCTTTGATCAGAGAGGGTTCTGGAACCAAGCTGCTTGTGCTCAGCTCCTGGCTTTGCTACTTTTTCTGTGTTCAATTTTGGACAAGTTACTGAATCTTTCAAAGTCTCATCTTTCTCATCTGCAAAATCTGGACCCAGTGAGAATGACATTATGTAACTTGTAAGACTGTGGTGACAACTGAATGGCATAATGCATTTAGTGTGTTATTATCATTATTATTGTGTGTGTTAACCGATGGTCATTGGCTCTAATTCAGTGCCAACAGGAATTCCCCATTTGGGGTGCAGTGAAAAAGGAAACTTTAGTGCAAACAGTTCACTTGTGATATAGCACAGCTGAGAACAGCATGGCTGTGGAACAGCTCATTAGTGCTACAGCTCAATTATGAAACATGCTGGCTGTGGAACAGCACAGCTGTAAGGCAGCCCTTGGGTGAGGGCCCTCTGTGGCTAGACAGCTCTGTTCTCCTCTGCCCCTCCTGCTCTGGTCCACCCCACTCTGCTCTGGTGAAAGATCTTCCATGTCTCAGCTTGAACCAGGGGAATGCAGGCTTCAGTAGAAAGGGAAAATACATTCTCTGAGCCAGAGGGAAGCTGACATATGGAGAAAAGTTCCCCTCCCTGTTCCCTGATTGGTCCCTCTTCAAGCAAATAAGGCCTCCAAATCCCCGAAGTTTGATTGGTTCAAAAAGCACTCTCTTGATTGGTCAGAATAAAGCTGCTCTGATTGGTCAGTGAATATGCTATTGAGGATGTAGCTGCATAGCTCTGATTGTCCTACTGGTTGAAATATGATTCCCCGGACTCCTTTATAAGGGTTGACTCGGCTGGCAGGAACACAGTGCAAGTAGGAAGTTCAGTGCAGATGGCATGCATTTTATTGCAGACTTCTCCCAAAGTGTGGCTTGCTTGAGAGGCCCTTGTTTAGAAAGGGCTGCTTGGCTCTGTTTTGAAAGTTGAGCCCATTTAGCCACCAGGAGTCCTTCTTGGTATGTATCTTCTTTCTTGGGGTCAACATGTGTAAAGCATTGCATTAGGTGATATAAGAAATGTAATAAAGTCATCAATGCCCTCGAAGTCATATATAATTTATTCTGGGAAAGAAACATATTGATAAATAAATGGGGACCCATGGACACAGACAATAGTTCCGGGAAGGCCTGGGAGTGGGGGTGGGGAAAGTGCGGTGTGGAGAGGGTCAATGGGGATGAAAAGGGGACATCTGTAATACTTTCAACAATACAGATAAATTAAAATAAATGAATGAATAAATAAATAAATGAGGGACTATACCATGCAGAGGAAGGAGTAAAAATTGCACATTAAGTATGGAACCACTATAGTCAGCTTCCAAGTTGCTAATTAAAAGGGACGGTACTATATGAAATTACTTTTAACTCCTAGTAGTATATGAGTAATGTTTAAATGTTCTATCTAGATTTATGGCCAAGAGAACAGTTTTATAATAATATATATATATATTATATAAGTGATGATATTCATTGTAAGGAGTTACAGTGGCATGGAATGATATAAAGACAAAAACAATTATTGGTAATCTTAACATTCAGAGACGGTCACATAATATTTGATATATTTCCTGTCTCTCTTTAATAAATGTATATAATATATATACATGATTTCATTTATAACATTTAAAACATAATTTTATATAACTATAAATTCTAATTTTTTTCCTTACTATATTGAAAAGATTTCCAAATGCTATTAAATATAATTTTAAAAGCCAGTTTTGGCTACATAATGTATATTATAGCTGTACCTTAATTTGCCTATTTTCTTATATTTGAAATTTTGATGGATTTTCAGTTTGTCACAATTAGAAATAGTGGTGGAGTTGTGTAACTATAAACCAGGGATGTCAAGCTCAAATGCCTGCAGGGTCAAGTCCAGTCCAGTCCTTAAAAAGCAGGTAAATATAAGGCAATATGAAGTCATAGAGCCTGTGTTGGACACTAGAGAATTCATGCCCTATATTACAACCAGAAAAACATCAACAACCAACAAGAGCAGGATTTGGCATTTGTGTTGCCAATTTGGATTTCTATTAATGTTTTCCAGAAAGTATCTGTGGAAGATAAAATGCTTGGCCCAATTCCTCCTCCATTGAATTCACGCCCCAGCGGTGGTTTCATTTTGGATGGAGCATCCGTCCCTGCTCTTTGACTCGGAGTTCCATCTCATGATCCACTTTGCCTATGGTCTGTGCCAGGTCCAAGTCGCAGTCTGAAGGAGTCTCGTGCGTTTCCACTTGTCCTGCTGTACCTCGGAGATAGCCAGGAGAAAAACGGGCTCTGGCTAGCCCGCTGGCTTCCAGAGAGGATGAGATGCATTTAGAGGAGGCCGGTCCAGCAGGTATTTCAACATGAAGCAGAGCCATTCCTGCTGCCCTAGAAACCGTTGAGAAATAAATACTTACTTTTGTATGCCACTGAAATGTTAAAGATGTTTGCTATGCAGCAACAGCTAAACAATACCACGTCAACTTGTTTTCTAGAAAAGTGTAAGTTTGCATTCGCATATTATATACCAGGTGAAAATACCTCTTTGTTTCATTTTGCATTTTGAGTTCACTAAAATTTCACATGCTTATTATTTATTTATTCTTTTGATCATGTCCTTAGACAAATTTCTACTATAGTTTTATTTGTTTGTAGAAGTTTCTTATACTAAAAATACAAGTCATTCATTCATTCATTCATTCAACAAATCTACTATGGCAGGCTCTGTTCTTATCTTAATCCTTGTTAACAATTTTTTCCCCAAATTGCTGATTGCCTTTTAATATTAGTTTGAGATTACTTTTATCCCATGTGATCAGATTTTTCTGTTTCCCTCTGTTTTTTCCCCCTTGATTTAATGCATAGGAATTGGAAAATGGATTTTAAATCTTTGTCTCTCACTCTCCTTCTTTTTGCAGGTCTTCTCTCTGTGTCACTCTGCCTTTTTTCCTTCTAGTCTGCCTGATTTTCTCTTCTTCCTGCCTGTTGTCTTTCCTTCTCTGATTTCTCATTTTTTAGCACTACTTTTCCCTTATGACACTTTTTCCCCCCAAAACTCTCAAAATAGTCATATATAAAATCAATGTTTTTTTTGAAAATATTTTAATCTATTTAAATAGATATCTATTAAAAGAGATTAAAATATTTTACTTTATTATTGCAAATTCAAATTTTCTTCACATACTTCACATAAATACAGTAATTAATTATTACCTTCTTCCCAGTTTTATTGAGATATAATTGACACATCACTGAATAAGGTGTACTGCATAATGGTCTGACTTATGTATATTGTGAAATGTAAGTTTAGTTAGCATTTATCATCTCATAAAAAAGTATTACTTTTTATCTTTCATAAAAATCGTAGCTATAATTTTTACTTGAATTTTTTTAGGTGTATAAACTTCATACCTGAAAAAAGACTCCATGCTAAACAACACTTCTATTCAAGTCAATAAGTATGTGATTGCTATTATGCATTCAATGTCTCACGAGGGCCTCGTTAGGACACTGTAAAAAAAGGAGGGTTGGAGGAAAGGGAGCTGATATGATCACAGAAATAAATATGCAGTTTAGAATATGGCATTGCCGCAGGAGAGGTACAAACAGTATGCATTGGGGATTTAAAGAAGGGAGAAATCACATCCAATTTAGGAGGTGAAAGATGATCATGATGGGAGGTCATCTGAGGTAATGCAGTGGAAAGGCACTTTCTTTTAGGGATGCTAAGCTTAGAGCTACAGATGTTTAATATATGGAGAGACCTTGAAAGTAAATTGAAGTCAGCACAAAGGAAATTAGAGGTGAGAGATAAAGAAAGTGTTGCCGGGGTAGGAGTAGGCAGAGATAGATAGATGATAATAGATGATAGATAGAAGATAGATAGATAGATAGATAGATAGATAGATAGATAG
The DNA here is from genome assembly GCF_964146895.1 of Miniopterus schreibersii. Classification (NCBI taxonomy): domain Eukaryota; kingdom Metazoa; phylum Chordata; class Mammalia; order Chiroptera; family Miniopteridae; genus Miniopterus; species Miniopterus schreibersii. The sequence continues at coordinate 40,584,980 of NC_138101.1, read as the reverse complement.
ATAGATAGATAGATAGATGATAGATAGATAGATGATAGATAGATGATAGATAGATAGATAGATAGATAGATGATAGATAGATAGATAGATAGATAGATAGATAGATAGATAGATAGATAGATAGATAGATAGATAGATAATAGGTAGGTAGGTAGGTAGGTAGATAGATGATAGGTAGGTAGGTATGTAGATGATAGATAGATAGATTAGATAGATAGATAGATAGATAGATAGATAGATGATAGATGATAGATAATAGATGATAGATAGATAGATAGATAGATAGATAGATAGATAGATAGATAGATAGATAGATAATAGGTAGGTAGGTAGGTAGGTAGATAGATGATAGGTAGGTAGGTATGTAGATGATAGATAGATTAGATAGATAGATAGATAGATAGATAGATAGATAGATAGATGATAGATGATAGATGATAGATAATAGATGATAGATAGATAGATAGATAGATAGATAGATAGATAGATAGATAGATAGATAGATAATAGGTAGGTAGGTAGGTAGGTAGGTAGATAGATGATAGGTAGGTAGGTATGTAGATGATAGATAGATAGATTAGATGATAGATAGATAGATAGATAGATAGATGATAGAAAGAATGAGAATGAACCTTGCATCTTGGTAACATTTTCAAGTCTTCAGATCCAGCCATTTCTCACATTGACATCTAGACCATTTAGTGTGTGAGCCAGTAAAATGAAACTCCCCTTTGTAAGGCCACTGTGAGTGGAAACAGCCCGTACTGTCAAGAGCCTAAATAAATGTTCGCCCCATGATGTTCAAACGTACTGGAAAGGACTTCTAGAGGGATGTTCAAACCAAACTGAGCCCTGGTTGGAAAATGTTCTCACCTCCCTTCCTGCTCATCCACCTATAAATGAACAAACTCTAGCAGGCTCCTTTGAGCCCCCCCCCCCGGGTCATATGTTGGCCTGTGTATATGTAAGTCAACCTGGGGCATTTGATTGTCTAGCTAACTGGAGGCTGACTGGACTGTGCCTTTTGGGCCACTTGACATTCTCTTTTACTACCCTCAAAATTATAACAGCCACCCCTCAAGTTCTCATGAGAGGATAAAGAAGTCCTGATCAATAGTAGATTACTGCCCTGATAAGGATCCCTCTGTTTATGAAGATAACTCTTATGCCTTTCTGTGGGATGTGACTTGCTAGCAGGTTTTTTCAGGGACTGAGGGTAATCACTTTCTCAGAATTGTGTTTTCGTGGGGTGGCCTTGGTACTTCTTATTAGATATAATATGAAACCCAACTAGAACTATCAGTTAAATTGCTCTGCAACTGCCAGAGCCATTTGAGCCCAGAAAATAAAATATCTTTAGACTCCTAAGTACAAGTACTGGACGACAGAGTCATCCTTGATTATGTGCTTGAAGCTCAAGGAGGAGTTTGTGCCATACCAGTGCCTCTTGCTGTACCTGGATACTTCTTCTCAGGTAGAATTAGAAACAAGCAACTCCTTAATCTTGTCAGATCTGTTAAGGGGCCATTCCAGTTTTGCTTCTAGTGGCTATGGCTGGTTAGGATTTAAATTTTCTGACATTTTCAGCTGGCTTCCAAGTGGGTTTGGAGCTATTTTAACGTCTGGGTTGCACATTCTTATTCTAATTTGTTCATTGTCAAGCTATTGATGTTCTATGTAACCAAATGTTTAAAATCTCTTACAAAAACTTGGATAATGGTTGCATGAAGGATAGAAATGATCCATCAAACTACTGTATCCCCTTCATGTTTGTAATTCATAATTACAAACCTTTGGTTATGATGCCAAATACTTTTGTCAATCACCCCTGATTTCCCTTATGAACTAAGTGCCTTTGTTGTTCTCTAACCTTTCTAAAGTTGTTTTGGCTGCTATGATAAGAGACAGAATTTTCTGAGTTTGACAGGTACCTGAAAGGCCTCTCTTAAACAAATGGTTCCACTTGCTCTATTGGCTATTGCCCTGCCACAGGAGTCCCACTGAGGGACTAGATAGAACCAGAGCAGGTAGCCAAGCCATTCTGGCATTGACATAGGACAAATTGACCTGGTCCATCATCAACGCTGTCTGTCAACAAGGTTCTGATGGAAAGGGGGAAAATTTGGGCCCTGGGAAAGACGATGCCTACTGAAAAGGGCTCCCAGTGGCTAACTGAGCTCAAATTTTAAAAGCAACAACAAAAAAAACCAAAACAAAATAACAGCCTAGCAGCCATTTCTACACAGGGACCACTCGTGCAAACTACATTTAAGGGACAAGCCTTCAGTGAGCTACCTGCCTCTCCAGTGAACTGCTTACCTGCACTGTGTTTTTGCCATCTGAGCCAGTCTTTATAGTTTCTGGAACCCTGTTTCAACCAATAGGACTGAGGCTTTCTGCATCCAATTGGAGCCCTGCAGCTATATTCCCATCAATATCTCCACCGACCAATGTTCTGACCAGTCAGGACATTGCCTTTTGGACTGAATTTGGGGCACTCATTTACATGAGGACAGACCAGTCAGGGGACAGGGGCAGGGACTCGTGTCTACATAAGCCAGCTCCTCTCTGGCTCTGAGAGCGCGCTTCCCACTGAAGGCTGTGTTTCCCCGGCTGGAGCTGAAACACCAGCGATGTCTCGCTGCTCAGAGCCAGCAGAGAGCACGGGGAGAGCAGACCGGGCCAGCTGCAGAGGGGCCGCCTCAGAGCTGTGTTGTTTTTACAGCTCTGCTGTGTCGCAGTGGAGCTGTTTTGCAGTGAAGACAGTTTCCTTCTTTGCCACACCCCGAATTTGGTATTTGTGTTGCCATTGACAGCGGTAAAGCTCCTTAGGCATTTGAAGCTGTGGTCTGCGGCGCAGGTGTAGATAATAGTTACAGATCTGAGCGATATATGACTGTTGAGGTTATGGGAGATAATACAATTAATGAAAAGAAATTAAACACAGTTAAACAATGAATGTTTATATATGAGTAAGGGAAGAAAAGAATGTGGGAAAGGAGAGGGTGGAAATGTAGCAGGAAGCAAATACACGTCACAAAAATCAAAGAGGGAAGTTTTAAGGAGTGTTCAGCAATTTCGCATGAAGCAGAGGGGTCTCTGGGGCTTCACAGGAAAGCTTAGGTGCACAGTAGTTGTGTGTCCTTGGCGAGTTGTGAAGCATTTCTTGCTCAGTTTCTCCACTATACCAAGAGGCAGGGGAGGGGTGTCTCCCCAGCTTCCTTACGAGGCTGCTACCCTGGGTGAGGTCAACAGAAATTCAAAGCAGACACGCGATCAAGATCCCCAAGCGTCATGAAATGAGTGAAAAACAAGCAAGAGAGAATAGATATGACTATGTTGTGAAAAATATTTTTATGATAACTTCAAAGAGAAACCTGATCAAGGAAGCCTGTCTAGCAGAGAATGCTCTGTCTAGTCCACGCTTTGTTTTTTGTATTCCTGGTACTGAAAGGTCCTCGATTTTGTTAAGGGAGCCTGTGAACCCATTTAAAATAATATAATATCTATAATATCCCAGACTCCCTTGAGGCTAGAGGTGGCCATGTGACACAGCTTGGACAACAAGGACTACGGAGAATTTGCTGGATTTAGGGAAGATTTTGTCTTCTTGATTATGGGTACCAGCTGTTCCTCACTGTTTGTTTGTTTTCTCCTTCCTCCCTGCAACATGGATTTTGCACCTTCAGCACAGTGATAATTTTATGACCATGAGGCCATAATCATGAGGATGAGGCCCACACATTAAGGAGAGCGGGATGGAAAGGTGGACAGCCAGGTCCTTGGTAATATTCTTGAGTAACTACACCAGCTGGAGAGACGACTGCCAGACTTCTAGTATCTGCGACAAATAGTGTCACTCTTAGTAGGGTTTCTGTTCTATTAAGTCAAAAGCATTCTTTACTGATATAGTTTCTTCAATTGATCAACTTTAGGGAAAACTTCCCATCAAGAGCAAAGGAGAAATGAAGTATTGATTTAGTGAGTCAGATTTGATCATAATCAGGCAATCAAAGGGATGGCTAATAGAGATACATCATGCCAATTATCCTGGTAATCTGGTGTTTATACAGCCAGTTCTTCTTGATTTAGAAGCTGATCTATAAAGGAAGCGTAGATTGTGTTATCTCTGCCTGTGTTTCCTTGTTACCTCTAGGCCTATCTTCCGGTATCCAGTGAATATCAGAAAAGAATTCATGGCAAGCTCATTTTCTTAGTATATTATTACCTGTTAAATATTGCTGTAAAATAATACATTTTGAAATGTACAAGTGAGGGAAATTCCCCATAGCTGATGAGTTCTGTTTCTTTGCCAAAGAGTTAATATAAAGTAAAACAAACAAACAAACAAAAAATCAGAGTACATGAGCACAAAAGTGGATTTTTTAAAAAAGGAGTGCCATAGCAGAGTGGAACATGTAATGAGTTGATTTATGAAATTTTTGTGAGAGGATCACTGACCATGCATGGCCAATACCTCAGAGTTAAAATGAGAAATGATTGTGTTATTGGTTCATTCACATGAGTGCCTCCTTTTTTTAATTGCATTGCAGTACTGAAGTATAATTTAGTGGTACTGGAGATAATTGTAAGGGGTTGGATACTAGAAGTTTAAGAGACAAAATTTTATTTGGAAGGAAATAGAAGATTTTATAAATAAGGATCTGAAAAAATTAATTTCTGATGATTTATCTTAAAAGAAGTTTTATATCTTTTCATTGAAATTTCAATATATTTTATCTAAAATATTCAACTTATTCCTTCAGTTATATTGCTTTTACTGTCAAGAAAGTATGTATCTTACAGTAATATTATTTAATATTTTCAATATTTGAATGAAATTTTCCCCTTTGTTATAAAAAGTGAACCTCTAATGTAGTCTTTAGATTGAAAATATAATTTTTTTCTGCACATTGTAGTGGAATGGATTCTTACTAATCCATGAAGAGAAATATGCCCTCTCTGAACAAAAAGGCTAGCGGGATCTCTGAAATGCTGAAACAAACTCTTTGCAGCTGTTTTGGAAGATGCTGGAAGCTGGGAAAATGTGAAGAGAGCAGCATAGGCTTCTTTTCGATTCATGGACCAAAGTAAGTCTAACATTTTCCCAGATGTCAAAGGACAAACTGACCCAGTTGTTAAGCACTGTTTTCAGAATCTTCACAAACAGAGGTAGAAATTAAACAGAAAACACAGGACTATACCTTAGAATGTCAATAGAAGGCATTTTAGTGCAAAAAAAAAAAAAAAAGGCCCTACATTAACAAAGATTATTAATTAAATATAAAATATGACTAAAAATTATATGATTTGAGTGAAAATGCTGAATGGAATATAAATGTAAGTATAACTTTTACTATTTCTCATAGCCCAGGAAGCAGTGATTTTCTCACTGAGAAAGTTTGGGTTGTTTGAATAAACAGCGTTGAAATGAGGAAATGGTTGCTTGGAAGCAGGATCCTCTATAGGTGAAGTACTGAGAGCAAGTGCAGAAGGCCTGGCAAAATCCACGTAAGCCACCAGCCCTCTCCCTTTTCCCCCTCCAAACTCAGTGGAACAATATGGATCTTATTACGGCTTCTGGGAAATACAATTGGTTCCAGGAGGTCATGGCAAGCAGAGATGCCCAAAGTGGCATTTACTCCCTGCCTACTTGGCCCACTAGTAAGGAGTGGGGCTCTTCTTTGGCTGGCTCCTAACAAATGCAACCGTGCCAGGCAAAGAATGGTGGTCCTGCGCCAGCTCATTCCTGGCCACTACTTGCTGTCTTTGGCTTCAGATGCTTCCTATTTCTTCCCAGGCCACTGTACCTCTGAACTAGCAAAGTATGATTACAGTAAATCTCAGCTTTTCATATTTATGTGTTTTTATGCTAGAAAGGTTGGAACAGAAAGACCCACACCATCTCTGACAGTTTCCTATCAGCTTCTAACTGGACAACAAGAGAATTTCCTTTGCCTCAGGTGGGCCTGAGGAGACAAAAATATTCAGGCACATGCATTAGTTTAGTATAAAAAAAGGGAACTGCTCTGAAGTTCTAGAACTTGCTATAAGAAATAGGAGTAAATTTTGAAACTTTTTTTGTACTCAGTAAGATTCTCAGAAACATTACAGTTATGTAACCAATATGGACAATGATAAGACAAGATCCATCTAAGAGCAATTGAACTATAGTTTAAAAGAGGTTATTTTTTAAAAAATGGTTGCCAAATTAAAAGCAATTAAAGGGGCAGTGAAAAAAGGGTTGTATGTTATAGAAAGTTGAATTTTAAAATTTTGATCTGTTTAATAAATTCTACCAGAGCCCAAATAAAGAGAAACAGAGATAAAAATGATGAAATAAATCAGGTATAGACATGTGAAAGGATTTTAATATAAAAAAATGGAACTGTGAAATGGAGGCTGTGAAATGGAGAATCTTATGCATAAACACTCAGAAAAAGGAACTTAAGATTTGAGAGACTGATTTCCCATTAATGACTGATTACAGATGACTGAAATTTATCTCCTGACCAAGGAACGCACTCCAAGAATCTCTCCTGATCCTCAAGCCAGTGATCTTTCTGCTTCGTCTCTGGCAGGACTTCCCCCTCTTTGCATTTCTTGCCCATAAATACAGTCCCCCCCAAGCCCTCAGTAGACTCACCTGTAGTCGGCTACAGCGTGTGTTTCCAGAATTGCAATTCTTCTGCTATTCCCAAGTGAACTCAATTTCTTGTCATTTGAGCTTGCCTCAGTTTACGTCTTTATTTAGGTTGACAGGCAGAAGCAACAAATGCGTATGATAGAGATTTTAGAAAGGGAAAGAGAGCCAATGGAAAGATACAGCACCGACAAAAAGAAGAAAAATTTTTATGAACTGAGGAAAGATAAAACCTGGAACTAAAGCAGGCTCACTGAACACAAGGCAAAGTAAATACAAAGGGAAAGTAATAGCATAAGTTTAAAGAAAATAAATTCAGTTACTTTTAAGCAACCTTTTTTTAATTCAGCGTTACATCAAGAATTTTTAAAGGAACTTACATACCTGGTGCATCTAAAGCGGCAACAAGGCAAAGTGGATGCCCTCTGCCAAGCAACTTCTGAACAAGAGAAAATGTCCAGACAGTCTAGATAGTTCAGAGACTACACAGAAAATGAGAACAATGCGAATTCAATGTATCAAAGCTTATAGTAAAGAACCAAAACCATTCTAGAAAATGGTAGCCTATATGTTTCTATTATTAAACACGAATGAAAATAAATCATTAAAAACCTCAAAACATTTGAAAATGAGAAGTCAAATATAAGGAAAGCAGGAGAAAGAAACTATTAATACAAAAGGTAAAATAAGCCCAGACAGTGCAGTTCAGTGGTTGAGCTGACATGGACCCGGAACCAGGAGGTCCCAGTCTGATTCCCGGTCAGGGCACATGCCTGGGTTTCAGGCTCCATCCCCAGTCGGGGGCGTGCAGGAGGCAGCCCATCAGACTCTCATCATCGATGTTTCTCTCTCTCTCCCCCTCTCCCTTCCTCTCTCTGAAATCAATAAAGACATTAAAAAAAGGTAAAATAAGTAATTACAAACTGAAAATCTATAGACAGTCATAATAGGAGCTGGTCCATTAAAAAACATTAAAATGATGTTACATACACAGGGGTGCCTCGGTTTTCTAATGCAATCCGTCCAGAAGACCGCTTGGAGGTCTGAAACGTTTGAAAACAGGCATCCGCAGCCGACAGCTGGGCCTCAGGGTCTTGCCCTCAGCGGAAGCCGCGTGGCATGTTCGACTCCCGAGGCGGGTTCGAAAACCGAAGCATTTACCTCCGGGCTGACGGCGTTCGTAACCCGAAATGTTCGTCAATGGAGATGTTTGAAAACCGAGGTACCACTGTATATAATGTGCTGATAAATCTAAACAAAAAATTACATTGATATAATGATATATCTATAAAAATTTTAAAATAGACTATTATATAACTATATTAATAGTGTTAAAAGTTTAATGATATGTAATTTTTATAGAAAATATAAATTAATGGGGTGGTTTCTAAAAATAATTGGAAAACCTCTAAAGACCAAGAAGCAGATAAGTAATAAAAAATTGTTATTTTTTTAAGGCTCCTGTTTTGATAGGTTTACAGGTGTATTCTTCTAAACTTTCAAGGAAGAATTATTATGAAGATCCTAGGAAAAGAAGAAAAATTTTTTAGTTCAACTAATATAAGCCTAGTAGCAAAATCTTACAAAGTGCAAAAACTGCAGTTCTCAGATATGACAATGTAATCATCCTAAAGATATTAGAAAATTTAATACATTATTTTAATATAATAACATATAATAACTCTACCAGAAAGTAAGAATGGTTTAAGATTAGGAAATTTATGAAGTTGTGCATAGCAACCATAGGCCAAAGAAGAAACTCTATGCAAATATTGTTGGTTTTAGGGGGTAAGGAGAGAGCAATAAATGACCCTCATTATCTTATGGCTATTCCTGCTAGAATGAACTAGTGGAGATGCAGACAAAGGACTCAAGTAGATGGAGATTAAAATAGCTTTACAACTGAGCTGTAACCATTAGAAAATACAATAAAAATTAAAAATTTCTTTCAAAATAGCAACAAAATTGCAAACTAGTATGAACAAACTTAAGAAGTAATAAGCAGTGATGATGGGGAGAAGAAAATTTGGGAACATTTACTGAGAGTCCTAGAAAAGACCTACATGAAAAGACACATTATGTACAGGGAAGGGAAGATTTGATTTTATAAATATACAGCTCTCCACAAAGTAAGTTATCATTCCAATTTCAATGTGAATTTTTTCCTTTCCCTTCTTGTTTCTCTCCTTTTCTTACCTCTCCTCCTTTTCTTTTGCTTTTTTGCTTGTTTGCTTTTTTCCTCTTTTGAAGTGTAAATAGCTAAGAAAATTTAGAAAAAAACAAACCTGAGAGTTATAGTAAGATATTAAAATGCTACAAAAATCAAAATAAAATTGCTAAATTTCATGTGTGTGTGTATTTATGAGCATATAATGTTACTGTGTTTTATATGTGATGTTAATATGTTAGTGTGTCACTTTAATATATAAGCATTCTTTTGGGTTCCTAGATCCAATTCCAACGTGTGTGTGTGTGTGTGTGTGTGTGTAGGCTTCCCCATACACACAAGCAATTCTCAGACACCAGCAGGGTGTCCTACAATTCAGCTCAATTCTGATTCTATCTGTTCAGAGATAGAATCAGATTCCACAGGTTAAGGTCTCAGTCCTAGGAGACTGCCCTCGGTCAGACACCAGTTACAAGCCCAGGTTGTTATCTGTACTTCTGACCAACTGGCAATAAACCAGTGGTTCCCATGACCCCCTACTTGGGTTCAATTAATTTACTAGCGTGGCTCACAGAACTCAGGAAACCTGTTTACTCACCAGGTTACCAAAATATTACAAAGGGTATTAAAGGATTCAAATCAATAGACAGATGATTAGCGGGGGTCCAAAACAAAGGAGCTCTGTCCTCATAGAGCTTGGGGCCCAGCACAGTGACATGTGGAAGCATTCTAGTTCTTCAACCTGGAAGCTCTCTGAATCCTCTGGGTTGTGTTTCTTACAAAGGCATGACTGATTAAGTTCTTGGCCACTGATTCAACTCTAGGCCCTCTTCCCTCCCTGAGGCGGGACTGTAAATTCCATCTCTCCTGTCCTGATTGGTTCCCCTAGCAACCAGCCCCCATCCTTAGATGCTTTCCAAAAGTGACCTCATTAACATAAACCAAGCTATGGTGGAGAGGGTCTCCTTACAAATAACAAGACACCCATTCACCTTTATGACTCTGAACTATTTTCAGGAACTGAGGACAAGATATCAAATATTATAACAAAGGATACTCCCTTTGGTCTTATGTCTCAGCAAGTTCCAAAGCATTTGGGAGTTCTATACCAGGAACTGTGCACGAAGACCAAATATACATGAGAAATATGTTTTGGTCATTTGTATGATGAAATTTTACATATATGTCACAATATCACAAGCATAAATAATCTAGATATTTCATTTCAATTATAGGAGCATTATAATATAAGGATATATGTATATACACACTCATGTATATGATGTTAATATGATACTGTGTTACATATGTGTGTATCTATATTTGGAGGCTTTGCTAGAAGTAAGTGATAAATAGTTATTCAAGGGTCTTCAGGTTTGCAAACTAGAAACACAACTAGGCAGAAACTCAGAAGTGTTCTGAAGAAGAAAGGAAAGTTAAGAGTTCTTATAGTAAAAACTACATTTTGAGAAGAATCATATCTGCATTCTTTGCCCTAAGATTGGTCCAGGACAATTATCAGTCAGATGTCAGGCAGTCTGGATGATGGATACCAGTGGATGTCAGGTAGTCTGGACATATGAGTCCTTTGGGAGTGAATCAGAGGGTTATCTGGAGGCCTGATGTTTATCCAGACATTGCTCCAGGACTGGAAAGGTTTAAAAGTTTACGTTCCCAGACTAGTTAAACAAGAATGGAATCATTTTCTCACACCTCAACCTACTTGATTTTAGTAATTTAGTAATTTTATTTCTTCACTCTATTCATATATATATACATATGTATACACATATACATATGTGCATATATATATATATATATATATATATATATAACATAAATGTCACATAATGGGTAAATGACTTTAATTTAAAGCCAAGTTAACTAATAATAAGGACTTCACAATAGGTTCTTCCTTGCCTGAAAGTGGGCGTTAGAATGGAAACAATTCCATGCCTGACAGGGTAGTGGGTAGGGTTACCATCTAGTCCAAAAGGACTGAGTGAAAGTGAGTTTGGCTCAGATAAAATCTTAGTTTTTTCAGTTTTTCTGAGAGCTCTGTTTACTGAAATAAATGGATGCTGCGCACCCAGATATTTTTGTCATTTAAGAAGTGAAGCAGCCTCTGGTTCGTATGTTGATAAGGACTTTGTTTTGATCAGGCTCATTGAGTATAAGGATTTATATTCTCAGAGCATTTGTTAGAATGTCACAGTAGAATGTTTTACTTCTATTAATACAGTAGTTGTTTCAGAAAACTTCTTAAGATGGCTCATCGTTTATGCATGACTTTTTTGGTAATAGTGGGTGTTCTCTGACTAGTTAGAATAAGATTTCACTTTTGAAGTCACTGACACGAGAAAATATTTGGCAACAGATGCATATGTAATATAACAAATTAAATGTATGATGTTCTTTAAGAACAAACTATAATCCTTGAAGAAGTGGAGTTTAGAATATGCTATTGAATTGGACTGAGATGGGATATTCTATGAAAAGCATTTTTATGAAGTGATAAGTGAATTTTTCATGTTTAAATGTTGACAATCTGCCAGTGAAATATTCAGCTTGTTTTTGCTTTATAGGAAATGGAATTTTGTTTATGTGCTTGTTGAGCTTCCTGAACACATTACAATACAAACTTAAATAAGAAAAAGACTAGGATGTTAAAGTGAGGAGTACTGTGATAGTCCATTTGATGACTGCTGGAAGTGAAAATCATTACATATGAATAGCTCCTGTTATGGAGGTTCTGTTCTTTCCCCAAAAAGGAATTGCTTTGCACCTGGAATTCTGATCTGGAACTGATTCTTTCTGCCTACTGGCATTTTAAGTGCCCTTTCCTCTGCCACAACAGGACAAAGAGGCCCCAGGTTAGAGTGCTGCAGGGCCAAGCAATTTGACAGTTCTCCCAGAATAAATACTATAGGCTTCTGGCATTCCTAAGTCTCTAAGAAGGAGAAAACCTCTGCAACTCTAATCAGCTGACAGTGATTTTCTTAAAGGTAGCTTTGAACATTTGCAGTTGCAATGCATAGCATCTCTCAGCAAAGAGGCCCTCAAAGAGGAAAGCAAAGGTCTCTTTGAAATTAGCAAGGGACAAAATCAGCTTGATTTACACAAATTATCAGCCATTCTTGAACAATGCAAAGAAGGAAATCCAGACCTAGTCATCTAATTGGGAACATTCTCTTAGCCATTCCAAAGATTCTCATCAGTTTCTTAGTGAAAGCAAATGGACTTCATATTAAAGTCCTACTGTACTCTGTATTTGTTTGTGCTTATATTGACCATGTGATAAAATACATCTAAACTCTCCATCCAAGGTAGTTGTTTGATTTTTCTCAAGAAATCATTTTTTAAAAAGAATTTTGTAATGTCTCCACTTAGAGAACTCTCTAAAGTATTGGTGTAAATAGGGGTGGACACCACTTCCCTATTATAAACTTGTGCCTAGAATGGACAAATTTAGGTTCAGCAAATATGATTGGCAACCGCAAGTGGAATGTTTAAGCAATGTTACTTTTCTTTATTTAAATTTAGTTAAAGCATCTTTAAATCCTCAGATCTCCAGGCCAGTAGGAAATTCAATCTCAGTTCCTTGGTCTCCTTAGAATTTTAGATTCCCCAAAACACAGAGACTGACCTCTTTAGGTCCGAGTCACACAGGTTACCCTCGAGACTCCCTGTGTCCTGGCCTTTGTGGCTTGGCGGGAAGCACAAGTACCTCGTGGCTTCCCCAGGCCCAACAACAGCCCTTCCCCTCCAAGACCTTGCTGCCTCCGCGGACCTTGGCTCACCAGGCCTTACAGGAACCTAAAAATCTCTATCTGTCTCTTTCACCTGTCACCCACTTCTCTACCCTTAAGCTTCTGGGAAGCAAAAGTAAGAAAGACAGACTCTGTGTGGGGTACTTCCTTTTCCTCTTAGTCTTTTCTTGAAACAAGAGAACACAGAGCTTTGGTTTGTATGTGTGGAAGGGGAGAGGGGTTGAGGAGATATAGAAAAATAGAATAGCAAGAAAAGAAAAGAAATATGTGCTGGTTAATAGGTAGTTAACATCTGTTCTGTAATGTTCTCTTACTAAGGCTTATCTCTATCTGCATATTACTTTTTTTTTTTTTAAATATATCTTCTATCTGCATATTACTAATGAGAACACTTCATCTATTCTCATAGAAGATGAAATAACAGCATTTTCTAAAGTAATCAGAGATTAATGGATCATTTATTTACCCACAAACAGGATTTAAAGAGGCCCTCTTATGTGGATATCGGAGAAAGCCAGGAATTATGAATCTAAGAGACATTCTATTTGGTCTTGAAACATGCAAGAATGTGAGAATTACTTAAGACCTACTCTGATTTGTGTCAAAAAAAATCTTTTTATAACCTAAGCCCCTCAAACTACAGTACCTAGAGAGTGCCTTGTGGTTAATCTTTCAATGAAAGCATCAACCAAGTCCTTCAGGTATTTCTCCCTTTTCTTCAAGATGGATTGACAGTTCCTCGAATTCTAAAGCGTTAATGGAGGGTAAGTTGAAGGAGAATGTCCATCCTCTGTTTAGGGTGCGTATTGCATGAACAGTTCAGAAACGTGGTCCCTCAAGAGGAAGTCTACCGTGAGTTCCTGTGGGCACCACACATTCCTGAGAGGGACTGTAGATTGTAGACTGTGATTTATTTTTCAAAAATTAATAATTAACATTTAAAAACTGGTTTAATGTGCCCACTGTGTAAGAAGGCACATGGCTTTTTAGTAAAGGCACATTTAATCTCCTAATCAATGCCACAGATCCTTCCCTGGGATTCTTTCTACTCAGTTCTGAATTATATGTTGATTGTGTATAATGGATGTTTAGCAAGGAATAGGGAACGAAATTAGATGTTATTCTAAATAGCTCCAGACTGGTTTTAATGTCACGTGGTTCCCATTTTCTGTCATTATCTATGAATAGTGTGCCCTAGGGCCTTGCAACTCAGTGTTTTCTGAGGACCAGCCATGTCACCGTTACCTGGGAACTTGTTAAAACTGTCCCACTTCAAACTTATATTGAATAAGAACTTGCATTTATCAGCTATGTAAAAGTTTAAGGAGCATGAACATGTCTTGGGACACAATTTAGACTGAATTATCTGTGAAATTTTGGACAAACATAGATGCCAATTTTCCACATTAGAGCTACTGAATCAGAAGAGCTGGGAGTTGCAAACATGTGAATTAAAAAAAACCTCTATAGGTCAATTCCTTATGTACATCTAACATTTCTTCTAATAGTGGGAAGAAAACTACATAGTAAATGGAAAAACCCGTTTTCTACATGAATTGTCCCAAGCAGGTATTTAGTTCAAATGTTGAAACTTTTTTCTTTTTTACTAAGGCAACAGATTTGAAGATTAACTGTTTACAGACTTGCATCACTTCCTTACGCTATTATTAATTTAAATTATTGATAAAAATAAATTGTAAATATTTTTCCTTTTTTTAATGTATCTTTATTGATTTCAGAGAGAAGAAAGGAGAGGGAGAGAGAGAGATAGACACATCAATGATGAGAGAGTCATTGATCGGCTGCAGCCCACAACCTGGGCACGTGCCCTGACCGGGAATCGAACCCCGATCACCTGGATCCTAGGCCGACGCGCAGCCGCTGAGCCACACCTGGCAGGGGTAAATATTTCTGATAATTTTTTCTAATAGATGAAAAGCATTAAATATCATCAGAATGCCTGATTCTGTGTTGTTACATTGACGACAAAGGCTCTTTCTGAAATGTTCACATCTCTTCGAGATGTCATAAGACTACTAAAATTATTCTATAAGTTCACATTTGAACTATCGCCACTAAGCATTTATCATTTGAATTTGCCAGAATAGTGTTAACTTCTGGGTTCTTGCTTTATTCAATGTGACAATAACAGAGTAAAGACCCTAGACATAAATTTTAGTGTTTTTTTCCCCCTTAAAATAAGTGACCCTTTCCAATAATAGCAACCAAATGAGAGCAGCAACAATTTTTAGCTTGATTAAATCTGGTTTATCATGTGGCTAAGAATCTTTTCAGATAAAACCCCAAATCTTCCAGACGACAGTTCAGTTTTGTTTTGTTTTGTTTTGTTTTTTCTTCCAAAAATGCTAGATTCTAAGATTGTGAGTTGTGTTTTCTGAAGGAGAGAGTCTTGGACTGGTTGTTGATTTCATAACTAATTTTTCACTTCTTTGGTGAATTGTTTTATTCTGCCCATTTTCTCTGCACAAATTATTTCTAATTCTGGTCTGGAAAAAGTTAAGTGGTACCTCAATGAATGGATAGAACACCCTAAAAGTAAAGAATTGATCTTATTGAAAAGCTGTTTATATATGGTAAAATTGGGGGGGGGGTGACTTTTGGTAATTCAGTGGAATGCAAAGTTTGCTTGTTTTCCCCTCAAAAACAAAGAAAACAGAACACTTACAAAAATTGTGTGAAACCTTTGCCAGTCAGTAGATAAATAATATGAGGGTTCAGAAAATTAATAATAAGATATAAATTCTCTCTATTAGTTCAAATGTACGGCAATGATGTTTAAAGTATATTGTGTCTCACCATATAGCAGAACTATAGTTTTTGCATTGGCATTGCATTAAATACCTCCACAAGATCTGACTCTCTTTTTCTGCTTACAGACAGCATGGAAAGAGTTGAGTATTCTAATCTCAAAAATCTATAGGAAATTTTATTACAGAATTTGCTTTGTTAATTTATAGTAACAACTCTTACTAAGTGGAGGTATTCTCCCAAATACAATTTTAATATAGCTTTTTCCACACAAACCCATTTCATCTTGTTTTGTCTCTAGTGTAAAATCAGAACACTCAATTAAGTTTTTGACTTGAGGTAACCTACAATCTTTTATAAGGGAATCTGATTTATGAGCTGTATCTGCTAATTTGCTAGATCTCTCTCCCTCTCAGTAAATTGTACTGAATCCCATTGAAAATGGTGAATCCTACCCTAATTTTTAAAAAATGATCATTAATTCACGGTCTTGTACTATGAGGTACCTCCTAAATGTTTTTAGCATTGAGTTGAGAATTATAGAAAGCAACCCAGAGTTCTAAAGCTAACAATTTGTTGGCACTTCAAGATATAAGCGTTGGTATGGTTAGTAAGAGTTGGTTAGCTACTTAGTTAAATTTATCATATATTTATTGAATGTTTAACGATGTGAAAAGCACTATGCCACATCTTTGATTTGGGACCCCTGCCTCTCCAAGTGAATACATTGACTGCACTCTTAAATACTCAACTATCTTATCCCATGTTGACTATATTAGAGTTCCTTGACCTATCAAGAGGAAAATCATGGCATAATGCAAAGTAGCCTGATGATAATTCTAAATACTTCATTGATAAAATAACTATAACTATTAGGTTATGCCATATCAAGTAACATTTGGAAGAATTTTAAATTTCAATTGCTCCCTTATTTCTGTTTAAGACCCAGGAACACTCTGATCTTCTATTACCATTCAGAGTTTCCAACTAAAAAATATTTCGAAGACTTGAAGGAAAAGAGAAAGGTTATAAAAACAATGAAAGGTAGACAGCAATATCTGTTTATGTTAGTTGGAAAAGAATAGTTAAATATATTAATTGTTAAGCTAAACTTTATCAAGGAAAAAAGATGATTATTTATGGTGCTAATCAAGGGTAAGGGTGCAACGAATAATCCCAAGTGAAAAAAAAGGAGGAAAATTATGGAACATGAGTAATTTTTCCTCAAGGGTTGTCCCATGGAGGAATTATTCTTCTAAAAGCAAATGACTAAATTTAAAAAAATCCTGGACATCCAAATTTATCCTTGTAAGATATTGTTTTTTCTCTGGTGGAAAAGACTGTGGGAACAACACTGCCTCAAACACTAGCCAAAGCATAAACTAGGTGACCTAGTGGGGCTGTTCCATTTCTGATTGCTTGATCCTTCAATTCATGAATTTTCCTGCTTAACGGTGTTTTGTTTTTTCCTGTCGATGGGACTTGCAAAAACTCTTGTGAAAAAGATCCAAGTTGGAAACAGCTTATTCACTGACAGGAGGGAGAAAAAACCACACCTATTCATTTCATTCTATTAAGTAGAGGTAGTAAATATTCACTCCCTCATTCATTCAACCAATAGTCTTTGAGTGCCTACTATGTGTCAGGCTCTATTCTGTGAATACGAAAGTTTAATATCCTAACTCCTAACCAACCTAATGCCTTGATTTAAAAAAAATAATAAGAGTAGTGTATATACAGCAGGCTTGATTCTCTAATCCACAAATGAAAAATCAGTATTAGATAAAACTGGAGGGTGCTGTGTGAGAGGAAGTCTCTAGTCCTCAATGAGAAACAAAGTCTCATTTTGCAAGTCTGGTAGCTGTGTTCTTTGAGGATATAGAGAGGTTAGAGAGGTGGAGAAAACAGCCAAATAGGCCCAGCCTTGATGGTCCTATAGTGAGTCCCATGTTCTTACTCTACTGTTTCTCGGTGTTTGTTCTAGGTGTCGAGAACCCCAGGGCCTGGAACAAAGCTCATGACCAGGTAGGGAAAAAAGGACATGGCTTCCCCTGGACATGCTCAGGGTGTAGTAAAGGATGCTGCAACTTCCATGCGATGGGAATTGTGCTAGATACTTGTAATCGAAAGTGAATAAAGCAGAGGACAATGCCCTTAAGGAACTTGCGATTTAGAGGAGGAGGTGGATATAAATCTAGTTGATTATGGTGAAAATAGTTTTGTACTTACATTTTGTTTTTGTTTTTTGTTTTTTTTAATATATCTTTTTTGATTTCAGAGAAAGGAAAGGAGAGGGAGAGAGAGAGATAGAAACATCAATGATGAGAGAGTCATTGATCGAGCCCTCAACCCAGGCATGTGCCCTGACCGGGAATTGATCCCCGATCGCCTGGATCCCAGGTCAACGCTTAACCGCTGAGCCACACCCGGCCGGGCTGTACTTACACTTTGAACAAAGTTGACTTTTTCAGATTTACTTGACCATGGTAAAAAATTAAAAATTATAATTCATCTAATAAATATTGACAGGAGGTCATTAGATATATTAAAGTGTGAGAATACACTTCATTAAAATTAAGAACATCTCAACACAAAGAAATAGAAAGATATTCTGTGTTCATGGATTGGGAGAATCAACATAGTTAAAATGGCCATATTACCCAAAGCAATATACAGTTTTAATCCCCATAAAAATCCCAGTGGCATTTTTTTGTTTTTTAATTGAATTTATGGGGGTGACATTGGTTAATAAAATTATATAGGTTTCAGATGTACAATTCTACAATACATCATCTGTATATTGAACTGTATGTTCACCACCCAAAGTCAAGTCTCCTACCTGATGGCATTTTTTAAAAGAAATAGAACAAAAAAAAGACCATCAGATTTGTTTGAAACCACAGAAGACCCCGAATAGCCAAAGCAATCCTGAGTAAAGAGAACAAAGCCAGAAGTATCACCCTCCCTTGACTTCAAATTACACTACAAAGTGACAGTAATCAAAACATTATGGTACTGCAGAAACTCAGACACACAGACCAATGGAGCATAACTGAGAGCCCAGAAATAAACCCACATGTATATGGGCAAATAATTTTCGACAGAGTCAAAATCATACAATGATGAAAAGAAAGTCTTTTCAGTAAATGGTGCTAGGAAAATTGGAAAGCTCCATGCAAAAGAATGAAACTAGACTGCTATTTGTCAGCATACACATAAATTAATTCAAAATGGATCAAAGACCTAAATATAAGACCTGATACAGTAAATTACATAGAAAACATAGGTACTAAATTTATGGATCTTGGTCATAGAGATTTTATGAATTTGACTTCAAAGGGAAGGGAAGTAAAGGCAAAAATAAATGAATGGAACAATATCAAAGTAGATAGCTTCTATACAGCAAAAGAAACTGTCAACAAAATAAAAAGGCAAACAACAGAATGGGAGAAGATAATTTCAAACAGCAGCTCTCACAAGGGGTTAATATCCAAAATATATAAAGAACTCATACAATCAACAAAAAACAATCCAATGAAAAAATGGGCAGAGGACCTGAACAGACAATTCTCCCAAGAAGACATAAAAATGCCCAACAGATATATGAAAAGATGCTCTTCTTCACTAGCTAATGCTTCATTAATAAAATGCAAATCAGAACCACAATGAGATAGCATCTCACACCTGCTAGAACGAATACCATCAAGACAAGTAACAGTACATGTTGGAGGGGTTGTGGAGATAAAGGAGCCTTCACTCACTGCTGGTGGGACTGTAAAGTGGTACAGCCACTATGGAGAACAGTATGGAGGCTCCTCAAAAAATTAAGAATAGAGCTACCATATAACCCAGCAACCCCTCCCTCCTCTGGGTACCTACTTGAAAAACTTGAAAACATTTATTTGCAAAAATAAACGCACCCCTATGTTCATTGCAGCATTATTCACGGTGGCCCAGACATGGAAACAACCTAAATGTCCTTTGATAGATTAGATTAAATAAGGAAGGTGTGGTACATACATACAACGGAATGCTACTGAGCCATAAGAAAAGATGAACTACTGCCACTTGCAGTAACATGGATGGATCTTGAGAATATTATGCTAAGCGAAATAAATCAAATGAAAAAAGTAAACAGCCATATGATTTCACTCATGTGGGATATAAAACTGAAAGCAACACATGAACAAACAAGACAAACAAAAACTCATAGACACAAACAACAGTATGGTGGTTACCAAAGGGAAGAGGTGTTGGGAGTTAGTAAAGTGTAAAGGGCTCAAATATGTGGTGATGGAAAGAGATTTGACTTTGGGTGGTAAACACAATGCAATATACAGATGATGCATTATGGAATTGTATATTTGAAACATATTTTATTAACCAATGTCACCTCAATAAATTTAATTAAAAAATTAAAAACTTCTCTGTGAAAGACAAGGTCAAAAGAATGAGAAGACAAACCACAGACTGGGAGAAAATATTTGCAAAAATAATTTTTTTTGCAAATAAAGATAAAGTACTGCTATTTAAAATATATAAAGAACTCTTAAAACTCAAAAATAAGAAAATAAACAACCCCATTAAAAAATGGGCCAAGAACCTTAACACACACCTCACTTATAAAAAGTATAGAGATGGCAAATAAGCCTGTGAAAAGATGTTCCACTTTGTTTGTCATCTGGAAAATACAAACTAAAACAACAGTGAGATACCACTGTATGCCTGTTAGAACAGCCACGATCTGGAACACTTCCACACGAAATGTTGGCCATTGCTGGTGAGACTGCAAACATGTTACAGCCACTTTGGAGGACAGTTTGGGAGTTTCTTACAATACTGAGCATGGCCTTACCATATGATCCAGCAATTATGCTTATTGGCGCTTACCCAAAGGAGTTTAAAACTTATATCCACACAAAAAACATGGATATTTCTAGCAATTTTATTCATAATTGCCAAAACCAAGCAACCAAGATGTCCTTCAGTAGGTAAATAAACTGGTACATCTAGGCAATGGAATATTATTCAGTATAAAAAGAAACGAGCAATGAAGCCTTGGGAAGACATGGAGGTAACTTAAGCGCATGTTACTAAGTGAAAGCAGGCAGTCTGAAAAGAACACATACTGTATAGGTCCAACTGTATAACATTCTGGAAAAGGCAAAACTATGGAAACAGTGAAAAAGGCCAAAGGTTGCCTGGTGTTAGGGTGAGGGAGGCTTTTAGAGACTGAAAATACTGTTACGATATTATAATGATGGATACATGTCATTGTACATTTGTCCAAACTCATAGAATATACAAAAAACAAGTAACCATAATGTAAACTATGGATTTTGATTATGATGTGTAGATTTATCAGTCCTGACAAATGGACCACTTTCTTCTCACTTTTTGGGTAATGCTTATACTAGGGGAGGTGATACATATGCGGGGGTTGGGAGCATATTGGAAATCTATGTATCTTCTCCTCAGTTCTGCTCTGAAACTTAAACGGCTGTAAAAAAAAATAAATTCTTAAAAAGGTGTGGGAAAGGTAAATAGAAACAACAGACTTACAAATGAATTCTTTGCTGCAAGAAATGACAAAAATTTTAATTATATGTTTAATACACAATAAACATTGGGTATCAAAATGTCAAATTATGCCAAGACACACAACATTGATCAGTCCCCTTAAACAGAAAACACACACTCATTAATTGCTGCCAATACAAGGATGCACAGGTTAGAATGTCCATACAACCACTGATTTTCTGAAGCTTAATTTAAAGGGAATAATTTCACAATTAGGGAGACTATATACATGTGATTACTTTCGAAATTATTTCTCTACTGTAGATGAAAAAGGACCACATACTAAACCTCACAAGCTCAGGGGAGGCCCGCATAGTGGGCCTTACAAACTCAGAGACTGAAAGACACCACATAGGATGGTCTGAACATAAAAATTCCTAGCAAAGTGAGTGCTGGTGGTAGCCAGTCCTAGTGCTGTAGCTTTCTTGAGAAAGGTTAATCTTTAAGTGAGCCTGTCTATTGTCTTTTGGCATCTAAGATAACATACTTTTGAAATGTCAGAGTCATCTCCTTTCCCAGATCCCTCAAGGCAAAATCCCCACACCAAAGCACAAGACCACAGAACCCCTCAATGTTATCTTGTTCCCCAAAACCACCTCTGTGTGCTGCAAATGTTAACTATGCTTTCCCCACAAGATGTAAAAGAAGGATGTGTCTGTTTTACGTTTTTATCCAGTCCCAGAAATTTCCCCACTTTGCTTTCTCCCACCCCCTTAATCTACCACCAATGGCTTTCACGTAACCCTCCTTTTGTCTCCTTTTATTCTAATGTATAAAATAAGATGCGAAACTGCCATTCTCCAGATTATTTTCTGAATCCATTGCGATTTTGCTTCCTGGCAATTGTTGCCAGTTTGGCTCAAATAAACTCATAAAAATTCTCCATAGGTTTTGACATTTCTTGTGTTGACACTATTTAAAACATATTTTGGAAGGAAGCATAAAGTATTGGTTTAGCATTTTTGTGTAGTAGCTTCTGTAACATGTTCTTTGCCTTGTGGAGAGGAAGAGGAAGGGTGTTAGAGACTGAAAAATCAATATGAGCAAGTGGGTGGACCTCAGTGTGGGAAACAACTCAGTAGCTGGAGGCAAAGAAACATGGAGGGCAGGGCAGGGGTTTGACACTAGGCGGGCAGGTAGGGGTCAGTTTGTGGAACTCGCTTCTTTGCCTTTGATTACTAACATTAAAATTAAAAAGTCATCCATTTTAGCTGTTTGTATTCTCCTACCTCTCTTAGAACTTGCCATATTTCATTATCAGTGAGTCATCCATACCTATGCCATACAGTTCCATCTAAAAAAATTTCATTTCATCCCTTACTGTGTTCTTGGCAATGTGCAAGACAGCTTACATGCAAGATTATGTTAATGTTTATGAACCTTTTACAAAAGCAGTATTATTAAACCGATTTTAAGAGTTGAGAAAACTAAAGCTGAATCTTATCTGACTCAAAGTTCAAGTTAATGTAATAGTCTTTATAATGGTATTTCCCCAAGTGCTGTTCCTCAGGATAAAGTGTGAGACAAAAGCTGTCTATGGTCACATCAGGGCTAAGGTGTACCACCTCTCTCTCTCGAAGAATCACAGTGCCCTCAGGATATTAAAATTTTTGCAAAGTTCTGAAAAAAAGGAATTAATTTCATTTTATCTGACTATTTCACAAACTTTACTTGACAGAGACTTTTTTTTTTTGGTAAATCATTTAGCATTTCAGGACATACTTTGAGAAACTTTGTCTTAGATTAGATTGGGAGATCCTTGTTAATCAGAACTCAACTCATTTAGAATCCAAGAAATATAAACTTTATTATATACTCTCAAGTCGATGTCAGAATGAAGGTCATGACTCACTGGTTTGTGAAATAAATGAAATGGATCCTGACCAATATTTGAGAAAATAAACCCCAAACAGGAAACAAATAGGATAGAAAATATCTGGGATGTTGCATGTGTAAGTCCTGAATCATGAAAGTTTTACTGGGTTACAATGGAAAATACATTTCGTTCTATGGTCATGGCCAAAAATGTCTAAAGCCACAGGTTTCATGAAAGTCACATGATTTTGTCAGAAGATACAGTGATAACAAATGTCTGAATTTGTAAAATTAACACAAAAAGGACTACTGTAATGCCATGGCTAAATATAGTATTTGTTATTACTAAGACTTGGAGAATTTTAGAGCTGAAATATCTCCTAGGAAGAAAACCAAAATAGAGTTTTAGTGACTTGTCAAGGTCAGAGAGCTGTTAGTTGGGCCTAGAACCCAGGTGTTCTAATTTGCACTGTAACATTCTTTTCCTTGTCAGTGTAAATTGATACAATGTTTATGTCTAGAACATGAGTATTATTTCTTAGGAAAGGAGGCACAAAATCAGCAACTCAGTCCTGGATAGTAAGTCAATGAAAAGGTTACAAAAACGCTGAAGGTTTTAGTTGAAGGAAAAAAAATGATTTAGAGTTACTTCAGTGCTGGGGTTTAATTATAATTACAACTAATAACTAATTAACCTAATCCTCCCTGTTACCAGGTGGGGCCATTCAGTTATCTGGTTTCTCATTTGTACATGGAAGTGTCCTGTATATATGATTCAACAGTACAGCAGATAACACATTAGCGAACACAAAATCTTGCTATGGGGTGTTAAAGATGCTACCTTTAAATAATGAATCAAAGTACAGGAAACCCTCCAAAGTCACACTTTCGTTTAAAGAAAGAAAAGGAACTATGACTTATGGGAGCATCCCTTAGCAAAACAAACACTAGCTTCTACACATTTTATTTTAGGCAGGCTCCTGCAAGACTCTGCAGTTGAAGTCCTAAAGGTTATACTTAAATTTGTGCCTAACCACTCTCTTCCATGGTCTGTTTTTGGGAGGGGGTGTTTGTTAGAAGCTGCTCAGTGGAGGTTGGAGATATGGTCTTTTCCATCCCTCGCTCCCTGGAAACACCCTCAGGAGTCCACCCCAAGAAAGTAGGCCTGGGTTTGGGTTTCAGAAAGCTCATCTGTCTCTTGAGCCCAGGTTGGTGTCATCTGCTCCCTGGAAGCTCTGGCCACACTGGGCAGAAATCATTTGATAACTTAATCTTGGGGAGAGGAAGAGACGCTGGGGCCTGTGTACTCTAGCGATAAACAGAAGCAGCCAGTGAGTCAGGGAAGAGACGTGGTATCTTTTAAAATTAATATAAACTAATAAAAAGCATAAACAGGAACTTAAAGGGGGCGGGGACCACCCGCACCAAGCTAGGCGGGCGACTGGTGTCTGGAGGGGAGATCACCGCGTGCCTAAGACCTGGAGGTTGCAGGGGTGGTCTCGGGAGGCCCTCCCCTGGCCGGAGCCTGGTGGAGGCTGGAGGAGGTGACTTTCCTAAAGCTCGGCGCCGGTCCCGGACCCTCCCTCTTCCTATAATTAGCTCAACGCCCGTCTCGCCAGCCGGGCCCCGGGCTCCGCCGGACGGCCGCCCCGCTCGCCCACCTCGCGGGGAAGGGCGGATCTGGGGGTGGGTCGAGCCGGGGCCACACAGCCCCCCGCGCGGTTCCTAACCCTGACCCGGCCGCGCCGGGCTCCTCCCAGCCCTCCCGCGCCGGCCGCCCCGAGCGCGGGGGCGCGGGCCCGGGCCCCGCGTGACGTGGGCCCGGCGGGAGGGGCCGCGGGGCCGGCCGCCTTCTTAGCGCCCCGCGGGTCGCGGGCGGCGCGCAGACGAGCGCAGGGCGCGCGGCTCCCGCCCACCTCCTCCGGCCCCTCCGCGCCTCCGCCCCGCCGCCGCGCCGGGCGCCCTCTCCCCGCCTCCTCGGCTCGCCGCGCTCCTCCCGCCGAGCCTCCCGCGGCGCCCGGGGGACCCGCGTTCTCCGCGCTCCCCTCGGGGACCGATGCTGCTGGAGACGCCCGCGCAGAGCCGCTCGGGGCAGCGGTAGCGGAGCCCGTCCCCCGGCGCAGCCCGCGCGGGCTCCCGCACCTCCTCCTGCGCCGGCGAGGACGGGTGAGAAGGTGGAGCGGGCGACCGCCCCGGCCCGGCTCGCTCGCGTTTCATCTCCACGGAGGCAGAGCACGGAGGATCAGGGTGCTGGTTTTTTGTTGTTGTTTTTATTCTGCATTTTTTTTCCCTTTAATTTTTTTTTTTTTTTTTAAAGAAACTTATTTTGGGGGTGTGCGCTCTGGGCATTTGCTTTGCCCAGTAGTTGAAAAGTCATCTCGACTCGTGATGGTTCTCCTGTCACTTTGGTTGATAGCAGCCGCTCTGGTACAGGTTACGACTTCAGCTGATGGACAAGTAAGTGGAAAATAATAATAAAAACCTCAAACCCGACCTTTTCCCGAGAAAGTTGCCCCTTCCCCTCCTGCCGTCCCGCTCCCCTTCCCACCCGTCCCCGTTGTCCGGTGCGTTCAGGACCCGCGCTGCGCGGGGCGTTTGGGGTGGGGGCTGGAACCGCGCGGGAGGCTGCGACTCCCACCCGCGCCCGGGGCTGGCACCCGGGCTGCGCGCGGCGGCTCGGAACAGCCCTCGGTCCCCGCGGGGCGTGCGGGCTCCCCTCGGCGGCGGGCGGGCGGGCGCGGGTCCGGGAGCCCCGCGCTCCGGGCGCGCAGCCGGCGCCGGCTCCGCGGCGCTTTTCTCTCCTCGCGGACTCTCAGCTTCCCCGGGCGGCCAGAAGCGGGGGTTCAGGAAGCCCTCGGGCCGGCCGGGGCGCAGTCCAGCAGACACGTGTCCGGGGAGGACCGCGGCGGGCTGGGTTTGACAGTTGGGGAGGGGGCTGGGGACGTTTCCTGCCCAGCTTTTTCCTGGGCAGAGGCTGGAGGCGCGGGCGGCCTCCCTCCCCTCCCCCTCGGCCCAGCTCCTCCTCTGGAAGGCTGAGCGCGGCTCTGTTTCTTTTTGGCCCAGCCCCCACCCTTCGGAGACTCAAGGTGAAGCCCGATGCTCTCAGAAGAGTCCTCAGGAAGGCTCAGCTAGAGCTGCCGAGCCTCCTGCAGCAATGCCCATCGGCTCAGGGCCGGTGGGACCTTGGGTGCAGAGTAGGTCTGTGAGTCTTCTCTGGTCTGCCTGGTCTGCACGTAGGGTAAAAAATTCAGAATTGTTCATTCTTCGCTTCCAATCTGTTAAGTCAGGCCCCCTTTTAGGCTTCTTTTTGCACCTATAACGTAGAGACTTTATTTTCAAATCCTGACCCAGTATCTGGAGTTTTCAGAAAAGAATATTGAGTGTCACTATTTAATTTGTCTAACTTCATAAATGTTCAGTTAAAATTAAAATGGGCAAACCGTTGTGTGCCCCAAATTGTTACTGAACTGGCTCTTGCTCACCCTGCAAGAACCTTCTACAAACCCAGGTGCAGCCCGTAGGCACCGATCCGGTCTCCAGCATCTCCTGATTAGCTCCTGAAAAGCATTAATGGTAGAAATAAAACGCACAAGGTGATAAGATGAAACCCAGTAACTGTTTCTTTTTCTTACTTTCCCCCCTCCTTTCCAGGCTGGTAATGAAGAAATGATGCAAATAGGTAAGCCTTGTTCTCAGATGTCACTCTTATCTTAGTAGAACGTAGGAAATGAAGTAAGCTAAGCAAAATATTGTTTCTGAAATTTATCCCGTGGTTAAGAAAATGATTTGTAGTCCAGGAACATTTCTGTTCTTCTCTTCCTCTTTCTGGAGGAGAATCCCACTTTCCTCAGGCTGAGTTATGGTAAAAATTCCCCCCAGTTGGACTTTTCAGGCATCATTTTATTACCGTCTTTGGACAAGCCACTGGTAGGTTCTTGGAGGGTGATGTGGGGCTGGAAGAAGATATGGAGATAAATCAAATCAGATCAACCTGTGTAGCCTTAGGAGGAGCACAGCTGATCGGAGCAGAAGGCAAAGTATAAGAATGCTACGAAGAAGGGAAAAATGAAGTACAGAGGGCGGAAATTTTTCTTTTGAAAAGTTTTCCAGCTTTGAATAAACCCTCTGATGATTCTCTTACTCCATCTGCTTTGAAATGATTACCTACAAATGTGCAAGATACTATTAGATCCTTTGCAAATAACATCTAAAACTTCAGTATTACCGGATGTTGTGGGAATCAGTCCCATTTCATGGGTGAGGAGACTGAGGCCCAGAGAGTGTAAGTGACTTGAAACAGGTTGCTCCAAAGTCCATGGTCTTTTTGGAATTGTTTATAATAATATATTTGTTCTGAATTCAGAGACTGAAAGTGATCTGGCAAGAAGCCAGGCTCCATTCAAAGCCTTTTTATACACATTTAACTTGGGTTACTTTAAAAGATAATTTTTCTTTTTGGCAGAGTATTAGTCCATGTAAATTTTGTATTTGTCAAGTGATATTGTAAAGTCACCTTTTAAACAAAAAGTTTTTATTACTGCAAACATAGTTACAAGTCATTGCCCTTGTACTATGTGCCAGGCAGTCTTAATTGCTTTGTGCGCATGCATTATGTTATCTAATTCTCTCAACCACACTATAAATTATGAATACCATTGTGCCTATTTTATAAAGAAAATGAAGCTTGACAGGTTACATAGTTACCTGCCGTGGTACGTAGTGGAGAGCTGGGGGGATTCCATACTTGTGTAATGGGGGACCCCAAGATCCAGCCCCAGTGGTAGCTGTATATCAGCCTTCCTACTGACTGCTAATATAAATTACTTTGGTGGCCCTTTTCTGCAGGGAAGAAAGAAGTACAGGTATGCTTACATTTGGTAGGAGGGAGGTAAGTATCAGGTTGTTACAGAGGAGGGCAGGTCACTCTTAGGTTGTATTGCTAGAGATTTACTTGCCCCCAAGTTCCTCAGCTTTTGGGGATTTCTCTTTTATTATTACCATTTTTATTTACCATTTTCAAGTTGAGCCAAGATTGAAAATAAATTTTGACTCAAGTCTTGTGATGACAAAAGTGTAACTATCATTTGGCTTTGGGTTATAATCATTTATGTAGCTCTCAAGAAGGATTTAAAAGTATATTTTTTAAAAGTCTTACGTACAATAATGAGATCATTCTTCCCCGTTCCCATGCATAAAGGATTTGCTAATGTGGAGGTTTGGTAAAGTGCACGCCTCTACATATAAGGAACTTTTTTCTACTAATTGATTTTTTTTCTTTTAAATCCTCACCCAATGATATTTTTTCCATTGAGTTTTAGAGGGAATGAAAGGGAGGGGGAGGGAGGTGGAGAGAGAGAGAGACAGAGAGACAGAGATATGGAAGACATCGATGTGAGGGGGACGCATTGATTGGTTGCCTCCTGGCCCAAACCAGGGTGGGGATCAAACCTGAAAACCAGGTACATGCCCTTGAACCCTCGACCCTTTGGTGCATGGGCCGACACTCTAACCACTGAGCCACACCAACCGGGGCTCTAGTAATTGATATAAAAGTGATCTTATAAAACTGCCCAGAGGTGCTATTTGCTCAGTTGTACAATTAGGAAAGACTATTAAGGTTTGTAGAATTAATCAATTTATATTTGTTGCTCTACAAATCGGCTAGAGAAAATTCCATGGCTCTGAATAATTTCTAGATAATATGTCTCAGGAAGAGAGCAATTGAAATTAGTGACAAGCCGTAAATTATTAGGAAGCTAAGTTTTAAAAATACTTTCTATTGAAGTATAATATACATGCAGGATAGTGCACATGGGTGTATACCTTGCTGATTCTTCATGAAGGTAAACACTGTCCAGGAAAAACATTACCAGTGCTTGTGTCACGTTCATAGCACCACCGCGCATGAAGGTAACTGCTGTCTTCACTGCAGTGGGGTAGAGTAATTTTTCCAGGTTTTATTGTGTATGCTTTTTAGAAATGGAACCCTACAATACATACTCTTTAATATCTGGCTTAGGAAACCTGTTTTAAAAAATATATCTGATATGCTTCAAGCCTATAGACTGGAAAGGCTTCTTTTAGGTAGAAGGAAGGCACTTTAGTATGGGGGCAGGTTAGAATATATGTAGCTGTATCACCTATGTTGTGTGTCATAGGGGATATTACTTCTTTCCTTCTCTGTCCACCCAGTGGAAAAATGCCCTCTTTTTGTGTGGGCAAGTGTGATTCACCCTAGAGAAAAGGGGCAAATAGGCTTTGAACTGTGACTTAGTTCTCTGCTTCTTTGTCAGCCAGAGGAAGTACCTACCTACCTACCTACCTACCTACCTTCCTACCTACCTACCTATTTACACCCATATACATCCCCCCAAAATGTATACATATTTTAACAGCTGATAGCTCAATTTTGAAAATGAAATGTATTTTAATAAACACTGCCTTTATAATTATTCAAAGTGTGTGTATACATGCATACAGGTGCATGTGTGAATGTGTATGCATTGTGTATATATGTGTAGGTGTGTTTCACTAGGTCACTAACATACTTCTGTGGCATATCAAGGTGTTCTTTTTATTCCTGACTCAGAATATGGCCTTGCTAGGAGGCCTAGGGTAGTTGTGGGCAGGGACACTTACTCTGTGACACATGTGGCTTAGAAAATAAACATAGTTCTGTAGAAATTGGAGCATCCAAAAAAGAATTCTCTGAGTCTTGTTTCATAAGCGACCACTTTGAGCTTACCTGAGCATTGTTAGAGGAACAGTCATTGTGAGGCTTTGGTGTTAAGCTGTCTTCCAGACCCCACCCCCTCTCTTGGAATTGGGGCCTGTTCATCTTTCTGTGCCCTATTGCTGCTTCCCAGCTTCAAATTCAATTATGTGTCATTCTTAACAAAATGAAGCTGCTAGTCATGTTCTCCAAAATACCCAGTTTACTGAGAGATAATTTTTTTTAGATTATTTAATATTTTATACTTTAATATTTCAAGAAAGCAAAAATACCCCTCCCCCCAAAACCTTTTAGACTGAGAAATAATGTTTAATCATTTGCAGGAATCTCTTTGGTTTTCAAGGATTAGTGTGAGTCACTTCACCTAGTCCTTGGCATATAGTAAGCATCTCCTCTACTGTAGCCCTCATGAGAGCAAGGACTGTCTTGATGACTGCTGTCCCCAATAAAACAGGGCTTGGAACCTGTGGGTCCTCAAATATTTGTTGTTCCATGAATTGATCTAGCAAGCAGGATATTATGACATTGGGATTTACCTGTGTTCTGAAATTTCTTAAATGCTCTTGTTCTGTGTCCCTCTTCAGGTTTAATTGGTCCACAAGAAAATGAGGATGATGACAATGGCCATACAATTAATTATTCAGTGTTATCAAGGCTTCTTATGACTTCACTTTTCACCCCGCGAAGCTCAGGGGCCTAGGCTTATTGGTTTTTATACCCTTTTCTTTTTGTGCTTCATAAGTATTTAACAAATTGAATTATGTGCAGGTTTTAAAGGCCCACTAATTTTGCACTAAAGTCTACTTGGGATCCTTTGCCCTGTTGCTGGCATCAGGGGAAATAAAATAAGCTAAGATTGAAATCTATCAATCTGGTTTGCCCCCAGCAGTACTAAAAGGTGTGGTTTAAAAAGGGCTACACAGATCCTTTGTAAAATTTCGAATTTTAGCTGCCCAAGCCATTATTCTTCCTTGTAGCTTAAGATCATGCGCTTGACTGACTTAGCTCCCACCCCTCCACTGAGCATCATAATGGTTAATGTTACTGCTTTTAGCTTCTTAGGTGAAGATGTCAATAAATGCAGCATGTTATCTATCACCAGTAACTTATTATTGCTGTTTATCTGAAGTATTTCTTCCACATACTTTCACTGTTTGCTCTTGTCATTTTACCAAATAATCATGATACTGCTCAGAAATGTTAAGAAATCCCCAAGGCCACCTCTGCTTCCAGAATGATTATCTCTAAATAGTCTTTGCTTGTGAGTAGTAACATAGATTACCTTGGAAATCCATTAGGGGCAATTCCAAATTGTCTGGTAAAATCCTGAATGATTTCAAGATGAGGAGTTTGGTTATACCACTTGGACTGGATACATTGACAGTGATGACTTAGATGAAACTTTAATGCTTCCCCAAAGAGGATCGCTGTTACTAGAATTTTAGGCTCCCTCTCTCTAGTATTCCTCTAATAGGGATCAGCTTTTACTCCTAAGCTGTGCTACTCTGTTGTTATAAATTGCTGAATTGTTCTTTTAATTAATCAGTTTTTGCTCTGATTATAGAAGTTTCGCATGTGCCCATTATAATCGTCTTCTTTAACTTTTCTGTTTCCCAGATTTTTGACAATTGTCCCAAATGTGAAACTGTTGTTATAATTTAGCATATTCTTATTCAGTCTTCCTTTAATACACACGTGTGTTTTGTATATCTGTTTTTGTTTCAACATTTTAGTATAATTTTCCCTATCATTACAACCTTCTTGTAAACATCATTTTAATCCCATCGTACGAAAAAACCTGAATTGACGCGCTTACTTCCCTAGCGTTACTCGTTTTCTCGTGATGGTGAGTGTTGCTGCACCGTGTTGTACGAAGAGCATCGCCTGCTTTTCAAATGACCACTTCAGGAGAGACCTAGGAGTTGATGACTGAGTGAAAGCAAGTTAACATGATGCATTTTAACAAATGGGTTTAGAAAAAGTTTGTATGACCTGAACGCCTGTTAGCAATACAGAAAAGTGTCGATTTAAAAAATACTAATTTTGATTTAGTTTTGTCTCCATTCTTCTTGACATTTGAATAGAATTTTTAAATATTTGGTTATATAGTCCCTGAAAGATGAAGTGAATTAATCAGTTTTCTAGTTATCAAGTACCCCGAAGTACGAGCAATTATATTATAAAAATGTTTTGTAATGTTACTTGTACTGTGAGAAGATTCATCCACATCACAGTAGAATTTGAGAGTTGCATGTTCTGTCGAGTGGATAGGGAAGCGTGGGAAGCGTTTTCTAGCTTTGGAATCTCTGTTCCCACATGTAATTGATCCATCCTAATTTTCCAAATACGTTTACATGACTTTGCTGACTGACTATAAATCCCTAGGAGAGATTCTGTGGTAAAATGTCAGCCTCCTGTTTATAAAAATGATTGCCACAAATTCAGCATGATGAATCTTTATGGAATTTAGAACAAATTGTGAGCAGCATGAAACAGTCTATTACGTTGTTGAAGTGACTAATAAAACAAAAACCATATTTAGGAAAGTTTGTAGAAAGCAAATAGGATTAAGTCTATGAATCTTCAAATATTGTGGTCTTAGATATTCAATCACATTACCTACAATTTTTCTTCATATAGAGTACATATATTTTTAAATGCAAACAAATAAAAATAAAAAGAATGATTGAAATTATTATTCATATGATTTGAATTCTTTATTTTATATGTAAACACTTAGGCCTTCTACATGTAGAGTCCAGTCCTCAATCGTGACTCTAACCCGTCTACCCCGAGAGCGCCTGCTCGCATCCCTCCCCTTTCCTCCTGGGCTGACCCCTGCCCCCCCCAAGCAGACTAGAATGGTGGGTGGTGGTGGTGGCCTGGGTGGCGCTTGTTAGACACTGTTCCCCAAGCAGAGCCTCACGGTGACCCTGCACTTGGGGGTCTGCTGACCCAGGCCTCTCCTCATGCTGATGGGCAGCGCTGCTCGGCCGGCGGCGCACATAGCACAGGGCAGAGTGGGGTGAGCGGGGAGACGCCCCCACGGAGTTCACCCCACCCGCACTGTGTGCACCCACGCAGTCCTTTCTCCTCTCCTCCCTTCACTGATTGAAATCCCGTTGTTCCATTGCATTGAGAGAAAACTCCTATATTGATTATGACTCCTTTGAATGCACGTAACAGGAACTGAGTTGACACTGGGTAAGGAAAACAAAATTGGCCAGGTAATCACAGTCAGGTATGGCTGGATCTGAGAGCTCAGGAGTGCCAGGGACCCCCCTTCCCTCCCTATCTTGCAGTCCCTCCCTCCCTCCCTCTGTCCATCTGTCCCTGTGTGTTCCCTTTGTTTCTCTATCATGATAAAATTGTGGTGCCCCCTCCCCCTCCCCCTCCCCCTCCCCCTCAAGGGTGGCAGTACTGTGGTCAGGCCTCTAGCCCGGCACTCTGCCTCTCACCCCCTAGTCCAGCCGGAATACTCGTGTTTTGACAGCTCCGGGCAAGTTCCCGGTAGGGCTTGGTTGGCCGCCTGGCTTGAGCCTAAGGTCATCCTTGACCCATGCACTGTGGTGGGCAGGCAGTGCTCTGAGGGGCCTCCTTGGAGATATTTCGCCCTTGACTTACAGGGACTGAGTGTAGAGTGTGGGGTGGTTCCCCTGAGGGAAGCTGGCACGGAGTGTGGGACGGGTGCTGGGTGGCACTCATGTACAGGTGCCCACTGCGGGAACTGGTGGCGGTGGCAGGCAGAGTAATGGCTCCAAAGGCGCCCACTTCTGAACCCCTGGAACCTGTGACTGTGTTATCTTACATGGCAAAGAGCAATTAAGTTTGCAGTGGAACGAAGGTTGCTAACCAGTTGACCTTAGAATAGAGAGATGATCCTGGATTATCCAGAGGGGCATCCTTACCAGCGGTAGAGGTCGGTGCAGGAAGATGGCTGCGGGAGAAGGACGTGGTGCGTGTTGCTGGTTTCGAAGACGAAGGGAACCGTAAGCCAGGAGACAGGGAGGCCTCTGGGAGTTGAAAAAGGCAAGGAAACAGACCATTCCCAGAGTTTCTAGAAGGAATACAGTCCCGCTGACATCTTGATTTTAGCCCCGTGTAACTAATTTCAGACTCATGCCCTCTAGAACTGTAGCATGACAAATTCGTGTTGTTTTAAGTCACCAAGTTCGTGGCAGTTTGTTATGGCAGCAACAGGACAGTAATGCAGAGGCCCTGTGGACTGTCCCAGTTTCTCATACTTTTGTTAAACCATGAGCCAGAGTGTTTTAGATTTGGAAAATATAATTACCACAAGTAATGTTTCAGTGAAAGTCTTTCAAAATGCTGTCCACATTTCTTATCTGTCATATTTTCCCCAGCCTTTGGCCCTGGAGACAAGCGCTGATTTTTCTGGCTTTAAATTCTAGACTCAAAAGTCTGTATCAACAATATCTATCAATAAATTGTAAGATGAGTGAGAAATATTAATTTTTAGGATGTCTAATTTAGGTCTCAAGTCTGCAAAACTTGCAATGATGATTAGTACAGCCAGTAGAAATGCTGCTTTAAAAACTAAGATTGGAATGTTAAAATTTTGGCATTTGGGCCTTACTTGAAAAATTCATTCTCTTCTACTTGTTTTTCTGTTATTGATTATTTGATTATCTTAAGATGTAGCAAAAAAAAAAAAAGAGAGAAAAAGAAAAATACTGTATATATCTATATTTTAAATAACATTTTTCTTCAGGCTTCTTTTATTTTCTTGAAACCTCTTCTCTTACCTGATTTCATGTTCTGGAACAGTTAAGAATGTGCTGTTCTTTCCTAAATAACTCTCTTGAACATAAACATTGTGCAATTGCAACAAATATTTATGAAATAGCCAGATGAAAAAAAATGAGAAGAATTTTTAAGTGTACAACTATTTGTTCTTTCTTAATGAGTAAGAATAACCCCCAAAACACCCTTTCGTTTTTGCTTTAAATAGCTTGTTAAAAACCTTTTGACTATGAAAATGGATTTGTGACTAAAATAAAAGACATCAAAGCGTTTCTCTGCCTAGAGGAGATGAAGTGAGGAGAAAGAATTTGGCTGTGCTCAGAAGTTCATCATGTGTCACAATTAATTTTTAATTGCCTTCAAGAGAAGATGTGCCCCCTTTGCCTATAGTATTCACAGCCTCGAGAAGCCCTTTGGCGTGTGGTGTTCTTTTTAAGGTCCACTTTTCACCCTACTCACATCTTTCCTGGAGTAGCTGGCTCCTGTCATTTCTGATGAAAGTCATTCTCTTTTCTTTGGCTCGGGATTTGGAAATGTTGTTGGAGCTACTTCTTTAGTAGATCTTGAAAATGCTTATTTGACTTCATTCTTGTGGCCAGATTGTTGCATCCTGACAATTTATACCTGATAAAGGAAATTGCCTGTGTGAACTGCCTTTTTGTAATAGAGCAATCAGCCAACTCCTGGGAGAGAATCCCAGTCTCTGGTTTGGGTAATGGAGCAAGAGCTGTGACATCATCCTGGACCTTAGGCCCTCCGTTGACATGGAGCTCAGGTCTCTTGGAACTGCATCGGAAACACAAGCCGGGGTGGGGCTGGAGTGGGGGAGAGGCCTGCGGGGTGCTAGGACATGCTTGTAAGGAATCGCAAACTGACTTCCTTCTTTTGTCGCTCTCGCTAAAGGGTGATGGTGATGGTGATAACACCAGCTAATTTTTCATTTATTGAAATGTTATTAGATGGGGCAAGCCCTGTATGTGCCCTACCTTGTTTGATTCCTATTTTTATCCATATTTTACAGATAACCTCTCTGAGCCTTAATTTTCATAATATACTTGCAGGATGCCAAATTGTGTATCAGCTTGAAACCAACCGGAATTCAAACACAGAGCTTTCTGACTCAGACCTTTAGTGCTCAACCATCACGCCTTACCCCCTCCTTGCCTGGTATTAAAGCCACATTGCATCAATCACAGCATTCCAATAATCTGTGTGCCTGCAGTGGCTTTGGTCTTAATTAGATCAGCTAAAAATTGCTGTGATATATGGGAGCTTTGTAGTGCAGTCCCTCCAGGTCCTAGCGGTGTTGACTGTACTACTGAACACGTCTGTTCTCTTACTATTCTATAGTGTGGTCTTGAACATGTGCTGGGGACACCTAGTCTCCCTAGGAGATATTTGTGTATCATTCTATAACATACTTAGATACTGAACTAGCTGTCCTCAGTTTTGAGCATATGTGACTGAAATTGTGAAGGAATTAGGAGGATCCCTGAACATGGGCCACAGTGTCATACTGTGGGAGCACTCTCTCCCAAGAGTTCCCACTTCCAAAAATAATCACTGATTTTTTATTTTACCCCGAAGACTGATGTACACTGGGAACACTTATACACAGTTAAGATACCACATGTCTGCCCCAAAGAGCTTAAAATCTCTCTAAGGACAAGGCATAGGCATGGAACTTATCTTCCGTAGAGATTTTTATAACTTTATGCAAACTGCATGACAGCAAGAACTGGGAAGCTTAGACCAGGAGAGCTGTATTCTGGACAAGTTAGCAGGGACAATTTTTTAGAAAAGATGGGGCTTGAGATAGACCATGGGGGCTGGGTTGAATCTGCACAGATGATGAGAAGCAGCAGTTTTTTCCTCCTGGATGATACAGTAGAGCAGGGCTGTGAAGGCAGGCCCGATTTAGCTGGGTCTGGTGAGCACGTTGAATGTTTTGATAGGCTAATATGGGAGATGGTGCTGAAAAGAAATTAGGGACAGAGTGCAGAGGGCCTTAAATCTCAAAGTTAAATTTTGATTTGCTGAAGTTACTCATTCTTTGAGTTTCACTTCCTTACTTGTAAAGTGAGATGATTTTTTAAAAAAAATCCTCATTTGAGGATATTTTTTCCATTGATTTTCAGAGAGAGTGGAAGGGGGGGGGAGAAACATCGGTGTGAGAGAGAGACATCGATTGGTTGCCTCCCTTGAGGGTCTCAAACCTGCAACCCAGGTACATGCCCTTGACCGGAATCGAACCGAATGCCCTTTGGTATGCAGGGCAACGTTCTAACCATGGGCAACCCAGGCCAGGGCTAAAGTGAGAAGATTTGATTAATAGATGGTCTTTCAAGCAATATTTAGGTCTAACATAAAAAAATATCAATTTTCTGGATCTATTTATCCTGAAGTAATGATGAGCCATTTAAACTATTCAGAGAGAATAGCTTAGTAATATTAATACTTAACATTTATTGAGCACTTACTATGTGCCAAACAGTATTCTAAGCATTTTGGACTAGGCTATTTAATTTTTAGAACACTTCTATGAATTAGATACTTTTTACCCTCATTTTTACAGATGAGTACTGACATGAAAAGTCTTAAATGACCAAAATCACAAAGGTAATAACGTGGTACAACCTAGGCATTTTATTATTTATATTTATTTATTTATTTATTTATTATTTTTTAAATTATTTTTTGTTTTTCTCCCTGGTCAGTGTAGCTCAGTTGGTTGGCTGTCGTCCTGTGCACCAAAAGGTTGCTGGTTCAATTTGCAGTCAGGACACAAGCCCGGGTTGTGGGCTTGATCCCCAGTGAGGGGCATGCAGGAAACAGCTGGTAGATATTTCACTTTCACATTGATGTTTCCCTCTCTCCTTCTCCCTTTCTCTCTCTAAAAAATCTTTAAAGTATTTTTTATTTTTCAATCAAGTTGACATACAATATTCTGTTAGTTTCAGGTGTACAACATAGTGCTTAGACGTTTATATAACTTAAGTGATCACCCAGATAAACCTAGTGCCCATCTGACATTATACATAGTTAATACAGTATTATTGGCTATATTATCTATGCCATACTTTACATCCCCATGACTATTCTGTAGCTACCAGGTTGTACTTCTTAACCCCTTTCACTTTGTCACCCACGCCCCAACCTCCCCCATGTGTCAGCCATCAGAATGTTCTCTGTATCTATGAGTTTGTTTCTATTTTTTTTTATTTTGTTTTTTAGATTCCACATAGAAGTGAAGTCCTAGGTATTTGTCTTTCTCTATCTCACTTACTTCACGCAGCACAGTACTCTTTAAGTCTGTCTGTGTTGCTACAGATGGCAAGATTTCTTTCTTTCGTATAGCTGAGTCACTGTGTACATGCACCATTTCCTCCTTACCCATTCATCTATTGCTGGACAGTTAGGTTGCTTCCATATTGTAGTTAATGCTGCAAGGAACATATGGGTGCATATATCTTTTTAATTTTGGGTTTTTCTGGATAAATATCCAGAAGCAGAATTGTTGGGTCCTTCTTTCTCTTGTTATAGCCTTTGTTTTAAAGTCTATTTTGTCTGGTTTAAGTATTGATACCCTAGCTTTTGTTGTTGTTGTTTCCATTTTCATGAAATATCTTTTTCTATACCTTTACTTTCAGCCTGTGTGTGTCTTTTGATCTGAAGTGAGTTTCTTGTAGATGGCATATGTAAGGGTGTTGTTTTGTTATCCACTCAGCCTCCAAATGTTTTTTGATTGGAACATTTATTTACATTTAAAGTAATCATTGCTAGATATGTAGTTATTTCTATTTTATTCATATTTTATATTTTATATATATATTTTTTTTCCTTAGAAAAGTTCCTTTAACATTTCTTATAATATTGGTCTGGTGGTGATGAACTTTTCATGTGTGCAAAGCGATTTATCTCTCTCAATTCTAAGTGATAGCCTTTTTGGGTAGAGTAATCTTGGTTATAGGTCCTTGCTTTGATCACTTTGAATATTTTGTGCCAGTCCCTTTTGGCTTGCAAAGTTTCTGTTGAAAAATTAGCTGACATCTTATGGGAGCTCCCTTATAAGTAACTGCTTTTCTCTTTCTGCTTTTAAGATTCTCTTTTTGTCTTTAACCTTTGGCATTTTAATTATTATGTGTCTTGATGTGGACCTCTTTGGCTTCATCTTGTTTGGGACCCTCTGCACTTCCTGGGTTTGTATGTCTATTTCCTTCACCAGGATAGGGAAGTTTTCAGTCATTTTTTCTTCAAAGAGGTTTTCAATTTCTTTCTTTCTTCTTCTTCTGGCATTCCTATGATATGATATGATTATTCTTCAGTTCTGACTGGTTGATTTTTATGTTTCCTATCTACATTATTATGTCTCCTATCTATTTGATGAAGTTTTCACTGATATCAGTATTTTGAATTCTGCATCTTGTAGATTGCTTGTCTCCATTTTGTTTAGTTTTTTTTCTGGAGTTTTGTCCTGTTCTTTCATTTGGGACATGTTTCTTTGTCTCCTCATTTTGGCTGCCTCTCTGTGTTTGTTTTTATGGATTAGGTAGAGCTGCTATATCTCCTAGTCTTAGTAGAGTAGCCTTATGTAGTAGGTGTCCTGTGGGGCCTTGTGGTACAGTCTCCCTGGTCATTTGTGTCAGGTGCTCTAGGTGTGTCCTTGTGTGTGCCTTCCTGTTGTAGTTGAGCCTTGATTGCTGTTGGCACATCAATGGAAGGGATTGATCCACAGGCTGATTGGTTGTCAGGACTGGCCATGACTACTGTGGAGGAACTGTTGTGCAGGAGTGACCCTATGGAACAGGATTCACTTTAGCAGGGCTCTGGTGCCTGGTGAGTCTGCCCTTTGAGTGTGCTGATGTGGAGGTGATTGGGTGGTGTTCTGGTGTAGTCTGAAGCTAGCCACCTGGTGTGTTGGTTCTGGGGCCTCTTGGGAGGTTCAGGCCAAGATCATCTGCTGCCTGAGCCCTGCCCTGGGTCAATTGGTATGAGCTACAAAGTGATCTGCAGGTGGTTGCCACTTGTGATGGGCTTGGAGGTGCCTGGGAGAGGCCAAACTGTGAACTGTTGCTGGCTGCCGGAACCTAGGCATTTTAAATGTGGGGCTTTGAAACAATTTTCCTGGAAATAATTTAGGGTAATATTTTTGTACAATTTATACAGTATTTGGTAGTGACAAATTATATGTGGGGAGTAAGGACTTGGCACTTGCAGATTTTTGGTGTGAGGTGATGAGGACTTGAAGGTGATTGGAAGAAAGGGGAGAAATTTCTAAGGAGAAATCAGTAAGACTTGCATGATATTAATTGGGAGAAAAGCTAAAATGAAGTCAGTTTTCTAGCCTGGATTTTTTGGAGATTGAGCTCATCATGATCAGAAAGAATGAAGTCAAGAAGGCAAACTAAATGTTCAAGTAAAATGAGAAGTTTGCTTTAGATATTTTAAGGGTGAAGAGAGTGTAAGAAACATTATTCTCAGCAGAGAGCTGTTCTGCTCAGGTTTCAGTATAAGAGAACTTCTTTTTCTCTTTTAACCTATATTTACTGAGGGCCTATTATGTGTGGGGTATCATGCTTAAACACAGATGTGTGTAAATGGGTCCAAAGCCTCAGAAATAATCAGAGTTTGGAAACTATTGGAAAAGTCTAACACTGTTGACATTAAAACAGAAAGTCTGACTAGCTCCAAGGTCTTTAAATATATGGAAACATAGAACATTAACTCTTAAGATCCTCTGATGTGCGTTGTGTAATATTTGTGTATGTGTGGTTACAGATGTATACATATGTCACACATATATACATACATGTAAATTTACACAATAATTTTTTTTTTTTCATGCAGCACAAAGGAAAAGAAGGTGTGAGGTTAAAATCTAGACTAAGGAATTTAGATGTGAGAGGACTCCCTGACAAGGAGAATTGTTAGGGTTATAATTAGACTGCCAGCAGAAATGTGACAATACTTTTTCTTAAAGGTAGTTCAAGTTTCTGAGATGATCCAGAATAAAAACATAGCCTGCCTACCTGCCTGGGTTCTGAACAAGTTGAGAAATAGTACATCTAAAGACATAGTGAAAGTCTGTTTAACACATAGGCTGGGATGAATGCAGGGCTCTCATTTGCTGAGGCTTGTTCTGGCTGACAGTGCACCCCATCTGGCTGGGGCAGGCCAGCTCCTGGGGTAATGGAAGAGAACGTGTGCTCCTTAGCATGGTCCTTCCCAGGAAGAAGAATGATGAGGGAGGTGCTGAGCTTTGCAGACTTCTTATTTTCCCAGACTTACCAATCACATACTTCACTCTGCTGGGGGAAGGGTGAGTTAATGGGGATAAAGAGGCCCGGACTGAGAAAACTCTTTCCGCATAGAGCAGCAGCTGGTTAAAGCGCTCTACCTCTAACCTAAGCAAAAATAATGCCATCTACTTGAGATGCCTTAATTGTAAGAAAGAGACAGAGATTAGATGATTTTTCAAGGTCATTTTTATTTTTGATCCGTATAGTTATAATTCTTTGAATATCCAAAGGAATTGCAAAGTGGGGGCTAATTTCCTGATGCCTGCTTCTAAGTAAGAGTGAGGGGTTCTGTGTCAGCTTTCTAGTAGGTCAATTTAGAATTTCAGATACCCTTTCGGGCTCAGACTGCTCCCATTTATTCATTTATTCATTCACAGATATTTATTGAATGACTTCAGGGTCTGTTTTAGGCACTGTGGAACTGTAGTGAAGGGAACAGATTAAAAGAAACTCCTGCCCTCCTGAAGCTTATATGCTAGGAGGTATAAAGAAACAATAAAAATAATAAACATGCAAATTAAACTTATTGTTTGAGATAGTGACGACAAGTTTTGTGAAGAAATGTGAAATACGAAAGGGGGATAGAGAGTGATGAGGCAGTTACTGGTAATCAGGACAGACTTCACATTTAAGCAGAGGCCTGAAGGAACTGAGGGGTGAGCCATGTACCTGTCTTGGGGGAAAGACACTGGGCAGAGAAAACAGTAAGTACAGTGACCTTGAGATGGGAGGATTCCCAGTGCTGGGCTGTGAGCTCTTCTACTCTAGGATGGGTTTGGAGGAGAAGTGTGACCTGATCTGCTACTTTAATTACTCTAGCTCTTTACTGGAGATAACCTTTATTGAAGATAAAGGGTAAGAGCAGAAACAAGAATGGTTATGAGGTTCATTCAAAACTGAGACGATGGTGGTTTGGCTTAGGGTAGTAGCAGGGGAGGTGGTGAGCAGTGGTCAGAGTCTGGAGGTATTTCGAAGGTAGTCCATAGAATTTGTGAAGAGATTTGGTGTGTGGTGTGAGAAGAGTTAAGGATGGTTTAATCGAGTTTTTGATCTGAGTTACTTGGAGGATAGAGTTGCCATTTACTGATGCAGGCGAGGGACAGATATGGATGCAGAAGGATAGGAAGTTTACTCTTGGAAATGTTAAATTGAGGTGCCTAGTGAATATCCACATGGAGAGGATCTGTAGGCAACTGCATGACGGAAAAAGAGCTCTCGGATGAAGCCTGGGCTAGAGATACACAATTGTGAAGGCATTCAAAATCATGGGACGGCACGAGCTCACCAGGCTGGAGGGGGCGGCTGCAGAGGGGCCCGGTCGTGCGGCATTGCGGTGTATGCAGCCCGGGGGAATAGGGGACATGAGGGAGGAGAACAGGGGAGACCGGTGAGGAACGAGGAGAACCAGAAGAGACTGGAAGCTAAATAAAGTATTTCAAGAAGGAAAGAGAAACTGGGTCAAATGCTGCTTGTAGGGCAAATATGAAGACGGAGTCTTGACCATTGGTTTCAGCAATGTGGGGCTACTGGTGATCTACACAAGAGCCCGAATGGAGTGAGTTCCAGAAAGAACAAGAATGGGAAGAGTGGAATTGGAGGCATCTAATGTAGTCAGTCTTTTGAAATGTTTTGCTATAAAGGGGAGCAAAGTAATGGATTAGCTAGAGGTGAGTGTGGCATCACGAAGGGTTTTGTTTTGTTTTGTTTTGTTTTTGTTAGAGATGGGAAATAAGGCAGTTTGTTTATTTGCTGGTGGGAATGACCTGGTGACGTGGGGAAACAGATAAGGAAAGAGAGACAAGACAATTGCTGAAACTGTTCTTGCAAGTGCGAGAGGGGCCAGGATGTGGTATACATTGGAGGGCTTGCTCTTAGGTAAGATTGCAGACAGTACATACATACCAGTGGGGAGATGGACCACGCCTGCACTGAAGCTGGTGGATTGTGGAAAATTCACTGTATCTGTCATGCTTAGGTAACTGGTGAGCACAGTGTGGCTTTACCGTGGCCCCAGCCCTCTGTGATTGTGAAACTTATGGCCACAAAACCGTTTGCAGACCCATTGCTGTCACCCTTCAGCCATCTCATCTGACAATAGAATAGTTTCATATA
Organism: Miniopterus schreibersii; assembly: GCF_964146895.1. Classification (NCBI taxonomy): domain Eukaryota; kingdom Metazoa; phylum Chordata; class Mammalia; order Chiroptera; family Miniopteridae; genus Miniopterus; species Miniopterus schreibersii. Next base: position 40,542,328 of record NC_138101.1, on the reverse strand, counting down.
TTAAAATTACACATGGGCATTATTTTATGAGTAGCTAACTTACACTTAAGTTAAATAGCTAATCCTTACTGAGTTCTTTGCATAATCTCTCAAAGACTGAGAATTTAAGAGCCTTTTACAGAAATCTTTGAAGCTACACTAGAGGGAAAATTGGTTGAGTGGCTGTGGGTAGGCAGAGCATAATCATTCCTGTGGCAGTTTTCCTTTATAAGTCAGATTTTAAATTAGAAGTTGACAGTAAGATGTTCCATCTATTCTGAAGTGAGTAAGAGCATAGGAGCATGATCTTCAGCTTCATAATGATCAGAATTGAAATTTTCCTTTGGCTTCTAGCAAGCTAGTGTCAGGCCTTCTAGTCCTGCTTTCTCATTTATAAACTAGGCATAGTAACACCTACCTACTGTGAGTGTTGGGAGAATTAGACATGATATATTCTCGAGCACAAAGCACAACCTAGTATTTATTCTGCTAATAAATGGCAACTGACTGGGTAGCTCCTGTGTCAGTTCATTAACTTGCTATCCAGGGGGAAGGTAGCCTGAGAGGTTACTAAGTACATCTTTTCCCTTGATTACCTTAATTTCCACCTGGAAAATGACTTAATCAGAGTTTAATTTCAGAGATGTTTCTTGCGAGCACATTTTAGGAATGATTTACTATTTAGCATTAGAGAAGGCAAAGCTCTATAGCAATACACCATCTTTATTTTGAATAAAAATTCAGAACGTGTTGTCTGACAGGGAAAATGGAGCTGGCCCAGAGAATCTGGAATGTATGGTTTACTGCGAGCTGTGAGGCTCTGGGTATCCTCCTGGGTGTGGAGGAGCCTCCCTGCATTCTCCTTAAAGCTTCTCATTCTCCAGTCACTTAATCCAGGCATCATATATTGGCTAGACTTTGGTTGTGTGAATTCCGTTCAGTGGAGATGGGAAATCCATACATTAAAATTAAGCATTGCTTTCTCCTTCCTATGAAACAGTAAGCTGATGGTTAGAGAAAGAATTATAACTGGGATTATTGGTGCAGCTAGATGCTAATGGGCCTTCGATAGTAAGTCAGAGTGTGGAGCGGCTTAGACAAAGCAAAAGTTCTCTAGTTACCTGCGTTACCACCTTAACACGCATTAAAAAAATTCTGCTGACGAGACCCTGGCAAGTACAATACCGTCTATTAGAGTATATTGGGAATACCAGGGTGAGTGGGGAGTTCTTCTCCGCAAGGAATTAATTTGGGGTAAGCTTTGTCGGTCCACATTCAAGATCCCGATTCATCCTTTACTATGGGAACTTTCGCCTGCGTCACTCCACTCCCGTGGTCCTTAAGTTCATTCCCTAAAATTTTGAGTTCTTTCCCTACACCAGAACTTACAAAAGTATTCACCAGAGATTTGGCTGTAGGGAGGCCAACCTCTCCTGGGCGTGTAGTAATACCTAGTGTAGGTCCCTGACTGCCCCACGGAGCACCTGCCATGCAGGGATTACGCCGCTGCTGCCGAGTTATGCCCCAGCGCTGGGGCCCGGCTTCACTTTTCCCTGTGATAGCACAGTCCTTTCTCCTTCTCTGCCTAGTAAATATTTACAACCATGTTATTTTGTGCATCTTTTAAAGAGAGATATTTTGTTTAAATCCCTTGGTCGTGATAAGTGGCATCATGATTACAAACACGCACTCAAATTTCCAAGTTGCAAGAGGACTTCATTTGTCTTCTGGTACTTCACACATCTTTTGAGGTATTTAAAAAGCGGGAAAGTAATGAAAACATAGTGCTTCTGTAAGGACACTTTCAGAGCATCGACTGTAGGTTCATTTATGGGTCTCAAACTCTACTGGATGACATGCAGCTTCTATAAGCGAACAGTGTTCGTGAACCGTGTAGTTCTTTCAGGGCACTTTCACGTACTACAGGCCTAGGCTTCGGCTGGAATTATGAAGGTGGGGAACTGCTTGATTCATGTTCTCAGATTTCCCTTTCCGTGCTTGCTTTCTTCATCCTTGCTGCCCCCTCATTTCCTTCAGTACCCACTGTCTTCTGCCTTCAAAATAATTTCTGTTAAGGGATAAATGGTTCATTTAGTGTGTTATCTTTCCCAAGGATACTTGCATTTTTGCAGACACAGTACTCACATTGGATAAGGTAGGGGAATTATGTTCTAATTATGAAATTCAGTTTAATATGTAAGTGGCCACCCATGTTTTCAGGTGGACCCCAAATACAGTTTCATTTTCAAATGACTGTCCCATCTAAGGAATACAACACAAAATGACAATGCCACTTGCTCTTGACTAACTAGTGTCTACATATTCAATTTATAGGTGATTATTTCTGCTTTTTTGCCTGTTTCCTCACTTTCTGAAAATGTTCTGTGATTTATGGGACATGACATGATGCTGCAGCTTGAGTATATGGGCTTTGGAGTAGCACTTGGATCCACATCTGAGCTTCACAGTTATTTGACCTTGGACACATACCCCCTGATTCTCAGTTTCCTCATCTGTGAAGTGTGATTGTTAGGGTTGTTATGATGGGAAAAATCTGCATGTACTACATTGTATAAATTACAGGCCATGTAGATGCAACGTAAAGTATCTGTTGTAACTAGTATAAATTCTGTTCTTATAGGAAAAAAAATTAAAGATAAAAATATTTTTTCTACATAATAGCAACTTTGGTAAAAGTTCGTAGCAGGTGTCAGTTAAGGAGTAATACATTAATTGGGAACATGTCTTGATTATAAGCAAGCCAGGTATAGTTTATGGAAACTTAACATTCATGTTCTCAAATATACAAATGATATGAATATCCACTTTTGTAATACACTTTTAAAAAAAATAAAATATTCTTTGAACACAGAGTTGTCTAAGTGCTTTTGAGAAATGATTTGAGCTCTCAAAATGTAATCCTCATGAGATGATTCAGAAATACACTTCTTATGCAAGTTGAGGCGCAGCCTTGTGAGTTGGGCCCTTTATGCCTGTGTTATGTCCTCCTGTGTTCTCTGTTGCACAGGGTCCTACAATTCTGTTTTCCACTCCACAGATTCACCGGTAAAGAGACAGAAAGAGTATGAGCTGGTGACTCCAGTCAGCACAGATTTGGAAGGACACTATCTCTCTCATGTTCTTTCTGCCAGTCACAAAAAGAGGTCAACGAGGGACGTGTCTTCCAACTCTGAGCAATTGTTCTTTAACATCACAGCGTTTGGAAGAGACTTTCATCTGCGACTAAAGCCCAACACCCAGCTCATAGCTCCCGGGGCGCTTGTGGAATGGCATGACATGTCTCTGGTGCCTGGGAATATGACCGACCCTCTTCATGAACATCAACCGGGAAGTGCTTCTGAAAGAGTCTGGAAAACACAGCCTTTGCAGACTAACTGTGCTTACGTTGGTGACATCATGGACATTCCAGGAACCTCTGTTGCCATTAACAACTGTGATGGTCTGGTAAGACTCATTCCCTCTTGTGTGTATATGTTTGCAGGTGTTTGGGAGTGTACCATGGCTTCAGAATGGTTTGGAAGGTAGAGGTGGAAAGGAAGCCTCATTATTATATTTTAAATTCAGGAAGAAGCAGTAGAAAACATTTTACTGTCAAAGATGTGTGCTTTGGCTCAATTTTGACATGAAGACATTATTCCAAGAAACAAAAGGCAGCTATTTTAATATTTTTTGCTTATGTTTTCACTCGTGTTACATTGGGGAATTTTATTTCCTTATTTCTTTCAAAGCATTCTGAACACTTTCTAAAGAAACATAGATTCCTCCAAAATGATAGTATTACACTTCTTATGTGGAAACTTTGGATATTTTCTTAAAGAAAGTATTTTGAAAGCATTCTTTCTCTTCCCCACAGAATGCTAAAATGGGAAATGAGCAGATCTTATGTCACAATTTGTTCAACTAGCATTACTTTGTGAACGCGAGATATAGGTGTCCCTGTATGGTAGCTTTAGTTCATGTTTCTCCTTTATCTTCAAGTAAAATACCCACATATAGCTCTTTAGTTTTATGGTTGAATCCCATAGTAACTGACCCTTCTTTACACACTGGGCAGATGTGATGTATTTTTATTTGTTTTTTATCTCCAGATGTTATTTGAAAAGGGTGTCAATGTTTATGCCTTTTCCATCCACAGTTGACTCCAAGTCTTTGTTTAAAAAGAGCAACCATTTTTCCTTCTGTGGTTGCCAGGCTGCTGTTTCTTGGGAGCTCAGAGCTAACCCCTTTGTTTTGCCACTGCTTCTAAGAGTTCTCAGAATGTTCTTACATTCCTGCTTGTAATCTACCTTGGCTGGTCCTCCGCCAGTACTGGGAATAGTTTGCTATTGTCCTCTCTGTTCCTAAGACCAACCCGAAGGAGTTAGGATACCGCATGTTTTATCAAATACTGGTAAGCTCATTGTTTTAGGCATTATTTTTCAGTCTAGTACCACCTCATGATGTTCTGTAGAGTTTTAAAAGCCAGCCCAGAAAACCGAATAGAACATGTGTAGCAGGTTTGACTCTCCAAGTTGCATTCTGTTAGTTTAGGATCCACACCCTCATATTTGGGGCTGGAGCATGTTCTGGGGTTTGAAGACATGAGGAATCTCCTACATTATTCTTCTTCTACATGAAGGTTCAATAGACCCGCATTAGCTAAGTCATTGAAGTTTAAAGTATTTACTGAGAGAGCTTGATTTAGTACTGCTAAGCTATAAATGGAAATATGTTATATAATAGGTACTGTTTTATAATAATTTTAAGTAAAATATGTTGAGTATAAAATTTAATTCAGCATTCTTTTTTAGAATTTTTTACCTATAATATTTATTTTACTGATTTAGTTAGATATTTTATTATTTATCATTTATTGTTGATAGTATTACATATGTCCCCCATTTTCCTTCCCTTTGCCTCCCCCATCCAGCCCCCCCCCCCCCGGCCTTCCCCACACTATTGTCTCTATCCCTCGGGCTATGTATAGATGCGTATATGTTCTTTGGTTAATATATTCCCATTCCCTCCTCCCCATCCCCTGAGTCCTGTCAGTCTGTTACGTGCATCCATGCCTCTGGACCTATTTTGTTGTCAGTTTATTTTGTCCATTAGATTCCATGTATGAGTGAGATCATGTGATGCTTGTCTTTCTCTGACTGGCTTATTTCACTCAGCATGATACTCTCCAGGTCCTACATGCTGTCTCAAAGGGTAAGAGATCCTTTTTTTTTTTTTTTTTTTTTACAGCTGCATAGTATTCCATGGTGTAAAAGTACCACAGCTTTTTATCCACTCATCTACTTGATGGGCATTTGGGCTGTTTCCAGATCTCAGTTATTGTAAATAGCACTGCTATAAACATAGGGGTGCATATGTTCTGATTGGTGTTATGGGGTTCTTAGGATCTGTCCCAAGAAGAGAGAATGCTGGGTCATAAGGCAGCTCCATTTTTAATTTTTTGAGGAAACTCCATATTGTTATCCACAGTGGCTACACCAGTCTGCGTCTCCACCAGCAGTGTACCAGGATTCCCTTTTCTCCACACCCTCGCCAGCACTTGTGTGTTGATTTATTGATGACAGCCATTCTGGAAGGTGTGAGGTGATACCTCAGTGTAGTTTTAATTTGCGTCTCTTTGATTATTAGTGACTTCGAGCATTTTTTCATATGTCTGTTGGCTATCTGTATGTCCTGTTTAGAAAAGAGTCTATTCAGGTCCTTTGCCCATTTTTGAGTTGGATTGTCTGTCTTCCTGGTGTTGAGTTATATTAGTAGTTTGTATATTTTGGAAATTAATCCCTTACCAGATGTATCATTGGCAAATATGTTCTCCCATACAGTGGGTTCCCTTTTCATTTTGTTGGGGGTTTCTTTTGCTGTGCAGAAGTTTTTTAGTTTGATGTAGCCCCATTGGTTTATTTTTTTCCTTTGTTTTTCTTGCCCTAGGAGATGTATTGGTAAAAATACTGCTGTTTTCTTCTAGGATTTTTATGGTTTTGCAACTTATGTTTAAGTCTTTTATCCATTTTGAGTTTATTTTTGTGTATGGTGTAAGTTGGTCTAGTTTTATTTTTTTGCATGTACCTGTCTGGTTTTCCCAACACCGTTTATTGAAGAGACTGTCTTTACTCCATTGTATGCTCTTGCCTCCTTTGTCAAATATTAATTGATCATACTGGCATGGATCAATTTCTGGGGTCTCTGTTCTGTTCTATTAGTCTATGTGCCTGTTTTTGTCCCAGTACCAGGCTGTTTTGATTACAGTGGCTTTATAGTATAGTTTGATAGCAGGTATTGTGATCCCTCTTTCTCAAGAACAAAGTTGTTGTGGCTATTGGGGGTCTTTTTGGTTCCGTATAAATTTTTGGAATATTTGTTCTAGCTCTGTGAAATATGCCATTGGTATTTTAATAAGGATTGCATTGAATCTGTAGATTGCTTTGTGTAGTATGGACATTTTAATGATGTTAATTCTTCCAGTTCATGAACACAATATGTGCTTCCACTTGTTTGTATCTTCCTCTATTTCCTTTTTCAGTGTCCTTTAGTTTTCTGAGTATAGGTCTTTTACCTCCTTGGTTAAGTTTATTCCCAGGTATCTTATCTGTTTTTTGGTGCAATGGTAAATAGGATTGTTTTTTAGTTTATCTTTCTGAGAGTTCATTATTGCTGTAAAAAATGCCATTGATTTCTGGATGATAATTTTGTATCCTGCTACTTCTCCAAATTCATTTATTAAATTTAGCAGTTTTTCAGTGAAGTATTTAAGGTTTTCTGTGTACACTATCATGTCATTTGCGAATAACGACAGTTTTACTTCCTCCTTTCCGATTTGGATGCCTTTTATTTTTTTCTTCTTGTCTGATCACTGTGGCTAGGACTTCCAGTACTATGTTGAATAAGAGTGTTGAAAGTGGACATCCCTGTCTTGTTCCTGATATTAAGGTAAATGCTTTTAGTTTTTGCCCATTAAGTATGATTTTGACTGTAGGTTTGTCATACATGGCCCTTGTTACGTTGAGGTATGATCCTTCTAGTCCCACTTCGCTGAGAATTTTTATCATAAGTGGGTGCTGGATTTTGTTGAATGCTTTTTCTGTATCTAATGATACGATCATGTGATTTTTGTCTTTCAGTTTGTTTGTGATGTATCACGTTTATCGATTTGTGAGTACTGTACCAGCCTTGCATCTCTGAAATAAATCCCACTTTATCATGGTGTATGATCTTTTTAATGTATTGGTGGGTCCAATTTACTAATATCTTGTTGAGGATTTTGGTATCTATATTCCTCAGGGATACTGGCCTGTAATTTTCTTCCTTTGTAGTGTCTGTATCTGGTTTTGGAATGAGGATAATGATGACCTCATAAAAAGAGCTTGGAAGTCTTCCCTCCTCTTGAATTTTTTGGAAGGTTTGAGGAGGACAGGTGTTAATGCCTCTTTGATTGTTTGGTAAAACTCCCTTGTGAAGCTAGCTGGTCCAGGGCTTTTGTTTGCTGGTAGTTCTATATTTTTATTACTGCTTTAATTTCATTAATTGTTATCAGCCTATTCGGGTTTTCCGATTCATCCTGATTGAGTTTTGGCAGATTGTATGTTTTTAGGAATTTGTCCATTTTACCCAGGTTGTATAGTTGTTCAAAGTATTTTGTTACAATCATTTGTATTTCTGTGATATCAGTTGTTTCTTCCTATCTTTCATTCTGATTTTATTTGGGTCCTCTTTGTTTCTTGATGAGTCTGGCTAAAGTTTCATCAATCTTGTTGATCTTTTGAAAGAACCAGCTTTTGGTTTCATTGCTCTTTTGTAGTTTTTTTTAGTCCCTATGTCATTTATTTCTGCTCTGATCTTTATTATTTCCTTCCTTCCTTTTAATTAATCTGGGCTTTTCTTGTTGGTCTCTTTCTAATTCTTTTAGTTCAGTTAGATTATTTATTTGAGCTTTTTCTTGTTTCTTGAGGTACACATTAATGCTATGAATTTCCCTCTCAAGACTGCTTTCACTGTGTCCCATAGATTTGGGGTTGTTGTGTGTTCATTTCCATTGTTTCCAGGAAGTTTTTGATTTCTTCCTTGCTCTCATTGGTAATCTATTCATTGTTTAATAACATGTCATTTAGCCTCCATGTATTTGAATGTTTTTGATTTTTTTGTGGTAGTTGATTTCTCAGATCATGCCATTTTGATCTGAGAAGTTGCTTGATAAAATTTCAATCTTTCTGAATTCGTTAAGACTTGTTTTGTGTGCTAACATGTGGTCTGTCTTTGAAAATGTTCCATGTGCACTTGAGAAGAATGTATAGTCTGCCCCTTTGGGATGAAATGTTCTGTAAATATCAAACCCATCTGATCTAGTGTGTTATTTAAGGTCACTGTTTTTTTGGTGGATTTTTTTGTCTGGAAGATCTATGCAGTGATGTCATTGCAGTGATAAAGTTCTCTACTATGACTGTATTGTTGTTGATCTCTCCCTTAAAGCCCACCAAAAGTTTTTAAAAATATATTTAATTGCTCCTATATTAGGTGTATATATGTTTACAAGAGTTATATTTTCTCGTTGGATTCATCCTTTTAGTATTTTGTAGTGACCTTCTTTGTCTCTTGATATGGCCTTTGTTTAGAAGTCTGTTTTGTCAGATGTGAGTATTGCTACTCCAGCTTTTTGTTTCCATTTGCAGGGGATATTTTTTTTCCCCATCCCTTCACTTTCAGTCTGTGTGATTGTTTTGTTCTTAGGTGGGTCTCTTGTAGACAGCATATATATGGGTCCTATTTATCCATTCAGTTACCCTGTGTCTTTTCACTGGAGCATTTAATTCATTTACATTTAAGGCTGTTAATTTTTTTAAAATTTATCTTCATTGTTGAATGTATTACTGGTGTCCCATTTCCGCCCTGCTTGACCCCCTCCACCCCGCTTCCACCCACTCCCCAGGCTTTCACCCCATTATTGTCTGAGTCCATGGATTATGCATATATCCATATAAATTCTTTGGTTAATCTCTTAAGTACTTGTTTATTGCCATTTTTTTTTTTCTTTATGCCTATATTCCTTTCTCTCACCATTTCTTCTTGAAGCAGTCCCTTTAACATTTCTTGCAATGCTCGTTTGGTATTAATGTGGTGGTTATGTACTCCTTTAGCCTTTTTTTCTCTGGGATGCTCTTTTTTCATCTTCAGTTTTAAATGGCAGCCTTGCTGGATATAGTAGTCTTGGATCCAGGTCCTTGCTTTTCATGACTTTGAATACTTCATAACAATCCCTTCTGACCTGAAGTGTTTTTGTTAAGAAATCAGCTGACAGTATAATGAAAACTCCCTTGTAGGTAACTTTCTGTCTCTTTCTTGCTGCCTTTAAGATTCTTTCTTTGTCTTTAACATTTGTCATTTTAATTGTGATGTTTCTTGGTTTGGGTCTCTTTGGGTTTATCTTTATTGAGAGACTCTGTGCTTCCTGAACTTGTGTGACTTTTTCTTCACAGGTTAAGGAATATTTCTGCCATTTTTAAAACAGGTTCTCTATTCCTTGTTCACTTTCTTCTCTTTCTGGTACTCTGTGGTGTGGATGTTTTTGTTTCATGTTGTCCCAAAGCTCCCTTAAACTATCCTCCTACTTTTAAATTCTTTTTTCCTTTTCCTGCTCTAATTGGGTGTTTTTTCTCCCTTGTCTTCCATATCACTGATTTGATCCTCTGCTTCATTCAATCTACTTTTAATTCTTTCCAGTGTATTCTTGTTGGCAGATATGGTATTCTTCATTTCTGAATGGTTCTTGTTCATGGTTTCTATTCCTTTATTCATGCTGTTGTAGTTCCCACTAAGTTCTTCCATATCTCCCCGCAACGCCTCCCACCCCAGATTTTCCTTAGGGGACTCCAGTGTGCACTGCCCTCCCTCCACCTGAAGCCTTGGGTGAGTGGTTGCAAACGAAAATCTGTGCTCTTTTTTTTTTTTTTTTTAATTAAATTACTTTATCTTTGACAGGCTCCTTGTCTCCCTTGTGGATGGAAGCCCCACCACCTTTCATGACTGGATGTTATGTAGGCTGCTTTTCTCAGCTCTGGTGCTCTGGGATGGGGAGCCCAGCCTGGGGTCTTGGCCTCACTCCTCTCAGGGAACCAACCCCCCACCCCTGCAGCCAAGATATCCCTCCTCACCCTTGGCCTGCTGCCTGTGGAAGCTGGACCAGTCCCTCTCTTGACCCTGCCCTTCCTACCAGTCTTGAGGTGGTTTCTGCCCTTCCTTATTAAAAGTCCCCTCTTCAGTCAGTCTTCAGTTGGTAATTCAAGATGAATGTTCCCAATTTAGTTTTATTTCCAGTTTGGTTTTGGAAGGAGGTGCAAGAGAGATCCACCTACTCTGCCGTCATCTTGAAAACCTCTTTTTTAGATTTTAAGCATAAAAAATATCATGTAGTTTTAATCTCCTCAACTAAGACTTGAAACTTGGGATATTGGCTTAAAAGTCAATATAAGGAAGGCAAAAAGCAAGGAAATAATTTTTATGGATTATCACAGTAATTTTTCAATCTGATTTTAGCAGTCAGTGTTATTCTTACTGTACATCTGAAATTAATTACAGATACAGAAATCTGGGTTAATAACACATTGTAATAAAAAGAGAAAAACAATATAAGTTGTAAGTGAACATTATTAGGTTTGTTTAATTTATAATTTTAAAGATATGGTATTAACTGTTCACATCTTGTATATGTAGATGTAGCGTATGTGCACGTGTGTGTGTACACTATACCACCAGTGTACACTACAGGTATTCATTTTTTTCCATTTACTGATCTAATAAATAAGTTAATTAAAAGGTATTTGTAGGAAGCCAGTTATAGGCCAAGCACTATTCCAGGCACTGTGAAATGGTAAAAGGAATAATCATGGTTACCATCCTCACGGAACTCAACATGTTAAATTTGCCATAGAATTTAAGTATCAAATTGTCTTTAAAAATATATATGTTTATATGTATATATGCATATATATGTATGTAACATATACATGTGTATATACATACACATATGTAATATGTGTATATTCATATATATGTGAGTCATGTTTAAGTTAAAAACTGTAGTTAAAGGAAGTATTTTCTTGAGAGATTTTATGAATTGCAGTTTCAAACCAGATGAAAGTGGCCCAGATCTTCAGCTTGATCCAGAAAAAGGGTGGGTCTGGCCTGTAGCAAGCAGAACTGACTATAAGCATATGCATAAATGGAAGACTTTTCTAGAGTTTTTAGCTCACAGTAGCTATGGAGGAAGAGTGAAGATGATGTCAGGGAGAATAGCAGGGATATGGAGAGCAGGTCAACTGTGTGACTTTGAAATGGACAGTACTCTGAGACAGAATTAATTTATATTAAACAGAATGCTTTAATTAAAGGAAAAAGCGCTACTCAAAATGTGTCCACAGACTCAGGCTTGTGACAAGATAAATATAGAAAGTGAGACTATATATAAAAACTTTTATAGCAATCTGACAGTTATTGTTATTTGTGTTGGTTTTAATAAAAAAAGGGCTGGGGTTTTGTGTCTTGTTTATTTTATTTTATTTTTCTAGTAATTAGTATTTATTGTATTTTACAAAATTATTAGCCTGAGACCAGTTGGGAAGAAAATAAATTGTTTCTTCACCACAGATAGTTTGAAAAGCAAGCAATGACTCTTAGCTGTTTTTACCCCTCTGGACATCAGAAACTTGACTGAAATAGGTAGAGTTTCCTATTCCAGGTAACTGTGTGAACCGCTCATAGGAAAGGTACTTTCCTTGAGTGATATATCCAGAGCCATGGTCTACAGTGTGATCTAGGCATAGACATGCTTAATAACTAAAATATTATTCCTTGGGTTTCTGAAATCAGCATCAAGGTTTTCCACTCAACGGAACTGATAATGTTTCTCACCCAGTGTGACCAAGAACAATGTTCCTGTCTAGCATGACCTTTCTCTGTTCTTTGCCAAGATGACCATTTATGAGTGACTACTAATTCTTTACCAGTTACAACTTTATTCCTGCTCTTGTCTATTGCACTTACAGATAAGACTTATTGAGATGTTCAGTCACAGACTTGTCCCTGCATCCAATCTAGAACAAAGTCCTGCTTCTCTAGACCCTTCCCCAAATCGCCCAACCAAAGCCTAAATCCTGTTAATAGGTTTCCTCCCTAACACTTTCTTCCTGAGATGCTAATGGTTTCCTCTGCTGTTCATTCTCTCTCCATGCAACTTGTAATAAACCCAGCTTGTCAACTGCAGATGTGCTTCTGGTGGTTTTTGCCTAGAGGAATTGACATGCTTTACGTCTCTGCTTCTACATCTTGGAAGTGAGAGTGCAGTGGTCAGGAGTCATGGTGATGACAGACATTTCACACTCTTCTCAGTGGGAAGACACTTCTGGCTGAGAATCCCAGCTGAAAATAGATTTCTTTATTCCACAGAGCCCTGGCATTTGCTCTGTAACACCATTAAATCTCCCTTGCCAGTAGTGGCAGCTTGCAGTCATATTTTGTGGTCTACAAATTTGCCAAAATAAAGCATTGTTTGGTTAGTAGGCTTTATGTCATGTATTTCATAACATAAAGAAACTGGATTTTTCTAGGCTTGCTAGAACAATATTGCTTTGTTAATTCTCCTTGATTATCAGTAGAGGATACTGATTGGGAGTGGAAGAACTGACTGGTGATGGCTCTTTTGGGTGATGCAGTTCAGTGATTTCCTCATGGATTGATCAAGGGAGTTTTTCAAGAGAAGTTTTTCTAGAAGAGAAGCTTTTTTTTTAACATTTGGAATCTTCTATCCAATGAAATCACTAGTGGTTATTTAATAAAATAATATGTAATATGGATAAATTCAAGAAAGGCCTGGTTAAAACAAGGCGGGATATGTTCTTCCTCCTAGTTTCTCTTCCTCCTGCCTTTTTCTCACTCCAGACCACTTGTGGGCTACCTGACTCATCTCGCAGGGATCTTTACTGTTAGGGCAGGAGGTCTTGGAAGCTTGAGGTTAACAATTGGGAACCACAAACAGAACCTTTTTTCTGAGATACCTGATATTCACATCTGGTTAATACTGGAGGCATTTTATGCTTTTTAGATTTGGGGCATGGCCAAATGAAGTCTTTGTGGACTACTGCTAATTTAGAAAGAACACAGCCTTAAGATTTCCCTGCCTTAAGGCTTTTGCTTTGGGATTTGGTCCTTTCAAAGACATGTTCTTGTCATGTCCATTTCAGTAAGTCTACCTGTAGAGGCATTAAAAAAAAGTATTTAAAAAAGTATTATGAGATAATATACCTGGGGTTGAGAGCCTTTGACCAGTGATTATAAATACAGCTTAATCTGGTAAATGAAGTGTTTGATACTAAAGATAGATACAACTGTGTAGCTATTTATAATGGATTTAGAAAAGAGGGTTTTCCAGGGCTGATCTTTAGATGTTGACATTTGAACATCTGCTTTTATAAGAAGAGCCTGATCACTAACAGTGAGTCGCCTCCCACCTTTTCCTTCTGTGGAACAAGTCTATAGAAGGTGTCATGCATTTTATTGATGGGACAATAGGGAGATCTGTGTCTTCATGGTTTACATGCTGATTTAGGAGACCTTGAAGTTCTGAGGAACAAAGGATTGAAACCTTGTTTCAGCCCGAGGCCACCTACACCAGACATTTTTAGCAATGTAGGATTAGAAGCTCAGTGCCCTTATGCCCTTTAATTTCTAGAAGTAGAAGGGAAAAAGCATCGGACATTAGTCCCTTCCAAAATGAAGAATGGGTGTGTCCTCCATGTTAATTAGTTTGGGAGAACCAGTTTGTGACAGACCTCATTGCTTCTTCCTTGAGATTTCGTCAAGCTGTAGCCTTATGGGAGCTGACAGTATTTAACTAGTTCTTGTACCTGCCCATGCCAGGTCTGGGCTGTTGGGTGCATTTCCCACCTTGCCTCCTTTCCTACACAGATAGGAAGCCAGTTTGTGCTTATCTGGGGTGAAGAGAGAAGGAAGGTTCTGCATAGACCTTGACCATTTTCACATTTCATATCTTATTTGCATAAGCCTGTGTCTAGCTTATTCCAAGGTTTTTGGCTGTATTTCTCTTGTGTGACTTAGTTGGTCTTATGCAAAAAATAGCCAAAGACATGAGCTTGGAATAAAGTAGGAAGTGAAAAAAAAGTCAGTAGTGTTTTTAAATTTTGAAAATATTTCTTTTTAATAGTTATTTTGTAGTTAATCTAAATTATTCATGTTCATGTTTGTTTACCACCTGTTCAGTGCATATTTGATTTACATCAATTTGATTATGATTTATTTCCCATAATTTCTCTGACTTTGATATAGTGAATTTTTAATTGTTTAAAGATGAGTTAAGAATTGGGGGGAAAAAAGTAAATATGTATGGCAAATCTTTCTTTGGACATGGAAAACAGAGAAAAGAAGGGGAGGGGAAGTACCTTTTCTTCCGTTGTTGGCCAGGGAAGTAATGCTTCCTGTTCTTCTCACTGCCATGACAACCATGATTTCATTATAACTCCAATATTTATTTTTAAAGATACTCAAGAAATGCTTTAAGACCTGTGAAAATAGTGCTGAGCATATCTTAAATATCTACTTCTGGGTAAATTATCATTAAAACAAGAACAAAAGTACAGTGAGGTATTAATATAATGCACTGTCCGTAGTCATACTTTGAGATCATGAAGTTCTTAGAAATTAAACCCACCCTCAAGTTTCTCAACTGCAAAAAAAGATTATTCATACAATTAATAATCTTTGTTTCTAGGAACACTGGACAAGTTATTAAAGCATTTTGAAGTACTAGGATATGTAAGGTGCTATACTGATTGCTGTGGTAAATAGTAAGGGAAGTCAGGTGTAACCTTTGTCAAGAGTAATGGAAATAAGATATGCAAAAGTAGAACCAAAGTGTAAGGCAGAATGTTTTAAAAGCTGTAAGTCTAGAATATGTAGGTGAAATGTGAAAGCTTGGGTGATGAAAAGATTATTCCTGGAAGAATGGTAGAAGGCTTCCCTGAGGAAGCAGTATTTGTGCTATTAAAAAGCTAACTATTTTTGTTAAGTAATTACTGATGGTGGCAGGGCTCAGGACGGGGCAGGATGGGGAGGATGAGGAGCCTCTGAGGAAGGGGGAGAGTTGTGTGGAGCTTCTCATGCAGTGGCCGCAGGAATGGGGGGGAAATGGGGTGAAGCTGATTTCATGAACTTTATAACATATAATGAATCCCTGGAAAGCTGAAGAAGTCTTACTTAGTATTTAACAGAATGTGGGGCCAATGATCCAAAAAGGAGAGAGAGAAAAGAGGGTGAACGTGTGGCTGATGCTGACAGGCCTGCGTGACGTTCAGGAGGAGAGGAGGCCAAGGCTTCCTGTGTTCTGATTATGTTGCTTTGTTTTCATAGGAAGTTACTCTGAAGTCATGAAGCCCTTTTCTCTGGAGTTTAAGGAAGTTTATCTTCAGTAACAGTTTTCTAGCATTTTCCCGCCAAATTTTATCTGAGACGGTTATGAAATTTGATTTTGAAAAATCTGACTTCTCCTATTATCTTGGTCTTTCAACCTTTCATGTTTGATCCGTTAAGTGCCCTGTTGAGTAAACCTCTTCCCATGGCTATAATTTCTCCCATCTGAAATGTTTTCTTCACTTTCTTACTATAGTTACTATGTGTTCATATCCTTTATAGTGTCCAAGGAGTACTCCTTAAGTCATTTTAGTGATTTTTGTTTACAGTGCTTGCTATGTAGAAAGTAAAAAGTAGAGCATAAAGAGTAATTTCATCAACTTAACTCTCAAAACAAACAAAAATAACCCTATAATAAATGAGTTGATTTTGATATTAAATCCCACTTTATTTTTTCACTTGTAATATCTATACTATTTATAGCCATGTGTATGCATATATATGGAAATTTATACATTTATTTATATATATACACATGTATGTGTATATATACATGTGTATATGTATATACACACATGTATATATGGAAAACCATAGAAAAGGCAGAAAATATCTATGTTTAATTTAATACTTTGATTCAGGACAAGTGACCGAGTTTGTTGTTGGGCCATGGAGTTGGTGGCAGAGCTAGACTGGCATGGGGATCTATTGACAACAAAGCACATGGGGTTCTGTTACCCCAGGCTACTTCAACATGCTCCTCACAGTGTGGGCTGTTGACAAGGAAGCCATGGCGTGAATTAACTTGTATGTTTTTAATACTGTTAGAGAGAGAGATTAATCAGAAATGCAGTTGAAAAGGGAGATAGGTTACTATTGTCAGCCTACAACAGTGAAATTGCAAAAAAAAGGGGGGGGGATAAAAAAATGAATTGTGCTACTTGTTAAGGTAGTTAGACTTTGAAGATAGTAAATTCAGAGCTTTATAGTAAGGACAATCAATAAATACCAATGAAGAGGATCAGTGGCCAAACTATTGA
Source organism: Miniopterus schreibersii (assembly GCF_964146895.1). Classification (NCBI taxonomy): domain Eukaryota; kingdom Metazoa; phylum Chordata; class Mammalia; order Chiroptera; family Miniopteridae; genus Miniopterus; species Miniopterus schreibersii. The sequence goes on along the minus strand of NC_138101.1, from coordinate 40,525,883 downwards.
GAGTTAGGATACTTTGGAAGAGTTCAGTTTGGAAAAATGTGAGTACCATTGTTGACAGAAGTCAGAAGTTTTATAAAATGGTTGAGGGAGATGGTTTATGTTGGGAGCAGTCACGGTGTTGGTTTAGAATCAGATAAACCTGGACTCCAATTCCAGTTCCACCACTACCAGCCTTGTGACCTTACAACTCATTTAACCTTCTGGACGTCTCTTTTCTTCAGTAAAGCAGGGAAAGGGCTGCCCATCAGACCAGGGCCTCACCCAGAGTGTTAATGCATCTTTCACACAGCCTGGCTCCTAGGACGTCAGTGATTGTTACTACAGTCCTTTCTCTTTCTATCTGTAAATATTGTGATTAAGATTTTGTGATTAATAATAATGATGATTAAGTTTGCAAAGTAAGAAATACTGCAGTTAGTCAACCTAACCTGTGACCTGACTTGTGGAAAACTCAGTCTTCTCTGAAATGAGTACCTTGGTAAAAATCCTGTAATTTTCAGATCACCTTCTCCACCTGATACAGACAGAGCTCCTTTATCATCGCCATCTCTGTGGGGTAGTCCAGCCTCTGCCCTAAAGACTTCTAAGGATGGGAGACTCACTATTTTCCATCTTATTTATATAGATCTCTGCCACATGGAAAGTTCTTCCTGAGGTTGTACTTAGGAATATGAAATGCAAATATCTTGTTTCCCTTAGTAGATTCTTCAGAGTTGATAAAGATATAGTGACAGTGGTTCCCTCTTGCTCTTGTTGTTATTACAATACTTGGGTTTTACACAACGAACACTCGATCATTCAGCGCACCGTGCAGCAAACGGCTTCATATTTAGGACACATTTCCCGTTATTAGTGGGGTATATTCTATACCGTGGCTAAAATGGAATTAACCAGACATAAGTTACAATTTTGACATTCCTCTCAGGCTTTTCGTTTGGTCAAATATTTCACATTCTGAATCTCAGAGTGAGACATTCTGGGGACAGCGAAAAAGACCTCTGTGGCATTAGATTGTATACGCTGTTCAGGGTCTCCTGACTCGCTCATTACTCCTCTTTCATTCAGTGATGGTGGTTAATATGCTCTCTTACGTCCATTTGTTTTCCAGTCTAGAGTTTTTCATATAGCAAGGAGTATGCATTTTCTACAACTTTGTGGAAGCAGTTGAGGGAAATGGAGATAAAGGAGGCATGGTGGTAGCTCCAACGACCAGAAAATCCAGTTTTGAAATTAAATGGCATTATCAAAGTGGTCTTGATGATTTTTTTTTTTTGATTAAGTGATAGGACTTCCCAGCCCCAATTTAAAATGCATGAGATTTCTGGAAGGCCTGCTTCTGTCTGGTGATGTCCCTAAGTGGAAGTTCTTTATAGATTGAGAGGACTGTGCTGTTAGATGCCAGGGTGTCATATGAACATAGTGGGACCCAATCTGAGCATGTGAAGCCCTAGAGAAAATGAAGAACAGCACTTAGTGAGAGATTCTGCAAATGTTAGCAACCAAACACAGTGGGAAACGTTTTATTTAGCATTATCTGTGAAACACTATGCTTTTAACATAGTGATTGGAATCTTGGGGCAATACTTCCTTTGGGCTTGCAGGATACTTGATCTTGCTTAGAGGGTGCCAGTATTTCATGCTTTCCTGCCTGGCTTCCTATAGTCCTTTATTGTGCATACCTGGCTCTGAGGATGGTATTAACTGGCTGCCAGGACAAGAAAGTGGACCAAGCATAGTGATATGGGTTCAGATAGAATTAAGTCGCTATGAGATACATTTCTGTTTGGTCAGCTGCATGCCATTGTCACCTTTGGCTTAAACTGTGGTACCACATTTAGATTTAGCATAACAGTGAGGGAAGACTCCCAGCTGTGTTGGTCCTAGACCCTAACCATTGATCTATGGTTTTTAGGGAGGGGCCTCATTTTATATACTGTGCTTGGAAAAATGTTAAAAGTATGTTAATCTATGAGAATGTTTTTATATTTGGGCACTATTTATAGAACTACCATTTTACTCTTTCCCATATTTAAAAATTAGGGGTTGGAATTGGATCAGTGATTCTTTTTGCTCTACTTGTTGGACCTTATGACATATTTTGTAAACCAGACAAAATATTAAGTAATGAATCATTTTACGTAGCTCTTAGTAATTTTTAAAAAAACATAGAGCCCCGCCGGGCATGGCTCAGCAGTTGAGCATCAACCTAGGATCCAGGAGGTTGCAGTTCGATTCCCGGTTAGGGCACATGCCTGGGTTGCGGGCTCCATCGCCAGTTGGGGGCATGCAGGGGGTAGCCGATCAATGATGACTCTCTCATCACTGATGTTTCTATCTTTCTCTCCCTCTCCCTTCCTCTCTCTGAAATCAATAAAGATATATTAAAAATAATAATAATAAAACAAAATAACAAAAAAAAACATGAAATTGCTGGTCAGAGTTCCCAATGAGTACAAATTATTCTCCCTCTACACTAGTTCATTTCTCTTCCAATAAAAAGATTAAATTATTCATAGACCTGTACCATTTTGTTCAGCCTTATGATGCAGTAACAGTCATCCCAGATCTTCATTATTGCCTCCATGGGTTCCTATGGGCCCAGGGATCTAAAGTTAGGAAATCGTTAACTATAAGCTTCCTGAGATTCTAGGACTAATGTTCTTTCTATGACTCTATAACTAAGTTGGTATCTACTTTTCCTTATGGACAGTGCATTTCATCCCAAGGAAGAAATCAAAGCATCACACTGACTGTTATTTTATTAATCATGGTCTGAAGTAGAAATGGCATGTGTATTACTTTTCCAAACTTTGAGATATGGTTACTTTCTAATAACGCTTTTTCTACATTTTAAAATTAATTTTTAATCCACTAACTATAAATGTCCTGTGTTCTTGAAGGCTCCAAAGAACCTAACTGCTATTAAAGTTTTGGGAAATGTTTCAGATTGACTCCTAACAAAATGTGGAAATAACTATGTAAAGAGAAATGTGTGTGTGTGTGTACACACATACGGAGGTGTGTAGGTGTACAGTCATGTACCGCATAATAAGGTTTTGGTCACTGAGGGACTCCATGGAGAATGGTGGTCCCAGAAGATGATAATGGAGCTATGAAATTCCTGTCACCTACTGATGCTGTAGTCGTGTATTTAAGTACAGTATGTAATACTTGATAATGATGATAATTATGTTACCAGTTTATGTATTTACTGCACTATATTTTTTATCATTTTTTTAGAGAGTAGTCTTCCTACTTATAAAATAAGTTTGCTATAAAACAGTACGACCTGTTAGGACAGCAGCAGCCTCCGCTCATGTTTACTGAGTCTGTTGATTGCCCCCTTTTCTCTTGTGCTTGATTTAATCTTGTGTTGTTTTGTACAGTAACATGCTCTACAGGTTTGTGTATATGTGTGTGTGTGTAGTATATGGTATCATATGGTATATATGCCATATAGCCCAGATGTGTAGTAGGCTGTACCGTCAAGGTGTATATAAGTGCTCTTTTTGATGTTCACACAGTGAAGAATTGCTTAACTATCATTTCTCAGGAGGTATCCCTGTGGTTAAGCAGCATATGACGAGTGTGTGTGTGTGTGTGTGTATAAATATATATATACACACATACGTATATATGCACAAGTATATTTCTGTTTTTAGTTTTATAAAATACTAAGAGCAGAAGAAACTGTTCCTTGGATATGCTGTAAGGAAAGGAGCAAATTACCTCACCCTAAGAATGTAGCACCAGCTGTCCTGATGAAGCCATCTACCTGACCAGCTCCTCACACGTTGCATTTGAGGAATATGCAGCTGAAGTTGAGAATCATTGTTCTCCCCAAGGGGCCTCTAACCTCAGTGGGCATCAAGATCTCCTGGAGGGCTTGTTAGGACATATATTGCTCTGGTTTCTGAGTATGAAGGTCTTTGAGGGACCTGAAAGTTTACATTTCTAACAAGTTCTTCGTTAGTGCCAGACTCCATAACTCTGCTATCTGCTGCTTGTTTGTGTGCAGTGATACTGGATACTGGTTTTTCCAGCTGACCGGCTTTCTCTGGTAAGGAATTTCAACTGTTTTTGGTGTGTAATAATGTCTTGGCCCTTGCCCACTGCCCAGTCATAATCCCAGCCAGTTTGACTCAGCACCTGTTAGTCCCAGACTGGATTAACTGTGTACAACTACAACTTCCTCTCTCGGTTCCTTTGCCTGGAGTCTGCATGTTCTTTGGAAGCTCCTGGTGAGTGCGATCTCTGCAGGCCAAGTTCTGGCAGGATACAGAAACTGGTGAACTTAGGCATGCCACTTAATGGGTCTGATTCTCAGGTTCCTCTTGTCATTGATGTAAAGGTTTCCTGATGCTAGGTGGAACTTTAAAGTAGATAATCACGTTAAGTTACGTAGTATCCAGTAGTCACTAAGAAGTGCTCTCAAGTTTCTGAAATCACTTTGTTTGCAAGAACTGGTGTGGGGCTGTGCCATGGACAACACAGAGGCCTTGAGGTCTTCAGTTGTCCTGGGGCCATCAAGCTCCTTGGGCTCCTATGAATCAACCCCGTGCTCTGCCCATGCACCAGCTCTGTGCTTTACCCACCCTCTTCTGTATCTATGCTCTCAACCTAGATGATCTCACTCAATTTTATGGCTTCAACTACCATCTATTCAGGGATGACACTCTGTGCCTGGCCTTGACCACTCCTCCCAGCTCCAGACTTCTATGTGCATCCTGCTGCGTACTCAGCTTTTCCACTTGGATGTCTAATAATCATCTCAATTTTAACTGGGCCAAAGATTAACCCTTCATGGCCACCCCTGTGTGATTTCCTCCAAGAAGTTTTGGCTCTGTTTCTCAGGTCAAAAGCCTAGGCTTATGCTAAATTTCTCTTTTTTTTCTCATCTCTCCCATAAAATCCATAAATAAGTCTTGAGGTTTTTCTATAAAATAAGTTCTGAATCTACTTATTAAATCTTCAAAGCTACAACTTTGGTCCAAACCCTCATTTCTTCCCCAGATACTTCAGTCACCTCATGTTTTTTGTTTTTGGGGGGTCTGTTTCTGCCCCTCTTTATCCTCACATAGAAGCCGAAGTCACCTTTCTAAATTTGATGAACTTTTCTCTCTTTAAAAGCCTTCAGACACTTCCCATTAAAAATCTAACCAACCCTTATGCCAGTAGTTCCAATAATCATTGTGTATCATAATCACCTAAAGAGCTTTTAAAAAATATAGCTGCCTATATCCCAGCCCCAGAGATGCAGACGCACCTGGTCCAGAGTGAGGTTCAGCATCAGATTACATGCTGCTCCAGGTGATTCTAATAATACAGCTAGAGTTGAGAATCACTGTGGCTCCAAGAGGCCGCTAACTTAGAGGGCATGAGATTCCCTGGTGTGTTAAAACAGATTTCTGGGTATCCCTTTGGGTTTCTGACTCAGTAGGTCTGTGGAGCGGCCTGAAAGTTCGCATTCCTACCAAGTTCCCAGATGACACTACAGTTTGTGAACTACTGTTCTACAGGATCTGGTCTTAGCACACTTCTCTGAGAACATCCCCTTGTTCACTATATTTAGCCAGTTTGGTTTGCCTTTTGAAAATTCTGCTTTTTAAAACTTCTGAGAGTGTTCCTTTCTAGATCTTTAAATAGAGGTTCCTACTCATTATTTGAGTGTTGACTTAAATTCCATTTCCTCAATATGGATTTTCCTGGCCATTCTAACTAAAATAGAAACTCTAGTCGCTCTATACTATATCAGTGTTTTAAATCTTACTTGTAGCCATTATTGGCATCTCAAATTGATTGAATTTATTTTTTACATTTGTTGTTTGGGGGAGGCACAGCTGTCTCTACTAAGGGCAAGAACTCTTTCCCCTGGGTTTTAAACAATATTAGGCAGAAAGCATGTCCTCAGTGAATTAATATTGACAAACTGAATGGTGTGAATATTGAACTGGAGAATTGATTACCATTTTGAAGGTGAATTATAGACCTTTCTTTGATATTTTTAGATTTCCCTTTGTATAACTTTCACAAATGGAGTGCTATGAACTTGAAAGTTTAAAGTTTTCTAAGATTTCATCTAAATCAACACCATCAACCTCATAGCATTTTAATGCTGTGGACTTTATAACTAAGTTTCTTCTCCTAGCACTTTCCCATCTCCTTTCACATATGAGTGATTAAAAGGACAACATCATCTTGCCCCAAACCACACTGAGTTCAGCACTATAGTAGAGTATAGTGTCTCTCTTAAGTTAATTTGCTCCTATTAGGCAACAAAAACAATCAGCATGGCTTCCCGTTGCTTAAAATTTTTTTTAAGACATTATAAAATACTATACTGTGGACTAAGTCCTTGGAAGAAAATTAAATATGTTTATATATTGACTTTCTAGTCAAGGTTGTTACTATAGCAACCTGTAGTTCTTTCTGAGCACTGATCACATAAATTTTTGTTTAAAGACTTTTCTCCTATGCTAAACTGGAAATTCCATGAGAATTGGAACTGTGTTTGTAATGCTTGCTCTTGTACCCACAAAACCAGGTACCATGTTTGATATACATACAGTAGGTTATATAGTAGGTGCACAATAAATACCTGAGGAGTTCCTGAAACCATCTTCACATAAATTCCATTGATAATCTGCTGGCTGTCACCTTCCAGGTTTCATGAACCTTAATGGAATACATGCTTCTTCTGTGCAAAATGGCCCTCCTTCCTTCCCCTTTGGCACCCAGAACTCTGCCTTACAACCTTTTGTTTCTTTCTGTGCTTTCTCCTCGATGGAACATTAAAAAGTTTCTCAAGCCAAGCACAGAAAGCCACACCTCTTCAGTATCTTGGATTGTTTGACTTCTTTTAGACAAGTACTGGTCTTTCCAACATTGTGTCCCTCGGTAACTCCCAGGATTCTTTATATTCCTGTGAGTGAATTCTTCTTTCTGCTTCTTAGGAGGAAATAAATGGATTGATTGACATCTGGATAGAACCTGGCTGAGTCCCGCGTCCATTCAATAAGTATTTACTGAGAACATACTCTAATGCTGAGGATACAGTGTAAAAGCAGGCACAGTATTTGCCCCTGTGGAGTTCAGATAGAGTGGGAAATACAGATACTACTTTTTGTTTGTTGGTTTTATTTTATTATTTTATTTTTTCCTGCATCGTTCATCCCCTCTATGCCCCCGCATCACACCGTTGTCCATGTCCGTGAGATCGCTCTCCTTTTTTCTTTTTTGCTCAGGCCCCTCCCGCCCCCGCCGCGAGCTGTCTGCCTGCGCTCGCGAACCTGTCTGCTGTGAATCTGTCTCTATTTTGCTTGGTACTCGGGAGTTCAGTTTGTTCATTAAATTCCACATACTTTTAAAAAATCACCCAACTGTGTAAATAAAGATAAACTGGCATAACTGCTATAAAGGAAGGGGACATAGTTTTCTGAAATAAGGAACAAGGTCATCTGACCTAGCCGAGGAGTCAGGGAGGTTCCCCGAGGAATGGTAGTTGAGGTGACTTTGTGAATCGGAGTTCCTTAGGTCAGGTTCTGGCTGAGCACATTTCATGAGTTAAGAGGACAAGGAGAACACAGGGTCAGATTACCAGGGTTGGCTGAGGTACAATTTGACTTCCAGGAGAAAATGAATCTGTCCCTGTGGTCCTCCTGAGCGAGCGTATTCGTTTAATCATAGTACTAATACTAGTTAAACTTTATCTGTACCGACAGTGATGTGTGAGGCACAGATGTGTCCTTTAAGAGAATCATCTTAATCCTGACAACAGTTCCCATTTATGGATTAGACACCCGGGGGAGTGAGTGTCTTGTCCTGTGTCTCACAGGAGACCTGATACCTGCGTTCAGATCTGTACTGTTATGTAATCCTGATTCCCAGAGGGTAGTCCTAATACTGCAGGTAGCTCGGGCAGCTTGAATTAAAAGACACATATGTGGATCTCTACTTAGAGATGCATTCCCTGTCTATGTACATATGTGTACAAAGGTGTATGTGTGTATGTTTATATAAAATAGTCCATGTGGGTATTTGGGGGTGTGTGTGTGTGTGTGTGTGTGTGTGTGTATATATATATATATAAAACATATGTATATATAATTAATTAGTCTATTTTGAGGCTGAAAATTGAATCTAACTATTTGAAACCAAGCAATATAATTATGAAAAATTTGCTGGATGGGATAGACAGGTGAGCACCAGTAATTAGCAAATTGAACAGAGCTGTTTCTGTCAAATTTGGGTGACTAACTGCAGCAGGTGAGTGAATTTCACTCTAGGGCGAGTGAAAATCTTCTGCATCTGGCCTTGTCCTCTGCCCCTGAAGCAGCTCATCTCCACCCATGGTAGCTGCTTATAGCTTTAAATAGCATGCCCTGGACTCTCTCTGCCAACTTTTCTCAAGCCAGCCAGGGTTATTGTGGGGGCCAGGGTTGCGTGGAAGATGCTACGATGCCGTCTGAGCAAGGCCAGGGAAGGGGTTAGCGAGTTGGCCAGCTGCCTCGGCACCAGTGCAGGGAAGCCAGGGAGCCATGCAGCAATTTCCTGCTTGGGGTGAGGCCCTAGAAGGCTGGTGCTGGCAGTCCCAGCCTCTTAAATTCTTCTGTGATACCTCACTGCCCCCTTCCCACAACAGCCCCGGGTTGCTCTCAGAGAAGAATTTGATTTCTGCTGTCCACAGGTACACGGGGATGATTTAAGGGGATCATAAAGCCCCATCTCACTCCAGCTGATAGTGATTTTGCCTGAAATTTCCACTTTTAGAAAATGCAAATATCATACTCTCAGGTATGAGTTCTTAGCTTAGGGCAAATTGCATTAGCAGTTTAGCAAACTTGCTCCCTGAAGGACACTGAAGAGAGGGGAGAAAGAGAGGTGAGGTGGACTGTGAAAACAAAGCATAGGTCAGGAAAGGTCTGGAGAACCAGGCAATGCCTTGGAAAATAGACCATCGGGAAGGAGATGAACAAAAGAAAAAGACAGTGCTTCTGTTCTTCACAGTTTTACTTAAGTCTGATCTTGACTTTGCCCATTTCTCTTTATTTGGAGAGTGAGGCCGAAAGAAAATGAGCGGATTTATTCCTGCAAGTTTCTTTAAGTGTCATTTCTGTCAAGGTGATGAACTGTCCCACACTAAGGAGGGATGGTAAGAGCTCCTTGTCTGAGCTATCCTAATTGCCTCGGTGAGAGTTGTTGTTTTAACTTCAGATGCCCCTCCTATAATTGGTGGAATTTCAGGGAGAAATTTGAGGACAGTTTTTTCTGAGTTATATCAAGGTAGTGAAGCACTTCTTAGTGGACGGTATATCTGGTCACTGCTTGCTCTGGGTCCTTCACTGAGCTGTGTGCATACCTAGGGCTTGTCTCGCATGGAGTATTTCTCCTCCATGAAGTGAAAGCTCTCTAAGGAGAGGCATTTACTCTGTCTGCTTTGACTCTCAATAATGTGGAGCAGATGCCCTTCCCAGTGTGGACCACCCTGGAGCTGTGAACACACCTAGCAGGGAAATGTGTGTCTTCCCTGGGTTTTAGTCATAGAGCTACGGGGTCCTTGGCTGTTGTAGAATCGGTCCCGTTGTTTTACAGATGAGGAAGGTGATGCCCAGAGAAGCTGAGGGATGAAGCCCATGTCACACATTTCTAATCATCAGAGAAAGAACTGGAGCCCAGGGTTCACAATCCTGTGCCCCGTGTTTTTCCTGTGTACCTCCTGGTTCTGGGTCCAGAGTACTTCTGAGAGGTCTTAGGGCAGCTTTCTATTCTGTGCAAGGCAGGTTTTTCCTTCCCCTTAGCTTGCTCAGATGCGTGGTTTGGCACTATAAAAGTTATCATCTGTCTCAGTATTTTATTTGAGCTGGCTGCCCTCTGCCTACTTCTTATGAAGTATGAGTTCTCATAAGCCATTTATGTCCTTCAGAAAATATATGTCAGACTAACAACACACATTTTATTTAATAGCAACAAGAGATCATACTGGTTAAGAACCCAGACTCTGGAGTTAGCAATATGAATCCTAGTTTCATCATATACTCGGCATAGAACCATTCTGAGTCTCATGTTCTCATTACGAAAATCGTGGTAATAATAAATAACAATTTAATAATAAACCTATTTCAGTGGTTATTGTGAGCAATAAATAATCCATGTAAGCACTTAGTACAGGTCCTTGGGACATCATAAATATTCAATAACGATAATAATTATTCTTTTTAGATATGCTCTGTTTTAGTTTATTAGGCATGCAGCATTGCCATTGCCTCGACTTGGAAAATCATAGAACGCTGTCAACATGCACTTACTTAGACAGAGCCCAGGGCTGTTTCCACAAACAGAGCAGCGGGTCTCTGACAGTCCTGAGGATCGGGGGTGGAGGTGCCTGCATACCTGCCTACCTTCATCCTTCCTCTTTTCCTTTCTTCCCATCCTTCCTCCTCTCTCTCTTTACATTCTTTTGAAGTCTCGCTGTTTTACTCACCTTTGAAAGGAGTTGAGGAGATCTCATGTTAGGACATTGACAGCTCAGCCATTTAAGGAAAGATCAGGACAAAGACCATGTGAAGGAAGCGAAAAGGAATCTCTTCAAGCACGTGAACTGAGCAAGATTACACACGGGAAGTAAAGACGCTCTGAAGATCCGGGCAGTTAAAGCTGAAAGGAAATGCATTAGGTTATACGCTGTAGTCCTGACAGTGGGAAACAAGATATGGCAAGTCTTTAAGGGCAATTTGTTTTTTTCTCAGTAGGGCTAAACTCAAATGATAACAATTGTAGACCCTACTTACATAAATCAAATCTTGATCAATAAGCTGTACTTGATAGATAACTCAGACTTTGCATTTACAAGTCATGTTTTCATGTCATTTTTGTCTCAATACAATCTAATTGTAATCTGGTTGTATGTTAAAAGATATTTTTCGGGTTAGGCATGGAAATAATTCAGTGTTGAAATGAGTCACTTTTGAGTGGCTCACATACTGATATTTGCATGAATTTTTTAAACAGGCAATAGGGATGAGCCATGAAATTATACTAAAACTGCTTTAAAGTTTCAGGATAGAGTCTTCATATTTAAGCCTAATTAAAATTTAATATAATATGTAGAATTTCTTCAGATATTACATTACACAAGTTAGAGAATAATTTTTCTCTTACATTAATTTGAGAGACACTTGCATGGAACTTTACTGTTTGGTTTGTTTTCACTGTACTAGAAAATAAAATGCTTGTACATAGGACAGCATTGTTCTCAGCTGTGAGGTTTTTTTTAATGTTAATACTGTAAATAGGTAAGAACTCTAGAAACTGTGCCTTTCAGGGGTAGAGAAAAGGAATTATTCCTCTGAGCCTGTGTTACTTTCATGAAGTTGTAAAGAAATTGCCTCAAAATAGGTTGCAAATAGAAAGTTTTTTCTTCTTTTAATGCATGCTTCACATGTAGATTGAATGTACACTCTGCCGACATTTTCTTTTTTTATTCAACTTCTACAGGAGTCAAATTTTTAGTCTTTGTTATGTGAAAGATTATTGGGTAATGCCCAAAACACCTATGAGATTAAAAAATTATTAAATTCAATATCATTATCCTTTCTCATTCATAGAACAGCCCTGTCTAAAAATAAAGTAAGAATACATTATTTTCTATCTGGTGGGGTTATGGTTGAAGTTTTTATATTTTTAAGACTTAAAACAGTTCTGTTAAACAATTGGTAGTATTAGGAAACTAACTCACTTTGGTATTTGCTCAGCCTTATATAGTTTTTGTTTTTTATTTTTAACTTAGAAGTGAATGTTAAACTTTTATAATGGTTTTAACCTTTTAAAAATGTTTTAACATGGTCAAAAGTGAAGACTGTTCTTTCTTTGTTGGTTCTATCCCAGTTTTCAAGAAAGCTGTTACACAATGTGTCCTGATGGCATAGAGCAGAACCTGTGTTGGGGGCACTTAAACATTCAATTTGATAAGTACAGTCATTCTGTATTTATTCTATAGTTAGTAATGGGAATTGTCTAATTTCGGAGGATCACTGCTTTCTCACATGGTACCTGCTGTGAAACAGACTGCGTAGGTGACTTGGGTTCCCTTTCAGTTTCTGGCCTCTGAGTCTCAGCTCACCTTAAGTGTCCTGGGAAAGCATCTTCGACATGGCAGAGTTCTAGCATCTCATGAGGGTTATAAACAGGACAATGTAGGAGGTGCCGCTTGATCTGTTCTGAGAGAGAGGACATTTCATGGATGTAAAATGTAAGTTGAATGGAGGGAAACTAACGGGGTTAAGTTTTATTTAGTGACTTTGCAAACGGGACCAGGTGGTAAAAAGATCAGAATCTGTAGTGACTGTTGAGGATGGAGTTTGGCCCGCCACACCTACTTAGAAGGTCAGTGGTGGGAGGAGAGGTTTTCAGCCTTTTTTTCCAATTATGGATTAGTGTGTAGGAGAAAGGATGTACCATTTCCTCTTTGATTGTGAAATGTCCTCCCCATGGGGTCTTTCGTTGTATTGGTTCCAGCAATTTAACCTGCCATCTCACTTAAGCTTCCTTTCTGTAGTCCCCCATGCTTTTACTTGAAATTCTTGACTGTTCCTTCCCTGTTTGGTGAAAGGGACATTTAGAGCTCTGTGTATTGGTGGGAAGCTTTAGGGCCATTTCAAGTAGAAATCTAGATAGTCTAACCTATTTTAGAGATCTTGGTAGAGCAACGGTGTAGTTAATGACCTGGAAACTTGTTGAGATCATTTTGTTTACTTACTGAAAAGCATTCATTTTTATGTGGTTATTATAGCATGATTTTTCTGGTAACTCCTCTTTATTATAGTAATAGAGGTAGATAATTAAAAACTATGACTAGCCTTAGCTGGTTCGCTCAGTGGTTAGAGCATTGGCTCACGGACTGAAGGGTCCCAGGTTTGATTCTGGCCAAGGGCATGTACCTCAGTTGCAGGCTCAATACCCAGCCCTGGTTGGGGTGCGTGCGGGAGGCAACCAATTGATGTGTTTCTCTCATTGATGTTTCTCTCTCTCCCTCTCTCTCCCTTCCACTCTCTCTGAAAAACAATGGAAAAATATCCTTGGGTGAGGATTTAAAAAAAAAAGAAAAGAAAAAGAAAAGTTATGAATAACTTCAATTTATACAGAAGAGATTATTGACAAAGAGAACTTAACATAAACTGTAGGCAATGTGAACTATTTGGGATACTTTTATGTATAATTTAAGAAATGGTTACTTTTGAGGATGTTTCTTTGTAGAATTTGTTTTGGAACAGTTGTAAGTACATCTAGTTTTCACGAGAGTGATATAAACTAACATTTGTTAAATACTGATACGTGCCAGATACTCTGCTAAGTGCTTTCTGTGCACTGTGCACTTTAATCCTCATAACAGCCCTGTGAACTGGGTGCTCAGCTCCTTTTGAAAATGGCTTCAGAAGACACCTGTTTGAAGGGAGTGTGAGTATTGGAAAAATGGAGAAGAGAGATTGATCACTGTAAAACCTCACCTTAAATAGTTAGGGCCTGTATTATCAAACATAAAGACGATAAATATTTGGATTAATTTTGAAATGTTAGTCATTAATTTTGCTATCTGTCTATTTTAATTGTTTTTACCGTTGTGTGTGAGGAACTGTTAAATGTTTTGGTGAGGATATAGATTCTTTTAAAGTGAGTGCTTGAGAGTTTATAGTAGAGCAAGGAACAGTGACTGTGGTTTGAATCTGGGCAGAAGTGTAGACGATTGTGGGGCACGGCAGGACTGACTGGGTTAGCTCAGGAGAAGCCAATTGCATGAAAATCTGATGGGCTTCCTGAGAGAGAGCTTGCCCCAGGGAAGAAGAATTCAGCTATGCTGAGCCCAACTTGGTCTTGGGCATTGAGGGACAGAGCAGCTCTGACCATGGGATAGTGCTTCTTCGTATTTTTCTTCTTTAATACAGAACACTTCACAAATTTGTGTCATCCTTGCACGGGGGCCATGCTAATCACTGTATCGTTCTCAATTTTTAGCATATGTGCTGCCAAAGTGAGCACTCTTTGTATTTTTTTTTAATCCTCTCCTGAGGATATGTTTTTATTAATTTTTATAGAGAGAGGAAGGGAGAGAGAGAGGAGGGTGGGAGTGAGACAGGGAGAGAGAGAAACGTCGGTTGGTTGCCGCCCGCACATGCCCCTACCGGGGATCAAACCCTCAGCCTTCTGTTGTGCAGGCTGACGCTCCAGTCAGCTGAGCCACTCAGGCAGAGCTCTTTGTATCTTCCTGTTGCTTTAGCTCTCAGTAGACTTATGTCTGAGCCTCATGGGAACATAGGAGGGCATCTAAATAAAAACTATAGTGAGAGAAACTTTGTTGACAAGTATATGGGAAACGTGCCTTGGAGTTTCCTAGAAACTTACGTGGACCTAGGAATCCCATATCAGCAGGTCCAAGAGTTTAAGTTAGACCCATCTGTGCCCGTAGGCGGGTAAGGTCTGGCAATATAGGGGTTATAGAAATAACTGTTATACCAGTGAAAATGAGAGGAAGATATTGGGGGGGGGAGAGAGAAAGGGAGAGAGAATGATCGGAGGGCGGGAAGAGTGGGGGAGGAATGGGTGAGAATTCAGTAGACAGAATAGGAATGATTATTCCGGTCCTAGGGCCCAAGGAAGACCTCAGACAGGAGAGTCTTAAAGAATATTTAATATTTAAGCATAAAGAGATCAGAAGGAGAGAGAATGCCAGTCTGTATGGGGGAAAGACAGAAGGAAAGCCAGGGACATGTCGAGTATGGGGAAGGAAGGAGGGTAGTGAACGTGTCGCTGGCCTCATTGTGGGCCACATAATGTTTCTGCGCGTGCGTGTAGCCGGGCGTGTCCTGGCTGGCCTGGTGCTCGTGCAGGGCCACTGGCTAGTCACACGGTGGGGAGCAAACGGAAGTGGAGCGGAAGTGGTGGAGCGGCTCGGCGGCTGCTGCAGTAGCTGCAGTGCAACAAGGCAGTGCAAGGATAGGAGCCGCGAGGGACGAGAGAAGTGGCTGTGGACAGAGTGAAACGGGAGAGACTGCGTGTAACTGGTGCGGAAGGAGAGGGAAGAAGGGAGTACGTGTAGGGGGATCAAAGATGAGCTGAATTGACTAGGAAACTTGGAAAACAGGAGAACAGAAGAAGAGCATTTGATAAGTTCTCCCTGAAAGTGATCTGCCAACAGGATGTGCCGATAGAGATGTTTAACAGACAGCCAAGGGCCCAAGGAACTCTGGAGAGACGCATGGGCAGGGAGAGGAATTTGGAAGGTGTGAGCATAAAGGAGGTCACTGAAGCTGGGACCGGATAGAGCTGAGGATGTCTGGACGGGAGAGCCGAAGTATAGAGCCTTGGAGCATATGTTTTTTAAAATTCTATTTATTTATTTATTTATTTATTTATTTATGCAATTTTAGGTTCACGGCAAATTTGCCCCCCACATACGCAGGGAGCAAGAATAGGAGCCAGAGGAAGAGGCGAAAGAAGGAGCTGACCAAAAGAAAGTAAACACAAGAATAGAAAGTTTATAGAAACCAAAGGATGTAAAGTTAAGGGTCAAGTTTAAATTGATCAAGTAATTAAATTACATAATTTTTTTGTTTGAAGTGGGCTTGTTAACTAAAATTATGTGAAAATAGTATTCCTAAGAAGAAATTCTTATAGAATCTACTAAGTGTAGAACCTCCTCAGGTATGGGCATCATGAAATTATATTTGTTCATGGTCGAATCGGCTAGATGGTATACGTCAGAGTTTCTCCCTTAAAGTGTAAAATATTTCTCCTAATTCTTCTGTTTCTCAGATCAGAAAATCATTTAAATCCTTTTTGACTCATACTCTGTGTTATACAGTGGCCTTGAAATATATCATAGAAAAGGAAACTAAAAATACCTTAGTTTTCCTGTCCAAGAGTTATTTGTTTGACTTTTTAACTACTAATTTGTTTAAACCCTCCCATTCAGTCTGCTTATAAGCTTCTTCAGAACCATTACTATAAATGGGTCATTGCTGAGGTACAGATTAAAAGTTAACACCCCACATTCATGGGAGGATGAGTAGAGAGGATATTTGGAGGGTGAGTGGTAGTATGTCTGTATGGAGGGGCTGCTACATTTCACTTTATAGACTTGACGTATGCATATTTTATAATGTGCATGTGTTTGTTTATTGCAGTTCATAGATACACTTTCTGAATGGGGATTATTATTACGCATGGTGAATGATACTGGACATTTCCATGATACTGTGTTTGTTATTTGTGTACACTCTAAGCTAAATATTACATGCTCTATGTGAATAGGGGCATATGTGACTTAAAAAGATCAGCATAAATGCAAGAGCATTTATTTATTACCCATGTTGATGGGGGCGATAAAGTATTTAACATGCAAGTCAAAAGAGAAAGGGGTGTTTCTTAACTCTGTATTGGACATTAACCCTGAGATATCAAGTCCTTAGGTAGAAAACAGGCTAAGTGCTTATGGTGAGTTCCATGTTGGGCTAGTAGGATGAATGCAGAAGTAGCTCTTGACTTTCCATCAATCTGAAAGGATTTCATGAATGAAGTGGTGGGATTTTTGTAGTGGTTTAAATGCTCATTGAGAAACAGTGCCCTATAAATAGTGGACCAAAACAAGGTGTGTTCTCAGCATATCCCATCCTTACCAGTTGGGTGTTTTAGTGGTTAAGAGAAACAGTACTGGCTGACATGAGGAAAAATGGAATATGCTTGAAGGATTTTAGGTGACTCACAGAAATCGAAGGAAAAAAATAGCCAAGCTTCAAGAGAGCAGGAAACAGGACAGCAAGAACTCTGTCAAAATCCATTTTCTGGAAGATTGGAATGGCCAGGTTCTAACTCTCAGCATCATGAATGGTCTTTATCTAGATTCAAATTTCCAAGAGTGAGTTTCTAAGTAGGATGTTGGATTGGGTCACCCTTTGAACGATGGCATGGTAATTGAACCACATGGACTGCGGAGGGATTGCTTTCCCAAAGAAGAATGAGGTGTGGGTAATACAAGAAGAGAGAAGAGGTGCTGGACACGCAAACACAAGAGGCCTGCCATAGACACTCATGGTGCCTTGTACTTCTTTAAAAAAAAGTAAAAATAAATGGGCTTGAGTGGTCTCTGAAACCAAATCTAGATTTGTATACACTTACACATGCAGATAGGCATTCCCACACATACGTATTTGATACATCGCTTTTGGGTGATCTCTGCCACTTTTCCCCTTCACTCACTACTCTTGTGGTTGATATACTGACACACTACAGGCTGCCTTTCTTCCCTCAAAGAGAAAATTTGAAGAAATACAAGAGGTCCCCAAAGACACATTATTATAGAGTGTAATATATTATAAGTGCTGAGGTCAGCTTAACGTGGAAAGCCATTTTTTGGTTGATAATGAAGGCAGTTTATTTTTTTAAGACAAAGAAGTGTGTTTTCACATCATTCTGACTGAGTAGAATTTACATTGACTTACATGAATATTCTTATCTGCCAGTAGGAGGAGATTCTCCTGCTGAAATAAGCTTTTCCTTCTGGTGTACTGTTTGGCTTCAGGTTCAGAACTTCATTTACTGCAATTAAAAACACATACAGTGCTGTCAGCAAAATCTAGAGCTTGCCACTTACATCTGTGAATAGTTGTTTTAGATAGATTCTTGTTTTACTGTATAGTGGGGAAAAATTTCTCACTGTAGTTCATACACTATAGACAAAAGAATAAAAAAATATCTTCCGAAGTCATTTATATAGACCTTTTAGGTTACAGACCTGTGGTTCTCAGACTTCATTTGGCAGGAGTCTCACCTGGGGTGATTGCTAAAAATACAGACGTCTGGGTTGACTTCCAGAGGTTTGGATTTGGTTGGTCTGGTGGGGACTCAGGATTTTAGTTTTATCAACTATCCCAGATGATTATATACAAGTGCTTTGTGGATCACACTCTGGAAAACCCTGCTTTAGAGGATGTTATATTGACTTCTGAATAGTGTCAAAGAAGTAAATATTACCTATAGTTAGTTCAGAGGTTTGTAACTGGACTATTTTAACATTGATCAGATCATTTACTGATGAACCACCCTTCTAAAGTGGTTAAGAATTTTATTACTGAAAATATTAGAAAGTCAATGAGAAAGGGAAGTTTTTGAGTGAATTCTACATTGTCAACTAACTTTTTAGTTCTAGATGTATCTCATAAATTAATAACACCCCCCCCCCCCTTTTGGTATATGAGCGTATTCCAGGGTGAGTTTAGAATGTTCCTTTTTCCTTGTTTGTGTTTGGAACAAGTCAGTGTTCTCTGATGAGTATAGTATAATAGGTGCACCGAGACTGTCGTTTCATCCTGTATTCCCTTGAAAGTTGCATTCTCATGCACATGCTTCCCCCCACCCCCAGAAAACAAAGTTGTTGTTTAGCTTTTCTAGTAAACACCCTTTTATTGCATCTATTTTTCTCAAAATAAGAAGGTTTGATTTATGATATTATGTTTTAAAAAAATTAACCAAGAGCAGCCCAGCCTGTGTGGCTCCATGGATTGAGCGGCGTCCCATGCACCAAAAGGTCACCAGCTCCATTCCCAGTTGGGGCACATGCCTGCATTGCGGGTGCGATTCCCCGGTAGGGGGCATGTAGGAGGCAGCTGATTGATATTTCTCTTCTCCCTTCCTCTCTTTCTTTTTTTTTTTTTTAATTTATCTTTCTTGCTGAAAGTATTACAGGTGTCCCATTTTTACCCCCCAATTTACCCCCTCCACTTCGTTCCCACCCCCTCCTCAGGCCTTCACCCCGTTATTGACTGTGTCCATGGGTTATGCATATATGCATATAACTTCTTTGGTTAATCTCTTCCCACCCTCCACCCCCTTCCTCTTTCCTCTGAAATACAATTGTCTCTTGCCTGCGTCAGTGTCTCTGGATCTATTTAGTTCGTCAGATTCTTTTGTTCATTAGCTTCTTCTTAAAGAAGACTCTTCAACGTTTCCTGTAGTGCTGGTCTGGTGGTGATGAACTCCTTTAGCTTTTTCTTATCTGTGAAGCTCTTTATCTGACCTTCAATTCTAAATGATAGCTTTGCTGGGTAGAGCAATCTTGGTTGTAGTTCCATGTTTTTCATCACTTTGAATATTTCTTGCCACTGTCTTCTGGCCTGCAAGGTTTCTGTTGAGAAATCAGCTGACAGTCGTATGGGTGCTCCCTTGCAGGTAACTAAGTGCTATTCCCTTGCTGCTTTTAAGATTCTCTCTTTGTCTTTAACCTTTGGCATTTTAATTATGATGTGTCTTGCTGTGGGCCTCTTTGGGTTCCTCTTGTTTGGGACCCTCTGTGCTTCCTGGACTTGTAAGTCTATTTCTTTCCCCAGGTAGGGGAAGTTTTCTGTAATTATTTTTTCAAATAGGTTTTCAATTTCTTGCTGTCTTTCTTTCCCTTCTGGCACCCCAGTAATACGAATGTTGGGCCTCTTGAAGTTGTCCCAGAGGCTCCTTATGCTGTCTTCATATTTTTGCATTCTTTTTTTCTTTTTGCTCTTCTGGTTGGGTGTTTTTTGTTTCCTCGTGTTCCAAATTGCTGATTTGATTCTCAGCGTCCTCTATTCTATTGTTGATTCCATGTAAATTATTCTTCATTTCAGTTCCTGTAGCTTTCATTTTAAATTGGTACTTTATTATGTTACTGATTTTCTCAGTTACTTCCCTAATAGTCTGCTTAAACATCCTTATCAGCAAAATTCTGAACTCTATATCTGTAAGCTTGCTTGATCTATTTTATTTAGTTCCTCTTCTAGAGATTTCTTCTGTTCTTTCCTTTGTGACATGTTTGTTTGCCTCCACATTTTGGCTGCTTCCAGGTGTTTGTTTCTATGTATTAGGTAGAGCTGCTATGTCTCCTGGAATTTGTAGAGTGGCTTTGTGTAGTAGGTGTCCTGTAGGGCCCAGTGGCTCAGCCTCCCCAGTCACCTGAGCTGGGCCTTCCAGGTGCTCCCCTGTGTGGGCTGTGTGCACTGTCCTGTTTTAGTTGAGCTTGGTTGCTGTTGGCGACAGTGGGAGGAATTGACCCCCCAGCCAATCAGCTGTGAGGACCCGCTGCAAATACAGCCAGAGAGCTGCTGTGCTGGAGACACCCCTGTGGAGCAGGATTTACTTCAGTGGGGCTTTGGTGTTCACCAAGTGCGCCCCTTGAGTGTGTCACTCGTGGATGTGGTAGGGTTGTAATCCAGCGTGGTCGAGTCTGACCACCAGGTGCACTGTCTCTGGGGCCTCCCGGGAGGTGCAAAGTCAGCCTGTGCCAGTGCCTTGCCCAGGGCCCCCCAGCATGAGCTACACAGCAAACCGTAGTTGGCTGCCTCTTGTGCTGGGCTTGGAGGTGCCAGGAGAGGCCAAGCTATGAGCCAATGCAGCTGCCGCTAGTGCCAGGCCTGGGGCCGCTTATCAAGCCGCATGGGGCCCGCTGCTGCTTGTTTGAGAGATTTTAGGAAAGTCCTAAGCATGAGGCTCCAGAGGCCCCTTGCACAGAAAAGGCCCTGGAAATGGCCTGGATGAGCTGCAGGTGGGGGGGCGGGGCCTCCGGGAATCACAGGGCGGGGCCAAAGGTGCGAGTCAGGTGCCGGCGATTCAAACATGGCGCCTGCCTGCCGGCTGTGCGGGGAGGACTCGCCACAGGAGCCATGGCCTCTGCAGCCCTTCTGCCTGGGAGGAAGCCGCCCCTCCGCCTCTCGCCCGGATCTCAGGCAGGTTAGTTCCCCCCGAGTGTCCCGGGTCCTTTCAGGCCGCTGCCCGGCGCTGGGCTCAGAGGGAGCGTCCGAGTGAGTCCGTGCCGGGCCCTTTAGAGGAGCTGCTGGGGCTCCCGCAGCCTCCGCGACCCTCAGGGACAGTCCCCGCTGGATCACAGCCCGGAGTTGCGGGGACGTCTCTTCCCTGCCCTGGAGCCCAGGGTGGGGGCCTGCTGTGGGGCTGGGACCCCTCACTCCTCTGAGAAACCCCCACCGCCGAGATTCCCTCCTGGGTTTAACCTGCTGCACCAGGTGTGGGCCCGAGGCTGAGTCTCCGGGATCCAGCCCCGCCCCGCCCACGTCTCCGCCCCTCCTGGTATGGAAGCTTCTTCAGCTCCCTGGTTGTAGACCTTTTGTTCAGCCAGATCTCAGGAGGCTCTGAGTGGTGGTGGTTCTGTATTTTAGGTGTAATTTGCATGTGGTTGTGGGAGGCGGCGAGTGCAGCTGCTACCTATGGCCCCATCTTGTTTCTCCCTCCCTTCCTCTCTTTCTAAAGTCAATAAAAACATATTTAAAAAAAATTAACCAAGAGTGGATCTAACACTATCAGTGATACTGTGGGAAAGATTTTATTTTATTTTATTATTTTATTTTATTATTTAAAATATAACTTTATTGATTTCAGAGAGAGGAAGGGAGAGGGAGAGAGAGAGAGATAGGAACATCAATGATGAGAGAGTCATTGATCAAGCCCGCAACCCGGGCCTGTGCCCTGACTGGGAATCGAACCCCGATCGCCTGGATCCTAGGTTGACGCTCAACAGCTGAGCCACACCTGGCCGGGCGGGAAAGATTTTAATTGTCAAAGGCACTGTGGATCACATAGAAAGTTATAGGGCAGTTGGACCAGGATGAAGCACAGCAATCAGAAACTGTTTACTTTTGAGTGAAATTATTAATATTGTCAGCCTCGGAGTATACTGATCAGCTTTTTAACACAAAGGACATATTTTACTACATGTAATATGAAAAAAAATTGCTTATATACTACTCCTTTTAGTTTTGCTTTAACAATAATCTGCACAAGCATCCACATGTACGAATACAGACTGCACAACTGAGGGCCACACAGCTGACAGCTACATTTGACAAATTACCATGGCTTTTGAAAGTCTCATGCTGGAAAAGCAAATCTAGTAGTTTTTAAAAAAAATCATTTAACTAGCTGGAAAAGGGTCCATTAAGCACAAATAGTGGCTTGTCTTTAGTGATGTGAATTCAACAATGAGAGTTTAATTTTTTTCTTGTTCAAATTATTTAGACAAACTTCTGGGTAATGTTAAGATTAGCTGGTCAATTCTAATATAAACAGACAGTATTTTTCTGATAATGATTATTAACCTATAACAAGAAAAGTTGAAATTTTGTTGGAGAAGAGTGTTATATTTTCAATATAGTTGCAGGCCCCTTGAATATAAATTCTATGATGGAATATATTTAAGAGTGTAAAAATTCACTCTTCTTAAAAAAGCTCAGCTGATATTTTATTATATTCTTCTGGGTTAATAATTTTGTGAACTATCTCCTGATAAAATATTTTAATATTTAATATAAAATTAAGTATGGTAAGTGAAAGATTCTCATTGATAAATCTTCAGTTATATCATTTCCACAAAAATGTGAGCGATAGACAGGAATGTGATTTCCAAAACAGTGTGCTTATAGACACGTGCTATAGAACAGAAGTGTGATCTATTAAGCTAGAAAATAAAGCTCGAAGGCTGGTGCATGCTGAGGCCTTGCTTATTCTACATATTAGTCATGAGACAAAACATGTTCTTGATTTTGTGGTAGAGGCTTCCATGGCCTTAAGTGATAGGATAAAATACATGTCCATTTGTCCTTATGATAAAACGTTTCCAACAGCTTTGCCTTCTTCCATGTAAAACCCATGAATTATATAGGGAAGAACACTTCAATTATTTGGTTCCCTCATTTAACATTTAATAACTTCCCTTTAGATAAACCGAGTGTGCTTGGACTGACACCAGGAGGAAATACTGGGTGTCAGAAATTGTTACTGAGCAAAGTATCCGGTGAGGGTGGGAGGGGAGAATTCCCTTTAGGTTGTGAGCTCTCAAAATATGGAGTCAAAATGGAGGATTTTTACTGACGTGGGGCTGTTTATTTATTTTTTTGCCATATTATTTATTTATTTTTATTCAAAATATTACAGATGACCCCTTTTCCCCCCGTTGAACCTCTCCACCCCACACCCACTCCCCGCCCCAGGCCTGTTGTCTGTATCCATGGGTTATGCATAGGTGCATATAGGTTCTTTGGTTAATCTCCCCGTTTATTGTTAATAATGGGATATGTCTCAGATATATTTGAGTTGAAGTGTGTAGATTCATAACTGTCACCTTCAGAAACCAAGTGTGGAAAAGGAAAGAAGCCCACTTAAATGGGGAGGCCTTCGGGCTGCCGTTCTCGCATATCTCGGTTTTAAAGACCCTTTCTCACTGCATAATAGTTGCTCTCTTAGAAACTTCAATGGGATTAAAAGTGAACAGGGCTCGTGTTTCACCCACAGGAGGACCAGCTACCCTGACGCTAAGCAGTGTTGGCCTTGCTGGGCTGGAACAGCAAAGCGCCATCGTGGTTGTAGCAGTGGCGATAGTGGGAACGGCAGGCACTGCGTAGAGGCCTGCTTAGGAGGATCGTTACCCAACGGGAAACACGCCTTCTCCAGATTGGGAGGGTTGGAAGGGATCAGGCTGATGCCTGCCGTCTTTACGAGCTCGGAGAAAGGTGAGACTGAATGCCATGGTCATGACAATCCACAAGATGGAGTAATTTTACACTGATAAAACATTTCCAGAGTGAACACTTGCATGAACAATGCTGCTTTCAGCAAAATAAAGCCCAAAATAAGAATATTTGGTTTATTATGTTCATTGGTTCTTCTGCTGGCAGGAGAGTACTTGCTGCAGATTTTTAAGGACCTATTTTAGAGCAGGCGTCCTGTTTTTCCTTCTGAAGGGAGAGAAGGATCCATGTTAACTTATTTTCTTCCTGGGTTGGCTTCTGTTTATTTTTCCGAACGTTGTGTATGTTTATAATGAGGCATGTTTTCTATGAAAAAGATAATGATCTAAGAGTCAACATACCTTCTATAAAAATAGGTAAAGCTCTATCTAGACCAACATCTGGCATAGAGTAGGCATTAGCTTGTCCTTTCGTGACTTTGGGAAAATTTCAAACTTTCAGTATCTTTTTAAAAAAATTCTCATTTATAAAATAAAGGTGGTGAGGGTAGATATGGTCTTTAAAGTAAGTTCTCACATTCCGGTAAGGATGAGCACGGTTTTCATTAAATCTAATCAACAGATAATTGATAGCTTATTGAGTGTTTATTATTTACAAGGCTCTGTTTTACCTTCCCATCTTTTATTTATATATGTACATATTTATTTAATATTTTTTCCTTTTTACTGAATTTATTGGGGTGACACTGGTTAACAAAATTATACAGGTTTCAGGTGCACAGTTGCACAGCACATCATCCGCACAGGTGTGTTCACCACCCCGTCAAGTCTCCGTCCATTACCATTTATCCCCCCAAACTCTCCTCCACTTCCCCCTTCCCCACAATCACTGTTGTCCGTGTCCATGAGTTTTTTCTCTTTTTTATTTTTTGCTCAATCCCACCTTTTAAAACTAAGAACCCTAATAAGGAAGTGACAGAGCAGATGAGACGTGAAGACCATCCAAGCTGGCAGTGCCAGCTGGTCTCAGTAGTGCACCGATCATCAAATGCCCAGACTCTTCCCCCAAATTATGAACCGGACACCCTTTGTTCTTAAACTCTTTCTTCCATCTGGTAATTCAGTCTGTTTTGGAGAAGAAATAGTTTTTCTCCTACTTTTGATTCAACTTTTTGATATCAGAAATCTGCCTATTTGAAAATTTGATTTTACTAGCTTTTGGTCCTCTTGATGTCCCCTAAATAATATGTGTTTGAAGCCCTGAATTTATTCGCATTGGAGGGCTCTTGCCTCAGAGATTGATGGAGACCTAGGTAGTCTGTTATCTTTGTGAAATAGATGTAGAACCTGTGGTTCAAAAACTTTCATTTGCAAGTGAGAGCTAGAAAGGCCTCTGTGTCCTGGACTAAGCAGAGATATAAGTAAAGTGTATGGATATCAAAATGACCATGATGATGAAGATAGGCAGAGTTTGAAATAAATTAGAACTGGATCAAGTCTGGCTCTTCCATCTAGAAACTTGGTTATACTGGGCAAGTTTAATTGATTTCTGTAGGTCATAGGTTTCTTATTTATAAAGTAAGAATAATATTTACTATAGAGGTTTTTCAGTCTGGCTTAAACTAGGATAACATGTGTAAGTCTCTTACTACACACAGCGCTTTCATGAAGGTAGATACATGGTTGTTATTTCTGTTAGAAGTTTAGAAGATATTAAAAAGTGTAAATATGGTTAGGGATCAGCAAATATATCTCAGGAGAGAGAAGAAAATAAATTAGGGGTTGGGAATTAGAGTAACTTAAAAAATGGAATATAGTGAAGAAAACTGGTAGAAAGATATTCCTTGATGACACAGAAAATAAAACTTGAAGTTGATACAGGCAAACTTACAAACATTTTGTATGAGAATACATATACGTTTATTATCTATTTTTAATGATATGTTCAAATTTTTTAAATGAATATCAGATCTGAAATCACTACTTGATAATTAAACTGTATTCTGAACTATAAAATGTTTTAGCCTAAGTTGATTGTGAATGAATCAGTATGCTTAACACATCTGTACCGGTTGAAGAGGTGGGATAACAGGGTTGGAAACAAAATATACAAGAGCTGTATATTGGCCTATGTGGAGAAAATTTGGAAGATTGAATTTCTTTAAACTGCAGATCTTGTTCCCCAGTTTTAGTGTTTGTTGTCCTGAAAATAATTACAAGCCCACATGCCTGAGGCCTAATGAAAGCTTGGTGGCTGCAGAAACAATCGGAAGTATAACATGCTACATTTCTCTTTCTAACCCATCTCCTCTAATATTTCATACAGTATATTAAAAAAATTTGAGCATACCAAACTCATGCAGATGCTCAGCTTTTAAAATTTTTGTCATGTGCAAAACAAAAGAAGAACTAATTGAAAGGGACTGGCATTTGTAATCTAACATTTTTCAAGCCCAAGAGAAATTTTAGGGCCTTATACTTTTAGAAATCAATTTCCAAGAGTGGTCTGCACCGATGATTGGATGCCTTGTTACTTGAATGTCTTTTAAGTGCCCACCTTTAATGTAGACTATCGTGATAAAAATAGCAACAACCCTCACCACCTCTCTTTGCACACTTCCTGCCGGGCTGCCTATCTACACTATGGGGCCGAGTCCTAGTTTTTCCAATATGAAACTTGTGGCTACTGCAGATTTGCTGTGATTGGCCTGGGGGGTCCACCCCATTTCTGCTAAGGTGAGCATAGAAATTCAAGGGAATTGAATAATTTTCCTGGCCTCATCTTTTGTTTGGTGTAGGAATGTAGAGCAGACACAATGACTCAAGTGCATCTCCATATGGGCCTTAATGAGATTCAGACCACTCATCCTTCCTGTGTTCCTTTGTTCTGCTTGAGGCCTGCTCTACTCAGGGTATTTTCTGGTAGGACATAAAAGGTCAGGCTTCTGAGTTTTGAGAAGATAAAAGTAGTTGTTTGTTTAATGAAATATATTGAAATATATATCTAAAAGGAAAAAAAAGGAGGCCAATAGCTTTTAAAACATCACTCGAAGAATTTCACACAGGAGAGAAACTAGTATAGCACCTTTATATGTAACGTGCCCTATATTTTAGTGTTAGGTTTAAAGATGTATTTTTTTTCCCTTTGCTTTTTCACACATTTCAGCAATTCTCACGTGTTTAAGGGAGACAGTTGGATTGGGGTAGATTGAATGGGGAGGAGAAGGAGCCAAGGTTATTTTGGAATAGGAATGTGGCAAATAACTGCTGTCTTAATGAGATTTGGGTACTCTTTGTTCCCCTGCCCCCATCTTTTATTCAAATCATTACATTCCGTTCCAGTGAGGATGGATATTAGGGGCGGTTAAACCTCTCTGAGAACCACTGTCAGCAACAGATTTGTTCTCCACCTGACACCAGGGTAGACCAAATGTGGTACATGTCTACCTTGGAGACGAATGAAGTGTGTGCCTCCTGAATTCACTGTTAAAGATCTGTTATTCTTCTGGGAAGAAGAGAAATAAAAGAGGGCGACACTTGCCATAAACACATATGAAGCTAAAACATTTATTTTAAGATTAATCACTGATACTGCTCTAACCAAGACTATAATATTTAGTTTAGCTATATAATTTTTAATGATATTCACCAAGATATATCTCAGATACATTGAAATAAGCCATTTTAGGTGACCTATTTGATAAATTCTGGCAATGGTGTGGTCCTGTAGCCATCGTCATTATCTCAATCTAGAAACTTGTGCCCTCATGCGTCTTTGTAGTCAGTCCCCTTCCTCCACCACCTCCAGAAACCACTGATCTACTTTCTTTCACTCGAATTTTCTCTTCTAGAATCTTATACAAATGAAATCCTACAGTAGGTATTGTGTGTATGTGTCAGGGGGCAGGGGGGCCTTCTTTCAGTTACCATAGTGCTTTTAAGATTTAGCCAATTTACCAATGCTGAATCCATAATTGTGTATTTTTATTGCAGAATACTATTCCACTATATGGATACACCAAAATTGGTTATCCACTCACCAATTGAAAGACATTTGGATTCTTTTACATTTTTGGTTATTACAAATAAAGCTGCTGTGAACATTAAGGTAAAAGTCATTTTATGGACTGTTTTTCATTTCATTTATGTAAATATGTAGGAATAGAATTGCCTGATCGTATAACAAGTGTATGTTTAACTTTACAATAAACTGCCAAACTACTTTATGAATTGACTTCATTTTTCATTGAAAGGTGGGAGAGCTCCAGTTCCTCTACATCCTTGCCAATATTAGGTAATGTCAATCTTCTTAATTTTAGCTATTGTAATGAGCATGTAAGGGTATCTCATTAAGGTTTTGTTTATTTTCATTGCTGTAATGACTTATGATGTTGAGGATTTTTTTAAGGTGTACATATGTCATTTATATATCTTCTTTTGTGAAGTTACTGTGCAAATCTTTTGCTGACTTTAAAAAACAGATTGTCTTGCCCTGGTTGGTGTGGTTCAGTTGGTTGGAGCATTGTACCACACTCCAAAATGCAGTAGGTTAGATTCCTGGTCAGTAGGTTGGATCCTGGGTCTGGGCACACACCAGAGGTAACCGATCAATGTTTCTCTTACATCCATGTTTCTCTCTCTCTCTCCCTCTCCCCTCCCTCTCTCCCTCCTTCCCACTCGCTCCTCCTCTCCCTCTTTCTCCCTACTCTCCCTCCCCCTCCCTTCCTCTCTCAAAAAAATCAATAAAAAAAAAACCACAGCAGATTTTCTTCCTGAATTTAAGAATTCTTTATATTTTTTGGATATAAAGATTGTATTTTCTTCCATCTGTGGCTATTATTTTCATTTTCTTAAGAGGAAATGTTTTTCATTTTGTAGTCTGATTTATTGATATTTTCTTTTATATTCATGTTTTTTGTGCCCCATTTAAGATATTCTTGACAAACTCAAAATGCTTTATTTTCTAGAAATTATATAGTTTTAGTGTTTATATTTATGCTAATCTATTTGGAAAGATTATTTCCACTTTATTAATCTTTTTCCAAATTGTCTTAGCTATTCTTAGTTCTTTTGCCTTTCTGTATACATCTTAGCATAATCACCTATATCTGTGGAAAATCTTGCTTGGATTTTGATAGGAATTGTATTAAACTTGCCTAAAACTTTGAGGAGAATTGACATCTTTACTATGCTAAACTTTCAATTCATGATCACAGTATATCTTTCCATTTATTTAGATCTTTGATTTCTTTCATTAGTATCGTGTAGTTTTCAGCGTGTAAGTCCTGTACATGTGCTTTTAGATTTATACCTATTATTTCATTGTTTTTCCTGAGTGGTTGTAATGGTATTGCGTTTTATGATTTTAGTGTTCACATGTTCTTTCCTTATATAAAAATATAAATGATTTTTGCATGCTTATCTTATATCTTGCTACCTTGCTAGACATATTAGTTCTATGAGGTTTTTTGTTGTTATTGTTTTTTTGGGGGCGGGGTTCCTTGGAATTTTCTACATAGACAACCATATCATTTGGAATTAGGGTTAGTTTTATTTCTTTCTTTCCAGTCTTCATGTCTTTTATGTCCTCTCTTACATTCAATAATGAGTTGTGAGGACAGACATCGTTGCCTTGTTCCCACTTTAGGAGGAAGGCTTTCAGTCTATCAACATTCAGTATAATGCTATCTATAGGTTTTTTTAAGGTGCTCTTTATCAAGTTGAGGAAGTTCCCCTCTATATCTATTTTTCTGAGCATTTTTCTCATAAATGGGTGTTGAATTTTGTCAAATGATTTTTCTGCATCAATTGATAGTATCATGTGATTTTTATTTTTTATCCTGTTAATGTAGTAGATTGTATTGCTTGATTGATTTTCATCAATCAAGCCTTACATCCCTGCAGTGTACCTCGTTAGGTTATGTTGTATAATTCTTTATATTGTTACATTGCTGAATTCTGTTTGCTAGTATTTGTTAAGGGTTTTTGCATCAACATTCGTAATGGATATTGATGTAGAGTTTTTAATTTTCTTTTTACTGTCTTTATCCGGTTTTTGTACCATGGTAATATTAGTTTCTTAAAATGAATTGGGTAAGTGTTCCTTTCTCTTCTATTTTCTGGAAGAGATGTTGATGGAATTGGTGTTAATTGATGTATGGAATTGGTGTTAAGTCTTCTTTAATCATTTGGTGGAATTCTCCAGTGAAATCATCCCTGCTTGTAGATTTCTTTTTTTGTGGTGGTGGGGAGATTTTTAGCGTTATGAATTTAATTGCCTTAATAGTTATAGCACTATTAAAATTATCTGTTTCATATTGGGTGAGTTGTGGTAGCTTGTTCTTTGAGGAAGCAGTTTATTTGTCTGTTATCAAATTTGTTTATGGTGTTCATGGTATGCTTTTATTGTCCTTTTAATGTCTGTAGGGTCTTGAAGGAATCTCCTGTTTCATTCCTGGTATTAGTAACTTATGTCTTCTCTTTTTTTCCTTGTTGCCAGTATTGCTAGAGACGTGTCAATTTTATTGATGTTTTCAAAGAAGCAGCTTTTTGTCTTATTGATTTTCTCTATTTTTTTCTCTCTTTTCAATTTATTGATTTCTACTTTTTATTATTTCTTTTCTCCTACTTGCTTTGGGTTTATTTTGCTGTCTTTTTTCTCGGTTCTTCAGGTGGGAGCTTAGATAATTAATTTGAGGCTTTTCTTTTCTAATGTATTCATTTCATGCTATAAATTTTCCTCTCTGTACTGCTTTTGATGAGTCCCCCAAATTTTGGTATGTTGTATATTCAGTTCAATGTATTTTTTTGCTTTTTTTGAGGTGGTTCTCTTTGATTCATAGATTATTAAAAGTAGTTGTTCAGTTTCTAAGTGTTTGGGGATATTTCTGTTGTTTCTAGTTCAATTCCATTGTAGTCAGAGAGCTCAGTCTGATTTTAGTTACTTTAAATTTGTTGTTTGTTTGTCTTTTTCCTTAATTGACCAGGATATTTCTATCTTGGTGTATTTTCTGTGGGCTCTTGAAAGTATGTATATTTTGGTGTTCGTGAGTTGAATGTTGTATATTGATTGGATGTTACTGGTGGATGTTGTTGTTGAGTTCTTAAAAATCCCTGCTGGTTTTCTATTTGTTCTTTCAGTTCTTGCAAGAAGCATATTGAAAACACCAGCTATAATTGTGAATTTGTCTGTTTTTTTCCTTTTGATTCTATCAGTTTTTGTGTAACATATTTTGCAGCTCTATTATTTGATGCAGTAAGATTGCTATGTCTTCTTGGTGGATTGATGATTTTATCATCATATAATATCTTTTCCTATGTCTG
This sequence comes from Miniopterus schreibersii, assembly GCF_964146895.1. Taxonomy (NCBI): domain Eukaryota; kingdom Metazoa; phylum Chordata; class Mammalia; order Chiroptera; family Miniopteridae; genus Miniopterus; species Miniopterus schreibersii. The sequence continues at coordinate 40,495,072 of NC_138101.1, read as the reverse complement.
GTAATTGTCTTTGCTCTGATGTCTACCTTTATCTGATTTTAATATAACTACTGATTTCCTTTGATTGATGTTTACATGATATATCTTTCTCCCTTCTTTTGCTTACAATTTGCTTATATTTGAAGTGAGTTTTTAGGCAGCTTGTAGTCGGGGTAGTTTAGTCATAGGGGAAGAGGGAAGATGCTTCATTACTTCTGGGCAGGGGGTGGGAGTTTGGCTTCCCATGCAATGTCCACTGATAGCACAGGGAACTGGGGAAAGGCTGGTTACTGACTTGTGGGACGAAAGTTCCAGCTTCCCACTTGGCTTTCTCTCACATATCAGTTGAAGTGCTGGGGTGACTCATCACAGTGTTGAGAGAATGGAAGTCCAGGCTCCTCACTTGGCCTGTGCTGGTGTGTGTGAGGGTGGGACCACAGCTTTTTTCCTGTGGCGTTTGGCTAGAGTAGAGCTGTTATTGTCTAAGGTTTTCTATCTTTTGAGGCTGGCCCTCTCCTGGTCCTCTGGATAAAGAGAACAGTCTTTTGTTTTTTGTTTATGCCTGTTACTTCTGACTTTGCCAGCTTTTTCCACTTCAAGTCTGGAATATGAGGCAAAAAGAAAACCCAGCATCTCACCACGAATCCTGAGGTCTCCAGCGAGTCTCTCTGCTCTCCATCGCTAGAATCTTATGTTTCTTGTATGTGTAATGTCCAGGGTATTTAGTTGTACTCAGTGGAAAGAATCCCTAGATGGAGCAGAAGTATGTCTACCCTGCATATCTTCCTAGGTATGGAAGTCGATTGTATTTGAGCAAGATCTCTGGGATCTATTGCTGCAGATACACACATTGAATAGCGAGGTTCTACATCGTTAGTTACTATTTTTGTTAATGTTAACATTTCATTCTTTTTAGAAGTTCAGAAATGGAGTATCAAGTTACTTTTTGCAAATTACAGATTTTGTTTTGTACCATATGCTGATTTTTAGATGAATGTCTCCCTTTCTCATATTCATGATCATCAAATATTACAATTAAGCTTGAGACCTTTGATTGACCAATGTCTTAAAACAAATCATTAGCAAAAAAGTTTTTGCAGGCACTTAAATCATTCTGTAGCTGTCAGTGTGAGATATTTATGAAGAATTACTTTAACTCTTCATCTTGGCCATCTTCTGTGTGGGGTATCCAGTAAGTATTCACGTGAGAGCATGTGCTATCACAGCTCTGAAATTTTTCTGTTTTATGTCAGGGATTCACAGCAAAATGAAAGAAGCAATATCTCCCCTGAATGATATCCAATTTTAGTACCTTCTTTTCAAATACATATTGGGAAAGAGAAAAGACAACGTTGTAAGATTCTTAACTTTAAAGGAATTTATAACATGAACTAGCCATAGGTTAATTCGCCTATTTCAGCGAAAACAGTAAGAAAACAAACTGCTTGACATGGAAGCAAAAACTTATGAATAACTTTTATGTTCAGAAGCACTGTTTATGTGTCCTTAATATACTGTATAAACCTACATTGATTTGCTTTGCATGTTGTTAAAAGATATTCCACCAGGGATCTTTCTGTATTTGGCATGTATTCTGCAGTAGTGAGGATTACATTTTATTTTCAGAAGAAAAATGATCAGTATGTAGTTTGTTTTTTTTATAGGCTTCATTTCTCCTATGGGGCATGAAATTTTGGCCTTGAAAAACAAGAGATGCTGTGGAATTGAGAATGTATGAATATCAGAATACTTACAAAAACATTAGTACTCCTTCTATTTGTCATTTACATTGTCAAGCCCCATCTCCTTTTTTCCTGGAATGGGATTTCCAGATCTGAAATAATACCACTTCCAGAAACCCAGTCCTCATTTCTAGGTATTCCTTGTATTTATCTTAGGTATTTTAAATATCTGTTCAATGTTGCTTAGTTTTTGACACTCCAGCTTTAAACTGAGGGAGAATTGATCTCTACTGATAACCATTTTTAGTGGCTGCATCTTGTTTCTCTAAGGTAGTAGTTCTCAAAATTTTGACCTTGGAACTTCTGTATACTGTATATGAAAAATTATTGATCTCGCCTGGCCGGGCGTGGCTCAGCAGTTGAGCATTGACCTAGGATCCAGGAGATTGGGGTTGGATTCCTGGTCAGGGCACATGCCCGGGTTGCGGGCTGCAGCCAATCAATAACTCTCATCATTGTGGTTTCTAGTTTCCTCTCTCCCTCTCCCTTCCTCTCTCTGAAATCAATAAAGATCTTTTAAAAAAAAGTTTTAAAAAAAATTTTGACCTCAAATATATTTTGTTTATATAACTATGTCAATCTGCATTTGCCATACTAGAAATTAAAGCTGAGAAGATGTTAAAAATTTCATTTATTAATTTATTTAAAATAATAGCAAACCCATTATATGTTAACATAAATAACTTATAAAGCATAGCTGCATGTGTTTTCAAAAATTAAATTTTAGAGAGAAGGATTTCATTGGTTTTCATTTTGCCAGCCTTTTATTTTTATCTATTTATTTACTTATTTATTTTTAATCCTCACGCTAGGATATTTTTTCCATTGCTTTTCAGAAAGAATGGAAGGGGGAGACATGGGGAGAGAGAGACAGAGAGAGACAGATATCAATGTGAGAGACGCATCGATTGCTTGCCTCCGGCATGCACCCCTACAACCAAGGTACTTGCCCTTGACCGGAGTTGAACCTGAGACCCTTCAGTCTGAGGGTTGATGCTCTAACCACTGAGCAGAGCCAGCTAGGTGTTGCCAACCTTTTAAATATCTGGCTTCTTAGAAGACTGCGAGGTTTTCATATCTGCTTTTGCATTTTAATATGTTGTTTCCATGAAAAAGATTTGGTCTTAACAAACATATGCAGTTGGAAAAGAAAGGAGTATTTTAAGAGCCTTTTCAGCTAATTGAGGATATTCTTTCATCCTGTACTAAAACTCAACAAATGGTAACATTTTAAAAGTTAGTTGCAGCGTGGAATCTGAAGCCATATCAAGTATTTTGTACCTCATTACGTTAAAACCCGTGTTGCACGTCCGGTGGCCCACTTAGCGTGCATGATTTGTCATTTCACGCATCGGCCATTTGGGAAATACTGGTTCACTGCACTCTGCGATACTGCAATAGAAATGTTTGTTAGTGGGTTCCTAGGTGGAATCAGAAAGTGTTTTTGGGTTGGCAGGCTGACGGGCTCGCAGCGGAAGATACGAGTACTCCAGCCTCGTTTGTGCCTGGAAGCTGGAATTTTATCACTGGCAGCAAACCCTGTCCGTTGTTTTCCTTGAAGAGACAGGCTCACTTTATTCATTTTCAAGGTGTTTGCCAAGTACGTTTAACTAAGGAGAGCGATGCTGTTCTATGGACGAAAAGGGGCGAGTTCGAGTGGCGCCTGACACTGTTGGTTAGCGGCGCCCGTCGGGAGGCAGCCCTGGTGGCGGGTGCATGGAGCTGTGGTGGGGCTGCGCCCCCCGCCAGGCTGCAGAGTGGGAGCCTGAAGACGGGGCGCGCCCTGGCTGCTTTGGCTCGGGGTAGAGTCTCTGCCTGCGCCTGAAGGGTCTCAGGTTCCATTCGGCCAAGGGCACGCACCTCCGTGTCTCTCTGTCTCCCTTCCTCTCTCTCTGAAAAGTAATGGAAAACATATCCTCAGGCGAGGATTAAAGGAATAAAAAGAGATGTAATAAAATTGTTACTCTTTTATCAGCACATTATTAAGTTCAGCTGACTTTTAAAATTAATTAATTTTTTATTTCTCACCCAAGGATATTTTTTCTGTTGTTTTTTAGAGAGAGTGGAAGGGGGGAGAGAGAGAGAGACATCGATGTGAGAGACACACGTCGATCGGCTGCCTCCTGCTCGCGGGCCGATGGGCCGGGGATCGAGCCTGCATCCGAGGTACGTGCCCTTGGCTGGAATTGAACCCGGGACCCCTCAGTCTGCGGGCCGACGCTCTAGCCACTGAGCCAAACCGGCCAGGGCTCAACTGGCTTTTTAAAAATGGTTATTACTGTAAGTAGGCGGAGGTGAAGGATATCATGACTCCTCGTACAGTTGGGTACCACTGCCGAGACTCATGCTGAGGTTCCCGATGTTCACTCGCCATTGCTTTTGCCCCACCAGTGCAGATATGAACACAGTGCAAAAGGCAAAAGCCTCTGCATATTGAAATGGGAATAGATTTGACTTCGCAGAACCCCTTTGAGAGAATGGGTTTCAGGATGCCCAGGGGTTCATGGACCAAACTTTGAGAACCACTGCTCTAAGTCATGGATGTGTAGGACAATGGATGTAGTTTTGAAAAATGCTTACTGCTATAGAAATTTTTCCTGTACTGCTTTGAAATTGAAAGAAATTTCTAAAAAGTAGTTTTGGTAATCCTCATTGTGCCCGAGACGTAGGTGGCAATTAGAGCATCTGAGAGATGGAGGGATCAAGCTGGCGTAGCCAAGCCTTTTTGCCTGTGGCCAGGAAAAATCAGTCAGAGGTCAGGCTGAAGGGGCGAGAATTCTGATTCAGAAGGAGGCCAGCAAGGCAGCCAGTATCAGTCTGGACTGAAATGATAATTGATCGGGAGCCTTTCCCAAATTCCTGTTTTTTTCCATCTTGTACACAGATTTGAAGTCTCCCCTGAGGAAGACTATCTCAGAAATTATGGCAGTCTGGGGGGCACTTGCAAGGGCAGGCCTGAGAGGCGTGTGTGCAGTGTTGAGATGTGGGTGGTGAGACAGCGATGAGGAGGAAAGGAAGCTGAGACCGTTTACCGTCTGATGTGTGCCAGGTGCTGTGCAAGGCACTCCGCATGTGGCACCTCTCCATTCTCATGAGAAACCTGAGGCCACTATTATCAGCCTCACTGCAGAGATGATGAAGCGGAGCCTCAGGTGTTAAACAACTAGCCTGAGATGAAATCACTCCTGTGGGTTGGAGTTGGAATTCAACTCTCTCTTTTCATCATAATATGGCATCTTCATATCGGTATTCTTTTTTTTTTTTTTTTTAAATATACCTTTATTGATTTCAGAGAGGAAAGGAGAGGGAGAGAGAGAGACAGAACATCAATGATGAGTCATTGTTTGAGCCCACAACCCGGGCATGTGCCCTGACCGGGAATTGAACCCCGAGCGCCTGGATCTTAGGTCGACACTCAACCGCTGAGCCACGCCCGGCCGGGCAGTATCGGTATTCTTGAGCCTCTGAGACTACACTGTTAGCTGGTGAATTATTACTCTCTCTTCTAAGCATATTTCTGAATACACATGCATGTGCTTCAGGCTTAATTTTTACCTTGCTGGGAAAAACAAACACAATTTTTTATTTATTCATCCACTAGAGGGGGCAAGAGTGCTAATTTATTAAGTAGATAATGATTGATGAGCAGGGTTTAAATTGTATGATTGTAGTTTGATTGGTAATTGTATGTATGTATGTACTGTAGGAAATCGCATGTGGAAAGTGCTGAACAATTATTTAATGATTATTCCTGGTAAGAAAGGTGCTGTGCTGTCTTATTGAAACCTAGGTTCTCCCCTATGTGTGAACAATGTGACTGGCAGTTGGAGGGGGGAATCAAGTAATGTGAATTGGCAAAATAAACAGCGAACCAAGTCAGGAAGATTCAGATTCTCATCTCAAGTTTGTTCACTCGTGTATTACTTTATAACATGTATTACTTTAACATTATTCATTTAGCTTTGTTATGATCTGTTTTATGCAGTGGTGTCTAAAAGAAATGGTGTGATTTTCCTAAGACATTATTTAAGCTTTAAAGGAAAGTATTACACAACTTTTTGTATTTGGATAATGCATTTGTTAGTCATTGTTTCTTATTCCAGTTCCATCATTTAAATATGTCTAGGTATGGAGAGGTTCCCTTAAAATAACAGACATATCTAGTTTCTCCTTTATATAATTGCCATGTGGGTAATTTCTAGTAAAATTATGAAGTACTTTTTTGAAAACCTGTAATTATGACCTGTGAAATAATTGAATAATATTTGGCACTAATGTGTTTATATTTGAAAAGAATTTTTTTCTACAGTCCTGATTTCTTGTTCCTTAAAATTCCTATAAACTTTGGATAATGATTATTGTGAAAAAAATTAGAAATTTCATCAGTATCATAATCATGATAGTTGTGAAACTTTGCCAACCAGATTCTTACTCTGTATATTGTATAATTATTTTTGTTAAATTTGTAAATGAAAGGATCCAAGATAATTTATCATTTCACTATTTTTGGATATAATGAAGACTTTACTTGAGCTCTGCATAAAAAGATTTATTTCATACTCTGAAAATCTTTGAAGTATTATTAAAGAATATGTCTTTACATGATTCTGATTTTGTAAAGGCATGGCTGTTGGAACAAAATGGACCAGAGTTCATAACTTTCATTTCTCTGATACTATAGGCCATATGATGTTGAGCTACAGCTTAATCTCTTTGAACATTAGTTGACTCTTCTGTGTAACTGGACTACAGGATCACTGTGAAGTGGCAGGTGTTGAGGATATAAAGGGTTGCGAGATGTTCTGCCTTCAAGGATAGCAGTATAGCTGGGGCACTATACGTGTAAGCCAACACTCACAGTGAGGTGTGGTGAGGGCAGTGATAACATGCTGCAAACTCACTATGAAGGCCTCACCTTAAAGGGATGCCAACTTAGCTTGGAACACATTCTGTGAAGATGCTTCAGAGGAGGTAAGATATGAACTTAAAGGAGAAGCTGGTGTAGAATTTGGGGAACTGAAAGGACCATATTTTAGGCAGAGAAGTAACATGGGACAAGTCGTGGTGGAATAGGACAGCATGACTCTTTTAAGTTGAAAGAGTATAGAATAAAGATGGGATAATTCAGGAGACTAAGTTGGAGATCTATAATGGGGCTGACATCAGTGTATCTTGAGTACATATTAACAAGTTTGGATCTTATTTAAATGATAGGAAGTTATTTGTAACTTTTTAATAATGAGTGATATGATCTTGCATTTTAGGAGGCTCATTGGACAACACTTTGGGAGAAGTCAGAAGGTACTGGAATAGAATCAGTGAGAAGTGATGTGCTCTGAGATAAGACTGTAGTAGTAACACTTGAGCTAGTGATTAGCAGATTCTAGGGTACCCAAGTATCGGGTTAACAGGAGAGAATGAAATCAAGAGGTTTTTAGGAATTTGAATCTGCCAACTTGGCAATTAGAAATTTGTCTTGAAGAGGCTGAAGGACCCTAGGGTGACTCTTGGGCTTAAGGTATGGGTGACCATATGGAAAATAGAGGAGAGGAGCAAGCTTTTTTGAGGGGACTTTGAGCTGGAGACAGAATAAAATGTAACCTTGAAATAATGTTTGAGTACTTTTCCATGTGCCAGGAATACAGTAAGTTTTTTTGTTTTTTTAGCAAAACAAATTTAATTATTTTAGTATCCCCTTGAGATACTACCATCTGTAACTGACAAGTGAGGAAGCAGTTCAGAGAGGTCACATATCTGACCTAAGATCACACAGCTGGCAATGGTGGAACTTGAGATTGAGTTTAGGTCTACCTGACCCTAAAGTACAATTTTTCCCCACTCTATTACTTTGGGAATCATTGCATACAGCTGTAGTTGAAGTGATGGGTATAAATGGAAATGCCCATGAAGAGTATGTAGACAGAGAAGATAAGACAGAACTTGGGCAAATAACATTAGATTAAATAGAACTCACGCAAGATGCAACCAGAGAGGTAGGACGCTAGCTAGAAAGAAAATTGCACCCAAATAAAAACTTTAGAATCATCCTTCAAGGTGTTCATTCTCTCACCCGTACATCCTATTAACCAGCAAATTCTTCAGAATATACCCAAAATATGACCATTTCCCCTTGTCCAAGCTGCTCACATCTCCCATGCCCTAACAGAATTTCCTGCATCCATCCTGTTCCTTTATCATCTTTTCTCACCCAGTGGTCAGACCAGTTCTTCCATAATGTTCTCTGCTCTGAGGTACCCCGTGGTCCTTCTAGTCATTAAGATAATCCAAACTACATGGCTCACAAGGCAGCAAGGACTCTGCCACAGGCTACCTACCTTTCTAATCTTTCCTTCTTCACCCTCCTCCAGGCCACATCGCCAGCCACAGCCAGGCATGCCGCCTTTCTCACCGTTGCCTGCCTGGAACGCTTTCTCCCCAGGTCTCTGTCACTTATTCAGAGACTTTCCCCAACCAACCTATTTGAAAGAGCACCTTCCATCATATTATTCTACCTCTTCATTCTCTTTTTAGAAGTTTTCATCACTTGGCATATTAAAATAGTTTGTTTTGCTGTGTGTTAATTGCCCCTGAAATTTCTGACGTGTGCCCAAGCTTCATGAAGTAAAGGTTTTGCCCTCGTTTAACCCTCCCACCTCAGTAGTCTCCCGTTAGGGTCAGAATTAAATCCAAACTCCTTTCCCTGCTTGACAAGGACTTCCATGATCTGGGCCTTGGCTGAGACTGACCCCTAGTCTTGCCACTCCGCCCTGGTTGACTACGTTCCAGCCACATTGGACTTCTAGTTCTTCCTGGAACTCGCTAAGCTCATTTCTTCCTCTGCCAGCCACTCTTTCTACGTGGTTGGCTTCCTTCGCTCCTTCAGATCTGTGCTCATTGCTTCTGCAGAAAAGCCTCCCAGACTACCTTTCTCTTAAAAGGATTCTCCCAATACTTGCCCCTTCCCCCAAACTCTTCCCGGGACTCAGGCTAAGTTTTATCATCACAGTTGTCCCTGAGCATTGCAGTTCATTTATTTACTTTTTAATATTCTCTTTCCCAACTTGGGCTGTGAACTTCGTGAGGTAGGGGGCCTTTTCTGTCTTATTTACCGACATCTTCCCAGTGTCTAGAAGGAAGTGCTTGGTACATCTTAGGAGCCCAATGTTTAGAGGATGGATGAATGAAATACTCCTGCTGCTCCCGTGAGGGTAACTGTTACTGTGAATAGGTGAGTACTCTGTTGGTGACACACAGTTTCAATAAACGCCTAAAACTTCTAGGATGTAAGTGACGCAGTTTGAACATTAAGTAATCAGACTACCTTTTCAAACTGGCTCATGGAATTCTGGTTCCTTTATAGAGGTTCTTTTTGCACATTCTTGGGAACCCAAAGCACTCAAACTTTCAGAATGTTGTAATTTTTATTATTCGTTGTTGCCAAACTTATTTGACTGAACTAGATTGCTAGTTCCTCAAGGACAGCGAGTGCCATTTTCTCTTTTATCCCCAGCACTTTATCCAGAGTTCAGCACAGAGTCGATGTTCAATAAATGTCTGTGAATGGTAATTTAAGAAATTTGTACATTTAAAATTTAGAATGTTCTGTAAAATATTTTCAGTAGTTTTAAATTTTGTTTTTCAGTTACAGTTTACATCCCATACTATTTTGTTTTAGTTCCAGGTGTAAGGATAGTGGTTAGACCATCGTGTACTTTACAGTGTTTCCCCTGGTATTTTCAGGTACCTGTCTGGCCCCATACATAGTTATTACAATATAATTGGCTACATTGCTGATGCTGTCCTTTACATCCCTGTGACTACCATTTTATAATTTGAAATGAATATTTTCACTTTTTGTAGATTTCAAAACTGAACCTTCCCCCTGCCCCACCATCTCCAAGAAACTTAACGTTTAAATAATGTTTATTCGTTGACAAACTCCAGAATAGGAGTGAAGGAGTGATATGTCCTCCTAAATCGCAATCCAGTCCACCAGACTAGAGGAACAGAGGGGACCTGTAATCATTTATTCGCCTACTGTAACTCCCCATGTGGATGAGGTTGAGTGGAGGCAGGGAAGGGCTCTGTGGCCCAGCACCCTCCTTCACTCTTGTTTTCTTTTTGATAAAGCAGCCAGTGTTTAGTATGGCTCCAAAAGTTTTGGTTTGGGGATTAAAAAAGGAGCAGCAGGTAGCTGTGACGCAGGTTTTGCAGTCACTGAGCTGCACACACCTTAAGCCAACATCACCAGTGAAAGGTGGCAGTGTTTGAACCGAATCTGTGCTTTTTAGATGGAGCAGCACCTTTTCAATAAAAGCACGTTTATCCCGACTCCTTAAGAAGTTTAGACTGGAGGGCTGTCTCCAGAAACTGGCCCCCCTTCTGCCAAGCCCCATTTGTTTGTCTTGGCAGCGGGGCTGTGTCTGCTTGGCTGGTGCTGTGCGGGGATGTTAAGTTGATGAAACACAGAGCTCTTGGTCCTTTGCACTGAGCCTTCTATTCGGTTAATGGCAGGGTAGAGCTCTTTGCTGCTGGTCACCTGTAACCGGCCAAGACTTAGAAGAAATAGATGCAGAGATGTGGAAGAGGAAATTTTTCTTAAAAAAAAAAAATCTTACCAAATACTACATTTTTGTTTGTTTGCCTGTGTTAATATCCAAAATAGGTTTAAAAACATTGAAAAAGAAAGTGAGAAAAAACCTACCTGAATCCCACCACTATTTTGGGGCAGTGGCGGGCGTTGGGGGAGGGATGGAGAAAGGATACTCTTGTAATGTAGTTAGGGATTTGGAGACCTGTGGGAAGACACTGCATTAGAACAATTAACCCTGTGTTTCACTGTGGCTTTTGTCTTCTTATTTCTTTGGTCTAGGTAGGATTTTTTTCTCTTCAAGTGATTACAATATATTTGGCATAAATAGTCAAGGGTAGATAACCTGACAGAAATATGAAGGGGTTGGGCTTTTTGAGAATTTGGGCATAGACCAACTTGCACTCTTGTAAAATGCACTATGTCTGGGTGCTTGGGATGAGGCCACCCTCAGGCTGTCAGTCTTCATGACTGTACATTGTTCCAGAAACCATGGTCTGTGACTAGACTGTAGAAATAACAGCACAGAAAGGAAACAAGTATAAATCATCTCTCTGCTTTATGTGTCTCAAGAAGGATTTATGATATGGCTTAAGTTATTGCAGGTGTTGATAGTCCCCACAGGTTGGTGACTCTGTCACTCCCTCAGTTTATTCAGGCTTCTGCTCAGATGTCACCTCCTCAGAAGAGTCAAAATGGCAAGCTCCCTTCGCAGTCACTCTTTTATCACTCCGCCTGCATTATTTTTTTCATAGCAGCTATCATGATCTGAAATTATATATATATATATAATTTTTTATCTTCTCAACTGCAGTATAAGTTCTATAGGGACAGAGATTTTTTTCTTACTCACTGCTTAACCCTCAGTGCTCAGAAGAGAATGCAGGATATACTGTATTAAGTGCATGATAAATGTGTGTCCATTGGCTGAATAAATAAGAAAAGGAAATGAACAATAAAAGATGAAGTAGAGAAAGGAAATAGTGATTGTTTCCCAGATAATGTCATTCATCATGTTGCTAGTTAAACCAGGACAGGAAAGTCCATCAATCTTGCACATGTGAAATGTTTATTAGTCCTTTCAATAAAACTTTGAGTGAAAACTGGATTGCATGTAGCAAATGTATCACTTGGCCCAAGTTCGCCAAAAATCAGGGAATATGAAAACATTTCATTGTATGGTTGCACTGAAAGACTGAATAGAGAGATTAGATTTGTTTTAATAAAAGCTTTAAAAGAGCATGAGTTTGGAACTTTTTACTCTTGGCTATAAGAGTACATTTAAAATTCTCTTTCCTGCTAGGCCATCTCTTTTAGACGGGGTAGGTGTGTGAGTTTGGAATCTCCGTTAGTTGCTTGTATCTGTTCTCTGAGCATACTGTTATGGTGCTATAGCGCATGCTGCCGCAAACAGATGGAACTGAAAGAAGGAAGTTTCTCCTGTCCACTAAAAAAAATGTATGAAGAGAAGGTTTGATGCCTAACAGATGGCATGAGAAATGGCCTGTCAAACTGAGGTTGGCGATAATGGGTTAGTGAACACCCTATAATTAACTACCAGTTATTCCTCTCATGATTGTATTTCTTTCCACTCTGTGTCCACTTTTATATGATTCAAAGTTATTATAGTTCGTATTTTATATTTTTATATATTAACTTTTACCGTGATGATTCATCTGTTTTACAGTCTTCCTAATGGTTTTATATTTCATCAAATTGATATGTTAGAATGAGACCGTATTGAGAGCAAGGCTCTCGTGCCAGTGAGCAAAGTGCCTGGTACGTAGAACATGTTTAATTCCTTTGCTGATTTTAACTGAGTAGTCCAGATTTATTTAGCTTTTGCTTTATATCAGGACATTAGCTTTTTTATGGTTATTAATATTCTAGGTAATGAGTGGCCACTATCTATCTGAATGCCTATGGCTTCATGATTCTTTTTACGCATGGTCTTAGGATGAATTTCCGCAGGGGGATTTCTCAGCCAGAGGTTGTCAACATTTTTCATATCTCTTGATTTGTGAGTGGGTAACACTCTTTTATAATGATACCTTCAGTGTTTGAATATTCCTTTGGTCTTATAAAGTAAATAAGGGTATTTTTTTATCTTATCTTGCATTAGTTGTGGCAATTTCTTTTTCTGACATTTTTAGCTAAAAGTATTCGCCACATTTGGGTATAGATAACAATGTACTTGAGTTCTCTTTTTATTTTAGGCTTATTTTTTGTATGGTCATGGCATGTTTATGGGTTTCATTAATACGTGATTTTGTTATAAATTATGCATCTCATTGACTACTTACACCTCAATACCTCCTTTAAGATACCTATTGGACCACATCTTCTGTTTGTATTTTTTTGTCAATTTCCTATGCTTAACTCTAAGCTTTTTTATTTTATTTTTTTGGCTGGGTACTGTCTTTGTTTTTCAGACAAGGAGGGCATGAGCATTTGGTCTTTGTTTTTAATTAACATCGTGATCTGTTAGTCTCTAGTTGCATATGTGGCCTTATTTTAGAGAGAGAGGGAGGGAGGGAAGGAGGAGACGGAGAGAAAGGGAGAGACTGTAATTTGGAGCATTTCAGTCTCTGGGATGATTGGTTGGTGTGAGCTGGATATTTGAAACCTGCCATTTCAGCGATGGTATAAACTACGCTTTAATAATCTTAAGTACCCCCTAGGACCCCCTCTTGTCTCCTGACAGTAAGAAAAGGAATTGATCAGTTTCTTTTCTCTGCATCACTGTGAGCCCGCTACCCCCATCCACCTCTGGGTGTTACTGGCCTACACGCACCTGATTCAAGCCCCGTTCCCCTGTCAGCCTGGGTGGACCTCAGGCACTGAAGTGATAAAGGAGGCAGCCGCCAGTGCCCGGACCCTCTCCTTTGCTGTCCCTCACCCTTTGCTTTGCGTCTTCCCTCCCGAAGAGGAGTCATAGCGCCTGCTCTTTTAGGATGTCTAACAGAGATGATGACTGTATTTCATGAGTGGAGATGCAGAGTATGAAGAGAATATAACGTGTGTGGTGTGTTGTAAGGATAAAGGTTGGTTTTGATTCCGTCTTTCAAGGCTCTGAGAGAAGACAGTACGATGGGGTAGTTAACAGCCAGGCTGTGGAGTCTGTTACCTTAAACCTGCCGCTGGTTAGCTGTCACCTTTACCGCTCGGGATACAGTGGAGTAGCAGTGGACCCACAGGCTGGGGATGGAGCAGGCAACGTTCTCAGCACGCAGCGAGTCCTCGGCAGATGCTTGTTTATTGGCGACATGGAGGCATCTCTTGATGTCTCCGGGTTTTAGTGACTTACCTAGGGACTACTGCATCCCATCAAAGTAAAACAACCACTTCTATTTAAAGTAAAACATCCCAAAATCTATATTAACAAATACAAGAAGCATGCAATATTGTATTTGGAGCAGTACTCATTTCTCTCTGCCTGATTAGATACCATCACTGAACATCAAAACCTATTAAAATTTACCTTGTTCCCTTATATTGTAAATAAGTTAGAGTATTATTACTGTCATTTATGTGTTTAATGATTTTTAGCCTGTAAATGTAAATGACTTATCTCTAATCCTTTCTGTGTTCTGCCAGTTTCTTGTAAGTAATGTCTATTGACAGTGAGCAAACAAAGCCTGATAAAATTCACTCACTCCTGTAGGACATTTCGGGGTACTAGGAAAAGCTCACTTCATTTATTAATTTTTGGCTTCGTTACAAATGTAGCACATCTTTGTTTCACTTAGTATTAGACACCCTAAAAGATATTTTAAACATAGAAGAAAATGTGCTCCCACCCTACAACTCAAAGATCCCTTTTGTTTATATTTTGGGTAATTTTATTCTATGAGTATTTCTACAAATTTAAGACTGTGATCTTCCAGTAAGTGCCATTTGGGATATGTTCACCTTAGTAAGGTTCTCAAGGACTTCGTTCTGTCTTTGGAGCACTCTGTCGTTTCTCCCTGGGTTGGCGGGGAGCCTACACGGGGAGTGCTGTGTTAGAGCCGGGACAAGTGAGGCAAACATACAAACACAAATATAAATGAGCCACCGGGGCAAGAGGAGCCTGCCGCTGGAAGCATTCTGGGGTGCAGAAATACACGTGGCCTGCACAGGTGGTTCAGGTGTGGCCTAGCTGGGGAGGTGGGAGTCGTGAGGAAGGGCACACTGGTGGAATACGTGGGTACCTGTGGAAGTGAAATAACTAGCCTTTTCAGCAGATCGGAGTACTTTATTTTATTTTATTTTTAAAAAATGTATCTTTATTGATTTCAGAGAGACCAAAGGAGAGGGAGAGAGAGAGACAAACATCAGTGATGAGTCATTGACCGGCTGCCTCCTGCACGCCCCCGACTGGGGATCGAGCCCGCAACCCAGGCATGCGCCCTGACCAGGAATTAAACCGCCGTCTCCTGGATCCTAGGTCGACGCTCAACCGCTGAGCCACACCCAGCTGGGCAGATCTGAGTACTTTCAAAAAACATTTAGAAATGATTTAAAATGTATTTTTCTTTTGGCTGTGAGACAGAGCAGACATGTAAGCAGCTGACTATGCACATTGCTGGTAGTGGGTATACTAAAATCAGTAGGGGATTCAGGTTTCCTGGAGCCTGAAACTTGTATAATTTTGTAGATGACATTTTAGAAAAACTAATACAACCTTATGAATATAAGACTAGGAACAATAATGAATGTTTGTTTGGCACAAGACAAAACTGTAAAAATTACATATTTAATAAAGCTGACAAATATCACTAATACCACAAAATCCAGAAGAAACATAGTATTTTTATTAAATAACTGACAGATTTCTGTATGTTCTTTTCTTCATTTTTTGGCTCCCCATACTTTACCTCTTATTAATGGTTTTACAATATTGTTTTTGTAGAGAACTAGAAGGTGAAGTGCGTTTTTTTCTAGCCTGGTTGATCAGGTTTTGGTTTTGTCGTTGACAATCGAGATGCACACATCAGGTGCACTGGTCGTCCTTGCTGTTTGTGGTGCCGCTGCTGTGCTGTGCCTTACAGGAGCACAGGTAAAGCCAATCTCACGTATTTTCATCAAAAAAGAAAAAACCAGTACAGAGTATGAGAGTTACATACGTTTGAATTGTCAACTACATTTCTGACAGAGAGAACTTCCATTTTGAGCAGGCATTGATGAGAACTGGCTCCTCCACTTATTTTGGCTCATCTGAGGCCTGGCAGTTTTCTCCGCAGCCCAGGCTCTGGCTTCTTGCACGCCCCTCCGCCTGCACTGCCAGGCACTGCCAGGCACTGCCAGGCCAGGCACCGTTTGCTATTTCTGTCTTCGTTTCTTCCTCCTAGTGCTGCCAGTACCCTCTCCTGGTCTTCTTCAACCTATTATATTTTATGGAGGTGATTTTTAAATGGAAGTGTTAATATCCGAGACAAAGCTGCCTGGCTTTTTAAATAACAATAGTAGTGGCCAGTAAGTGTCGAGCTGTGCGTGTCAAGCATGTGCTAAGCACGGCACCATCATCCGTCCTCGGAGCAGCGCTTGGCGGCAATCACTGTACTGATCCCAGCTTTACAAGGCGAGGAAACTGACCTTACTGAGATTCCTATTCAGGTCAGTCTGTCAGACCCCAAAGCTTGTGTTCCAAACCACTACAAACCTCTTTCCAGTAATTTACATTTGAGATATGGGGTAGTTTGAATCCAAACGTTACACTATTTTTATTAATATTAATGTGTTAAATATTAATACTACACATACACTAATTATTACTGTGTATTTTCTAACCACAACTCCTCATGCCCATGGATGTTCTTAGTTTAGTAGTTGTAGCCCTTTCAATGACAGATTGTTTTGTGACAGTTTATCTGTAAAACCAAAAATGTTTTAAGTCGAAGGTAATTATTAGAATAAAATTTAGTATTTCAGAATTCTGTGTTATAATGTTTAATTTTTTAAGACATCTGTAAGTAGTTCAAAAAATTAGTAGAACAAAATAAAATGCCTGTCCCTATGAATTGAAATATAAAATTGACTTATTTCATCAGTATTTTAATTCAAATTATTTTAGTCTTTGTGAACAGATATGAAATATTATTTTCCTCATCTTTGTTGAAAAGATGAGTATGTGTGTCTACACATATTCCAACCTTTGCCTAGCAAATTGGCAAAGTTAATATAATTGTAAAGTCAAAACCTATCCAATTCTTCCTCACTGTTAATAGAGATGCTTGCAGCTTTTTTATTGGAGTTAGGGGAGTCTCTTCTGTCTTTAATTCCTGAGGCTCAGTTGGCATTTTACTAAACTATGACTTGACCATTTCTAGTGAGTTCGCTCTGCTTAGGTCTCCTCTCCCATCCTTGTTATAAAGCACTTTGTCACCAGCAGAAGGAAAGGAAATCAACAGGTGCCAACCCTAAGGATGGCCTGTGCATACTGGGACTGCGCCACTTTGTAGTCGATTATATTTCCTTCAATATGCATGACTTATCTTGAAAAAGCTAATCAGAAATATATTGAGTTTTGGTTCATTTGAAATTTTGAAAATATTTGGAGCCAGTTTGTGTACCCCCCCCCCCCCCCCGCCCCAGTATCATGCTATTTCTGTGTCTGTGGTTACAAATTTCTGGGTCTGAAAAATGTTCAATTTACGTCACAGAATAGCACTGGACTTATTTCTAAATATATTGACATTAGAACAGGGCTAGCTTTTCCACTAGTGCTTCCACAACTCTCTTTTAAACCTTAGGCTTCATGGATTTTGCCAACCTAGTATGCTCATGGTTTGCTACCATTTTGGAATCTGCCAGTCAGAAATGACCTCAGACATTATTGAGGAATCTGTGTCATTCCTTTCCCATTATCAGCTGTTTTTTCTCTGCTGACATTTGTTCTGAGTAGCTCAGATCTACTCTAGCCAGGCAGTCACTTTGTGCTAAATGCTACTTGACCTTCAAGAATTCGTAGATCTAGCCAGGATTGGGTCAGACTTGATCCACTCCATTTTTAGATACCTGGCCAACTTCTCTGGCCAGAATTAGGCTTTGAGACTCCTAAAGGTCTGTAGCTGATTTCGTGAAATGGTATGCTAGTCTTTCCCTTGTCCGCAGTCTCTCCACAGTGAAAATAATGGAAAGTGTGTGTGAGTGCTATTTTCTTTTGGAACATCTTACCTGATGCAGTCTGTCTTTCTTTCTCTTTCTTTCTTTTCTTTCTTTCTTTCTTTCTTTCTTTCTTTCTTTCTTTCTTTCTTTCTTTCTTTCTTTCTTTCTTTCTTTCTTTCTTTCTTTCTTTCTTTCTTTCTCCCTTCCCCTTCCCCTTCCCCTTCCCCTTCCCCTTCCCCTTCCCCTTCCCCTTCCCCTTCCCCTTCCCCTTCCCCTCTTTCTCTCTTTCTCTCTTTCTCTCTCTCTCTTTCTTTCTTTTTTTCTTTCTTTCTCTCTCTCTCTCTCTCCCCCTCCCTCCCTCCCTCCCTCCCTCCCTCCCTCCCTCCCTCCTTCCTCCCTCCCTCCCTCCCCCCTCCCCCCTCCCCCTCCCCCTTTCCCTCCCTCCCCCCTCCCCTCCCTCCCCCCTCCCCCTCCCCCTCCCCCTTTCCCTCCCTCCCCCCTCCCTCCCCTCCCTCCCTCCCCTCTTTCTCCCTTCCCCCTTCTACTCGTATTCCTCTCACTGGTACTTCTGTGAGGGCCTTTCTAGCAAGGCAGGTGGGGGAGATTGTTCAGATGGCACCAGCCACCCAGCGGTCATGGACCGATAATACTGACTGAACAGGCTTCATGGAGCCCGCACTTCTGCAGTATTAGGACATTTGCCACAGCTTATAGCTTCTTAGACTTAGACTGTAGACCTCCTTAGACTGTGTGGCCATGGCAGGTTTCTGTGTAGTTGTGGTGGCTGCACCACTGAAAGCCTAGGAAACACTTCCATACGACAGTGTGCCCGCCACCTCTGCACAGGCTGGGTGAGACACCAGGTGGGGCAGCTCTTCCAGGACAGCAGTGTGAGAATAGTCAGGCAGCGGATTAAATGAAGGTTTTTGTGGCTTTGAAGCCTCTTACAGAGACACAATAAGCAAATCTTACCTGGAAAACAGCGGGCTGGCTTTCTCTGCTGCAGGGGTGCCCTCCATGCTTTTCCATAGTGCCAGAGCCTGGTCGTGTGGCCTCTAGGTCACATACAGCAGCAGGGGTGTGAGATGCGGAGAAATGAGAGAGGACTATACGGCAAGGGGTGAATGAAACGTCTGAGGGCATCAGGAAGAGATGTTATTTAGGTTGAGAGCTAAAAGAAAAGAAAGTGCCACATCGGGGGGAATCAGGAGGA
Source organism: Miniopterus schreibersii (assembly GCF_964146895.1). Taxonomy (NCBI): domain Eukaryota; kingdom Metazoa; phylum Chordata; class Mammalia; order Chiroptera; family Miniopteridae; genus Miniopterus; species Miniopterus schreibersii. Next base: position 40,476,459 of record NC_138101.1, on the reverse strand, counting down.
TCGGGGGTAAAACATGTCAGGCAGACGAAGCTGCAAAAGTCAGTGAGCTATGAGGAAGGTGTTGGAGACAAAGTCCAAAAGATGGAAAGAAGTCAGGCCTTGTATGGCTTTATAAGCCAGAGTAAAAGTTTAATTGTAGGTATAATGGGGGCCATGGAGGATTTAAGCAGAAGGATGATATGGTATGATTTACTTAAAAGATTACTTTGCTGTGTAGAGAATGGAATGGGAGAAGGGCTAGAGTCTAAGGTGGAGGCTCTTGGTTTCCAGGTGAGACATGATAGTGGCTCAGACTATGGCAGCAATAAGGGAGATGGAAAGAATTGATTTGGGATATGTTTTGAGGGTAGCTGGACAGCACTTGCTGATGAATGTGATACATGAAGTGAGAGAAAGACGAAACAGTGGTAACTCTCAGATTTTAGATATGAGGAAAAGTACCAATGGGCCATTTCCAGAGATGGGGATCACTAGGGGTGCAGTTGATTTAGATGGCAAACTCAGAAGTTCTGTTTTGGCCTTGGAGAGTTTGAAATGCCTGACTTTCCCCATCAAGATGTCGAGTAGGCATTTGGGTGTCCAACTAGAGTCTCACAGAGTGGCTAGGGCTGGAGGTTTAGGTGACATTAACAGTTGGAAGATGAACATTTAGAGTAGTGGGATTGGATGGGATCACCTAAGGGAAGGAAATGGTTGGAAAGGAGAAGCCCCAGAACAGTCTTCATTTCTCCCCTGCTTTTATGGTTTAAGTACAGAGGAGATCTAGTAAATAGACAGGGAAGGATTAGTCAGTAAGGTGGGAGTATGATTTCCCAGAAGTCAAGGGATGATAGCATTTCAAGAATTCGAAAAAGGTGGCTCTAGGTTTTGTGGGGTCTGAAGCTTAATCAATGTGGGGGTCCTTTTAGAATGAGAAAGAAACTATGAGAAATTGCAAAGTAAAGAGACAAAAATGTCACAAATATCATAAAATGTTGGAAAAATAATTTATTAATGTAAGCACATGGTGTACTTTTATAATACTTTTTGTGGGGATAGGTGCTTAATCTTGGATTGTTTCTTCATATTCTAATAATTTTATAATATCTTCTACAGAGATTAGAGAGGCAATTAATTTCCTGTTTATCATGGTTGGTCAAAAATTTATTTTTACTATTGAAAATTTTAGAAAAGTTCTTTTAGTATTACCACCTGTGGTTGATAATGTCATGTAAATTTTTAGGGTTATTGCCAAATTGTGGGAAACTTCTATCAAATTTGTTTTATGTATGAGCTTCATGGCTTCAGGAAATTTCAAGTTTTCATGCACATGGACTAGTAAATAATCTTTGAGTTGATGACACTCATAACCAGTGTATTTCTGATGTTTTTGTGTCATCACCCTGGAAGGCCTTTGTACTCAGGCCAACTAGAAATAACTGAACTGTGCAAGAAAGTTACTGTGACCACAGAGAGAGAGATATATCCCCCTGAACTCAAATTGAATATACTCCCAATTCAATTTCTATCTGTATAGAACCCAGATATGTGCACCAGGTGCCCCCAATACAAGAGCATGTGTGATGCAGAGGAAGTTGAAGTGAAAGAGATAGCAGTCTTAAAAATTGGGGTTAAAATATCTTATTTTTGAAAACTTAAAATGAATCATGGGAGCATTGTTAGGGCCCCGCCCTGAACCTTGGAAGTGGCCTTTATAAATAAGGGGCCTGAACCTTAAACTTCTTTAGCTTCCTCTGGTGGGGAGAGAGTAGTAAGGTGAAGTGCATGCAGAACAGGCAGAAGACCAAGCAAGATAGAAACAGAGAGGTCCCCATTGGATTTATACTAAAAAATTAACTATTTAGGATAAAAAAATTGGTTTAGGTCTTTGATGAAAAGTTTTATGTAAGTAGCAATATGATGTGCTGGGCACATAACATACTAGTGAAATCTGCAGGCTAGCCATGGCTGGTGTTGCTCAGTGGTTAGTGTCTCCCACACACCTAAGGGTCTCGGGTTCAGTTCCAGGTCAAGGGCAAGTACCTGGGTTGCAGGCTTGATCCCAGGCCCCTGTTGGTGTGTGTGCAGGAGGCAACCAATCAATGCGTCTCTCTCAAACAGATTTTCTCTCTCTCTCTGCCCCCCCTTCCCTTCCACTCTTTTAAAAAAATCAATGGAAAAAATATCCTCTGGTGAGGATTAACAAAAAACAAACAAAAAATCTGCAGGCCAGCAGAGAGATTTGAGCTACGTGGGGTGGAAGTACAAATTTTAGTTGACATTTGCTTCATTGGGGTCAGATGTTTTGCCTTTTAGGGCCAATTGTGCTCTTTGTGGTTTTATCTTGTATAAAATGTGTAAATGAAAAAGGTGTAAATGATTAAGATGAAGACAAGCATGGAGCCATCAAAGGCCTTTTTCTCTATTAAACTTGGTCCTTTTTGTCTCACATCTCAAAATCTGAGTTGTTTTTGAACACATGAAAAACGTAAGTTGATTTCACATCTGCATTTTGTTAAATTTATTTTCAAATGTGGTGTCAGGGAGAATGGCCCTGACTCAAATTTTGCAGTAATTGAATATAAACTTTATACTTTTGCTCACAATTGACTGAAGTTCTATTCTTAAAGTCAAATAAATTGGGGTTGAGATCATATTATTTGTCTAAATAATCATCAACATTAACTGCATGAAAAGAGGTCAAAATGGAAATTGGAAGGTAGGACTTGGAGAGAAGAGGGATTGATTGGAAGTAATGGGCTCCTCCCATGGTCTTGATGGCAGCTTCTTTCATTGCTCCTTTTGCTTGTTCATGTTGGTATTTATTTAGTAAATTCTGGCTGAAGCTAGAGACCTTGTATGATCTGCAGTCTGTTCTTCTACTTAGATCAATTCCAGGAACAGTTGCCTGTGATAGGAATGGAGCTGTGAGTGAAGAATATGAAAGAAATGAAAAGATCCATGGCTCTGATGTTTAAAATTGCTTTAGCCCCCTCTGAAATGTCTTTATTTTCTTTACTATGTTGTCTGATTCAAGAAAAGGCTGTTTGACCCACGAGGAATCATTTTGTTGTTTCTTTTCTTGCCATTTAAAAATATCATTAATTTGAATTGGCAGATTTGTTAAGGTAGACAAGGAAGTTATGGGCAAGTTTCCTACATGCTTAAGTTAGCCAAACTAGAGAAGAGACTCGAGAAATCTTAGATTAGCTAGTTCAAACTTCTGTCCAAAGCCAATCTCCTCATCTTCTCAGATAATGTAAATGGTGAGTTAGCCTTTATTTGAATAGTCTCATTATTGCCCTTTCATGAGTCTGCCTCGTACATATTGTTGGAGAGCTATAGTTTGTAACTAATCAGGGAGCTTTTCTTGCACATGATCCTTCACTTATTTGAAGACTTCATCACAGCCTCCTCCTTTTAGGTTAAATAGCCTTAGTTTATTTGTTCTGCACGTGAGTTGGTGTTTGGGTCACGTACCACTCTGGTCACCGTTCTTTTGGCGATGGTTGCTCCCCTTTCTTCCTGGAAGAGCCCCTCACTTTCTTTGTTCATTGTTCTACCCTCCCAGCTGACTTTGGGGCATGATCTCCCCTCCCCAGCTCCAGGGGAAAGTCATGATTAGAATGAGCCAGTCGTTGTAGACTGTTTCACTGTGTTGGGGATTGGTTTAGGCATGGTCATGTGACTCAGTTGGATCTGGGACCTGAGAGGATGTGAACCAGGGGACCTTTGAAAAAACTTTTTCCCAAAGAAAAGGATACATTGAGGAAAATGCTCCTCCCTCCCTCCCTCCCTCCCTCCCTCCCTCCCTCCCTCCCTCCCTCCCTCCCTCCCTCCCTCCCTCCTTCCCTTCTTTCCTACCTTCCCTCTTTTAGGATGTGGAATTGTCAGTGTTTGACACCTAAAAGTCCTTGGATCCTTGATGTCAAGTTGAGCAGCTGAGCGTTCCTTCCATATAACTTCTTGTCTGTGAGATGACTGATCCTGTCTTGTTTCCATTTCTTATGGTTTTCTCTTCGTTACGTGCCACTATGAGCATCCTAACTGACAGATGCCCAATCCCTTGTATTATTTTAAGTTACCTGCAACCTCTGCCAATCAATGATACCCTTCCTATTTGTAATATCTTCTCCATGGAATTTTTATATTAACCAAAATCTTTCTTTAGTGATAAAAAAAGATGATTGATAAACATAGGCAAAGGCAAATAATGTGATTGATATGAAAACCAAATTTTCTTGTAAAATTTTATGTTGGAGTTAAGGTGGCAGCACTTGGCAGCGTTTTTCAACAGTGGGTTTAACAATGGTTAACACTGGCTGGTTTGGGCTCATGATTTCTTAAAGGAAGCGCTCTGGGCCATGTACATTACATTTATTTGGCTAGTTGTTTTCACTACAGGGTCTTGCTGATAAAAGTAACATTTTGCCATTTTGTTCCTGTTGGTTCTGTTTCCCTGTTCGACCTTTCAAAAGAAATGCATTAAAAAATCCTTCTCTTTTATAGAACTGCTTTCCCCCTAGTATTGTAGTTACTGAGGACTGTGTATTTGAGACTTTGAAGTAGGCTGAGAAACTTTGCCACAGATTATTAGACTATTTGGTGGCTGCACTAACTGGCTGAGGTAAAGTACGTTCCGTGTGTGCATTTGACTCAGGAGAATAGTTCTCTCTCCCAGTCTTCCCTCCCTCTTAATCCTCCCAGATTTGGTTTATAAATATGGACAGGTATTTATTTCATGCTCTCTTTTTATACCCAAAGTAGATGCCAGTGTCATTCATTGCTACTATGTGTGTGTCTGCCTGCCTGCCTGCCTATCTCTCTCTCTCTCTCTCTCTGTCTCTGTCTCTATCTCTATCTCTATCTCTATCTATCAATCTATCAATCTATCAATCTATCATCTATCTATCATCTATCATCCATTTATCATCCATCTATCATCTATCTATCTATCTCTCTATCAATCTATCATCTATATCTATCTATCATCTATCTATCTATCAATCATCTATCTATCTATCTATCTATCTATCTATCTATCTATCTATCTATCTATCTATCTATCTATCATCTATCTCTATCATCTATCTTCATCATCTATCTATCATCCATCTATCTATCTATCTATCTATCTATCTATCTATCTATCTATCTATCTATCTATCCATCCATCCATCCATCCATCCATCCATCCATCCATCCATCCATATCTGTTGTTGACAGTAGTACAGATGTCCCCCATTCTCCCCACTTTGCAAGTGTTATCTATAACAGCTTTATCAAGTTTAATTCACATATCATACAGTTCACCTATTTGAGATTCAGTGATTTCAAATATATTCACAGAATTATGCAGCCATCACTATGGTTAATTTTAGAAAATTTTCATTACACCAGAACGAAACCTGTGTGCATTAGCGGTCACTCCCCATTTCCTCCCATTTCTTTCCCTTTCCCTTTTCCCTTTCCCTTTCCCTTTCCCTTTCCCTTTCCCTTTCCCTTTCCCTTTCCCTTTCCCTTTCCCTTTCCCTTTCCCTTTTCCCTTTCCCTTTCCCTTTCCCTTTCCCTTTCCCTTTCCCTTTCCCTTTCCCTTTCCCCTTTCCCCTTTCCCCTTTCCCCTTTCCCCTTTCCCCTTTCCCCTTCCCCCTTTCCCCTTCCCCCTTCCCCCTTTCCCGCCTTCCCCCTTTCCTGCCTTCCCCCTTCCCCGCCTTCCCCCTCCCCAGCCTTCCCCCTTCCCAGTTCTAGGCAACCGCTAATGTATTTTCTGTCTCTGTGAATTTGCCTATTCGAGGCATTTTGTATAAATGGAATCATACAATGTGTGTTCTGTCCCTGGCTTCTTTCCCCTGGCATATTTCCAGGGTTCATCCCTGTTGTGGCACATGTCAGCCTTCATTCCTTTTTATTGCAGAATAGTATTCCACTGTATGGCTCTTACCACATTTTATTTATCCGTTCTTCAGCCCAGGGGCGTTGGCTTGCTTCCACTTCTTGGCTGTTATGAATTATCTAGTATTGTGATCTGAACTTATCCTTTACTTCCTTCACTTTGCACTCAAACTTGCAAAGTCAAAGAGATAAGCTATGCTGTTTCCTTCTGATTATATCCAGCATTTAGATATGACATTTCCATGGGTGAGACTTTAACTGACCACTTAATTCCCTAAAATGTGCTCATAGCTTCGCACAAAACTAAAAGAATGAAGGAAAGAAAACTCAGCACACATCCAAGTACAAATGCCCACACACATAAATCCCTGGATTTAAAAAGTTAGAGAAATTCACATGTGAAAACATTACTTTTAACACAGATGGTTATTGTAAACCTGGGTTTAGATTTAAATTGGAAAAAAATACCTCGAGGTGTTTAATGTTTATCCGTGAATGTCCAGGATAAGACCGTGATGACAGCTACCAACTTATTTTTTATGACCTTGGAAGGACATGAGAGGAGTAGATTTTTATCATGCGTCACACATACAGATTTGCGTACCTCTCTCACCTCCCCATTTAGAATTTGGTGAGGGTAGCGGGGAATTCTTTCCTTATTTGTTTTTCTCGGAACAGGAGAAGGAACTGTCTGTGCATTTATGTGTTTGTATTTTCTCCTCAGAAGGGAAGTCAGCACTGGACCCATTTTCACTCAGACACACAGCAGCCGCTCTGTGGTGTGTGTCCCTTGCCTGCTGCCTGTAGCCCAGAGCTGAGCTGCTTTTTAAGTTTCCTGCAGGATGTGGTGATACATACAAGGGCCATTCATTAGGCTCATTACTTACCTGTGTGTTTCAATTCCATAAATAAATGGCTCCGTCTCCCTCTAATACCCATTCTGCGGCCCATTAGGTCTGTGTAGGTCCCCATAGGCCACACTTGAATGACCAGAGAGGACACCAGCATGACCAGCATCATTTGTTTCTACCGCCAGAATTTTGAAGCATAATTGACCTAATAAGAGTGAACTCATGAACCTGGGTTGGATGAACTGGGAATGGGAATGAGGTTTCCAACCCCCCCCCCCCGCTTATTCTAGTGTCTCTAGGATTTCAGATTCCCCTAAATGGAAACATTACCTGCTAAAATTGCATTATTTTATTTTAATACAACTGTGCTTGATTGCCCTGCAATGAACTAGCTGTGAACAAGACTTACGCTGCCCCATCTTCTGTAGAAAATGAAATCAAACCTGCGTGAGACTCCCGATGGCTAGGGAGTGTGCTGGGTAAGAGGCGGCAGCGACTTGCAGTCCGGTCGTTGTCGGGTGCAGACAAAGGCTTTGTTAGCACTAGAGGGTAAGCTTCGTGATGGGTGGCACTCAAACTGTTTTTATTAAACATTGCACATCTATTTCTAAGCACAGTCCTTGACATGTGGTAGGTACTCAGCAAATATTTGTGGAGTGAATGAAGATATATATAATCACATAGTCAAAACGTATTAAAGTATTAAAGTGCTATAATGGAAATGTGAGGAGCGGGCAAGGAGCTGGTGTTGCTCTGGTGAGGGAGGGGGTTTTAGGTAGTTATGGGTTGCAATAACGGAATAGGATTTTACCAGGCAGGTAAGAGCAGGGAACTAAATTATGAAAATTACTTATGTTGCAGGCATGATGATGGGTGTTATGTTAGCACATATTAAGAGCAAGGTAGTATTATTATTCCATTGTATTTTTATTGTAGTATTGTATTAGTCAGTATACAATATAATACAGTAATACTTTTATTATTGTGGTTATACAAAGGGGAAAACTGCAGTTTGGCAATATTAGGTGACTACCCCAAGGTCAAAGAGCTTCCAGTGGTGGGCCAGTTTTTCAGTTCAAGGATATCTGCCACCCCTTTCCACATGAGTGTCAAGTCACTTTCCAAGAAACAGCCAAATATCCAATTTCAAGATTAAAAAAACAAAACTGCCTCTTTCTTTCTAGTTAAAATGTATGGGTAAGCTTTTTCATGTAACACTGCCTTTCCTGGCACTCTGAGCATTCCCTTTTGAGTGCTCTCCAACTAGCTGACTCTTCTTGGGTGCTCCCTCCCTTCGGGTGTCTCTCAGGTTCCAGGCATTACACTTTGAGAAGCCCTAGCCACATGGAGAGGTACATCTTTGAGATATGGCAGTCTAGGGGTAGCTGTGTGAGTGAAGATCCTTCAGATAATTCTAGACTTCAGCCATACGAGTCTCTTTAAGCCCTTTACATCTTCTTAGCTGGTTTCCACACATTATGGAGCAAAGAGATGCCATCTTTATTGTGCCCTGTCTGAAATCCTGACCCACAGAACCCAAAGAAAACATGACGGCTGGGGCTGCAGCAGTCATGTAGTGACCATGAGAAGGGCATAAGGATTCCTCAGGTGTTGGCCTAGACATTAAGTTGCAGAATCAAGAAAAGTAGCCACTTACTAGGAACTTCCATTTCATTTTAGTGTGGTTTCGGGAGCATCAGAAAATGGTTCTGTATAGGGAAAGGCTGCAAATATTTAAGCTGATAGCTACAATATTGAGATGACTGATGAATGAACCAAGACCAGCTTAGTGCTGAGCCTTTTCCCTTTGACAAAGATGCAACCTCTGATGAGAGAACCCTTATAACAGCAGTAGGATGCTCCTAATCTGGAGAGGATTGTTGGCGCTGAGAACGAGTACTGTGCAATTGTGAATGATGGGACTGCAATGTTGTATAAAAACTTCAGAGAATGCTTCAAACGGTTTATGTAATCTGTGGGCATACACAATAAATAGAAACCATCCAATTTCTAAATGACCTTCTTCAGAGTGCATAGAGACCTAGGCCCTCAGCCTTAGCCCTAGGGTCTGGTTCTGCTCAGCCTCTTTCCAGAGATGAGAGATGGAGTGCTTTATGTCCCACTTCATCCATTCAAGGCTGAATCCCTTTCTCTCCCAAATAGTAATATAATTCAAATTGTCATCCAAGAACCCTCAACCCCTGTGTTACTCCATGCACAAAATTAATTTGAGGTGGATCATAGACTTATACGTAATCTTAGAGCCAAAGAACTTCTAGTAGAAAGTTTTGGAGTAAAAGATTTCTTCAATAGGAGAAAAAAAGCAATAACCATAAAAACCATTGATAAATTGACTTTGTCAAAATTTTAAATTCTGCTCATCACACCATTGAAATAATGAACAGACAAACCACAGATTGGGAAAAAATATTCACAACATATCTGAAAAACAGTTTGTGTACTGAATATTTAAAGAAATCGTACAAATCAGCAATTAAAAGGTGAACAATCTGATGGTAGAATTAGAAAGTGGTTGCCTGGGATGGTAGAAATAAACTGACTGGGAAGGGACACTGTCTTTGGAGTCTGACAGATGTGTCCTATATTTTGTTTTTAGTGTTGGTTACACAAGTATTTGCAATTGTAAGCACTCATTGCATGGAACACCTAAGGTCTTTGTTTTTATTGTATGTCATTTTTACTTCACTTTTAAAAATGTTGCACGCAAAAGTAGTGGCAATTTTCTTACCAGAATTCTTCTAGTGATAAAAGAGTAGAAATCTAAATTTAATATGTATATTTTCCCTGCCTTGGGGCTTAATGAGATGATTCTGGTTTTATTTATGGATGGGCAAAATTGACACAGTGAACATTCTTAATTTTTATGAAATTTCCTCTTTTATAAAGCTCTCACCTGTACTGTGGCATGTCTTCATAGAGAGAAGGAAGAGTGTGTGCAAAGGTGCATGGGATTATGAACATGTAAGGAGGTTACTGTAGCTGATGTAAAATGTATGATCGAGCACCTGTGGGCAGGTGCTGAAAGGCACTCAAGGCCTACTTGTTGAAGGAATGAATTGGCAAAAGATGAGGTGTTTGGGGAACTGAATGAGTATCTGAGAAGTTCAGATTTCATTTAGGCAACAGATATCCATGAAAGTGCTTAAGCAGGAAAGTGATTTTCCTGCCCTCAAGTTGACTGGCTTTGTGGAGAGTAAGCTAAAATTTGGAAAAACTGGTGGCAGGGACATTCTTGTTTGAATGTCATATTTCTGGGATAGATTCTAATATTTTACCAGATTTTGTTTCATAATTACAAAATTGGGTTCAGACCTCTGTCTCATTTGAAATGTGTTTGAAACATACTGTGAAGCTCATCTTTCACTTGCCTATTTGATGCTTTTTTACCTGATTAGTATTATATAATTATTATTCTTTCAGGCAATTACAAATGACCTTTTTGAAGTTTGAAATATTAACTTGTGGTATTTCATTGTGAAATATTTTGCTTTTTTTCCTATTTGAAGTAGGAGAGCTGCTAACTAATGTTCTGTGTACCTTCTGAAATTTTTCATTGACATTGTAAGACATTTTTAAAAAGTCATAAATATCATAAATACCTTTCACGGTGAACTTGTAGACAATTGAAAAGTGAAGGAAAAACCTCAAGAAAATTGGAGAAGGAAGCCACATTTTTTCTTTTAGGGAATTATTGCTTTTGGAAATATATTTTAAAGTTTCAGCAAACACCTTTTCAGAAGATGATTTATTTAAACAAATTTACTATGCCAAGGTAAGGCTTATACCAGTAACATAGCAACTGTAGGTACACATTTAATTTTGTGAGAAAGATGGCAAGAAAAATGTCTTGAGCTTGAAATGAATGCATTGCCAATTCAATAATGTAAAATATCTCACATGAAGGAAAACCACTGGTTACGATGGTGATTTCTTATAACATTTTAATCTAAACAATATGATTTTGTCATTCATGTTTTTAAAAAAAGAACCTTAGGAATTGTTAAAAGATCATACCAGTCACTTAGTTGTTATATACATAACATTTAAGAAAAAGGAAACATTAAAAAAATGATGGAAACAGATGACTGCATTATTTGACTAAAGACTTACTCATACACAATTTCATTTAAAAGGAACTAAAGGTGATGGAGGGAAAACATGTGGTTTGGCACTTGAATGTCATAAAGCAAAGTTAATATACTTTATTCAGTAAAGCTTTTTGAAAACTGAGTTAATTCTCAGGAAGTAAAATACTTTTTTGTTGTTGCTCAAGGTAATTAATTACTGTGATAGTAAGAATTCTGATTTTATTTTGGAATATTTAATGAAATGCCATGCACTACTTTTCTTTTAAAAAATAAGTATACTTTAGGGGTCATTTATTAAGTTGCATTGGTTCAATTCCAAGGTCCCAAACCACAAAAAATTAAATATCGCTTGATTTTGACTTTTCCTAATGTAATACATCTAACATCTACTTTGTGTATACTTAAGTGTATGCTACTTAGAAGATTCCACTAGTTTTAAATTAGTACATTATTATTAAGCACTGTATAAAACTGACAATGTCAATGTATCCAAATGTTAGGTAGCATTGTGATGTTGAAGGCATAGGAGTAGTTAGTGTCTGTTCTGATCTTAAGTCAGCCTTTCTGATCTTGTTCTAACACTGCTGTTCTTCTAGTGTAGTTCAGAGAGGTAGCTAGCCTTTCTGGTTTGCTCTGGACCAAGGGGTTTCCTGGGACATGAGACTTGCCGTGCTAAAGCTAGGTATCACCCAGGCAAGCCAGACAGTTTGATCACTCTTTGTCCTCAAGACCCTTTCAGGGTTTCTGTGAACTCAAAATTTTTTTCATAGTAATATTAAGACATTTTTTGTTTCTTTAACTCTCATTCTCACTCAAGTATACAGTGGAGTTTCCAGAGGCTACCAGAGGTATGTTACAACAGATTGAATTCAGAAGCAGATAGGAGAATCCAGTGGGCTTCTACGAAGTCAGACACGAAAAGATTTGCAAAAATGTAACACATCACCAGTCTTCTCACTAAATTTTCTTTGTTTTGAAAATCATAGTTATTTTTCATAGAACATATTATTTATTTTACCATGTAATGGACAATTTTTTAAAATGAGTTAATACATGTATTATAGATTTTTGTTTTAATTTGTAATATAATAAGTACCAAGAAACATAACCTGCATAAACAAAGGCTTCTTGGGGATGGATCTTCAGTACCTTTAAAGAGTGTAAAAGGGTTCTGAGTCCAAAAAAGTTTGAGATGCACTGCTTTAGAATTTTCCTTCGTGAAAGAAGGAACTTTCGTTTGTGAACAGTGTCATACCCTGAGCCTTTTAGCAGGCTCCGTTTATGGTCTTCGTCTTGCTCCGGGCACCTCTGTGGGTAGCCACACTGCTTCCCTGTGCCCTACTTTCCATACATGTGGAGTAAAGGAGGGTGCCGTCAGGTAACTGGCTTAACCTCACTCTAAATCACAATTGCTGAAACTTGAGCAAAAGAACAAAACATCTGTGGTAACTCAAAAGGAAGAAACAGTTCCATCAAACTAAATACCCATCCCATCCCATCCTATTTAATGGAAAGAACCTTATAAAAATAGTAAGGGTATTTTTTTCCCTCAAAAATGTTTCCTCAAAACTAACTATGTTTTGCCATTAATGCTATTAGTGTATTACCGACTGTTAATATTACTGAATATAGATAGACCACAGGACTTCACCTAGCAGTGTGAGACCAGAAATAATTCTTGTTTTCTTCATTTTATGGGTCTGGATTACTGTTAGTACTGACGGAGTCAAAGCCACCTGGTTCTAGGAGAGCTCATTGTAGTATTGCTTCTGTTGTGATGACCCCCTGGAGGACTGGTTCATAGTGGACCAATATGGAGACGTGGCTGAGGGCTTTAGAACAGGTGACTGTTGTTGACCACACCACCCTAGCAGAATGTATTCTGTGTCAATTTTTCAACCTAAGCACTTTCTGGAGAGTGATAAATTATGGTAGACATTGGCTTGTGATCATGGCCAAAAAATCCTTAATATGAACTAAGTGAGAGAAAGATCCATGGGCAACAAACTAGTGATCTGATCATCTTTGTGTTGCAGTGAATTAGTACAGAGCTTTCTTTTTAAACAGTTACTTTGAGAATATTTTAGAAAGTTGGTTAACAAGTCTTTGATGTCAGATGGTTCTAGTGGTGCAAACTGTCCATGGCATTTTGCTATTTACTGAACTTTAGAGTTCAGTATCTTTTCATGGCAGTAAAAATGCATCAAGAAACTAATTTTAATGTGGCTGTGCCATGATTGATTTATTTAATCTCTATTTGTTGTCTCTACTTGGCATGTATAAATTTAAATTCCTAGAAATGGAAATGCAGAATCAAAAAAGATGCATGCATTTTTAAGAATTTTGATGTGCATTGTTTAATTAACCCCTGAAAGATGGCAATAATTTATAATTCCATAGTCATGTTTGAGAATATTGCTTCTCTGTAATTTTGAGGACCTGGGGATTATCTTTCTTTTAGACCTTTATCAATAATAACAGGGACCACCTTGGAACTCTGCTTATCTTCAGACCCCACCTCAGGCTATTTGATTTAGTCAGTCTACAGCGGAGCTCCAGTATTTCCATTTCTTATAGAGCTGAGATCTTCTACTCTGTTAAAGTAGAAAGAACATCATGTTAGGATTTGAAAGATAGGGGTTCAAGTCCTAGTTTTGCCACTCACTATATGACTATGGCATGTTATTTAACTTCCTTGAATCCTGGTTTTTAAATAGCACAAGGTGGTTTTAAAGACTGAATGAGCAAATGAATGTGTAATGGACTACGATGTTATCACATAGTTTTTTGTGGTTTGGGAGCTTGGGATTGAACCAGGTGTAAATTGACATTGTTGTCACTGTTTAAAGTACCATAGAGTTGGACCTCAAAGACTCAGGTGCATAATTAACTTCTCTTTAATTATGTTTGTAATTAAACCATTATGTTTGTAATTAAACCCCATTTTGTTTGTAGCAGGATGCAGACTGGGATCTCTCTCTTTTTATTTTTTATTTTATTTTTTTAATATATCTTTATTGATTATAGAGAGAGGAAAGGAGAGGGAGAGAGAGAGAGATAGAAACATCAATGATGAGAGAGTCATTGGTCGGCTGCCTCGTGCACGCCCCCGACTGGGGATTGAGCCCGCAACCCGGGCATGTGCCCTGACCAGGAATTGAACCCCTATCGCCTGGATCCTAGGTCGATGCTCACCTGCTGAGCCACGCCCTGCTGGGCTGGGATCTCTCTTTACTCTGTTCTCAAGTGTCCATTTAAAGATCCAGATGTACTCAGGTTTGAAGGCAGAGGTTTGCCATTTGTATTTAATAGATAGTACATATGACCAGCTATTGGCCAGCTACTCTTTTAATGAGCTCAACTTCGCTAGTCTAGTTCAGTGATTTTCAACCATTGTGCCTGAAGAATTTTTAAAACATACAGTACCTGACTATTTAGTCAGGGGCACTGACCTCCTTTTCTTGTAGATTGTCAAATTAAAAAAAAAAAATGACAGTAGCTAACACAACCAGTAGCCATCTGCTGTGAGTGAATCAAAAAGTATACCTATTTTTTTGGTCAGATCAGTAAAAATGTATTTTTTGGTGTGCCGCAGAATTTTAGTAATAGTTTATGTGTGCCATGAGATGAAAAAGGTTGAAAATCGCCGGTCTCGTTGATCAATGTGCTAGATAGATTGTAATAGGAAGCAAAAATGCCAGCCCATCTATAAAAACCGTGCTTGGTTGTTGAAAACAATTTTTCTAATCCCAGCTCACATACCTGTGATACACATCTACAACGGGTAAAGAACAAAAGCATTAATCAGCTGGCAAAGCACACCGTGTTGTTTTGTATTGATTTTGTAAGAAACAACAACTGTAAGTGCTTGGAAAATCATTTAAACTATTTAACTAAGATTATGACATTAAGAGACATATTTTAGTAACAGCACATAAGTTTAAGAAATTTTGTTATAAAAAATACCATGTTTGTGTGACATCGCATTTCATGCAACAAAGGTATGGAGAGAAAGATTCAGGAAGATTGAAGTGTGCGAAACATACCAGCCTTTGTGCCTAACACACATTAGCTCAACAAATGGAACAGTTCAGGATAACAATATTTAATGTGCCGGGTCAAGACTTTGTTTGAACCAAGGTATAGCTTTTTTAACAGACACTCCCTCTCCTTTGATGGGCATGGTACGTATTAGCTAATGTTACGTCTCAGAACAAGAACATTGGAAGAAACCCAAGGTACGCTATGAATGCTGTGGGGCAAGGGTAAATTTAGAGGGCAATGGAGGGGACTAGAAGAAGTCTTTATCCAGGGAGCTTGGTAAGGGACAAATGCCGCTACTGAACTTCTAGCTGGAGAGATGCTTTAGCCTTTTAATGTGACTTGCAGGCAGGGTGTGGCTTTTGATCAGGAGCTGACATTAATGATCAGGGTCAGCTGTGGTTAAAGCTTGTTTTTTCCATCATAAGAGGATCATCAGGGGAAAAAGTCAGTATATTTCAATACTGTAAACTGTTTTGGGCTGGTTCAGCCATTTGGCAGCCCTATAAACGGCGTAGGGTTTCATTGAAAGAATGAGAACTGAGAAATATATGTTCTTTGCCTTCCAGCTGAGGTGGATGCTGTTCCAAAGTAGAACTAGTTTCTGAGTGCTAATTTTAAGAACTGGATCTTGTTACTTTTTTCCTGAAAATATTATAAATATCATAAATAAATATTCTAAAATATGAGAAAAGTTTGGCATATAGATATATTTTTTGGTGTGAGCTAAATATGATGATTGTGAAGAAAATGTAAAAGGGAAAAAAACCACTCATCAACTCCAGTATTGGAGTTACCATCTGTATAAAATGAAGATGGGTTCTAGGTGATTTTCGAGATCGCGCTCAGTTCTAATGTTCTGTCATTTTATTAGTTCTCTTTAATATCCAAGTAGTATGCTTTTTATCCATATGTTTAGTGAGATCGAGGGATATTTCTGTCAGGATCCTGGTAGGGAGCAGTGACATCCTTTGAAAAGTTTAGCTGCGAAGAGCTTCATGAAGGGACTCTTTAAAGAGGTGTGGCCAGGGTAAGGGGACCAAGATGGGGTGAGGAGGCACCTGGAGCCTAGCAAGAGCAGGATGTCATGGTCTCTAGACCTCAAGGTCTTAAATGGTATTTGGGGCCATCAGCGAAGGTACCTGAGGGGGTTGGATGCTACCACTGTCAGATCTGTGGTGGGAGGGGAGAAAAAATAGACGCAAATACCTATTCTCTCTCCCTCTGACTTGGAGGGAGAGGTTCATGGTTCATGGACCTGTGGGAAGATTTGTGGACCCTGCTAAAAAGTGGCATATGCCACTTCCACTCGCATTCCTTTGGCTAGTGTCTGGACATACCTAATGGCACAGGACGCTGGGAAATGGAGCTCTGTGTGCCTAGAAAGAAGAGGACATTACCAGTATTGGTGGTTAGCAGCAGCCTCTGCTACAGAAGGATCTAGAGTGACTCCCAGCTTTCTGACCAGAACACCTGGTGGGCTGTGGTTAGGAAGCTATGTTGGCCGTCTTCTCTTCTGTTGGTAACTTTATCTATAACTCCTATCTTTTCCTCTCATTACTACTTTCTCTTCACAGGCTCTTTCTTGGTTATAGTCAGTCTATACAGATTTTATGCATCTCTCCCATTTTGTCTTCCCAAAATTTCTCTTTTCCTTTACCCTGGTTTATTATTTTCTTCATTATACTGCATGAATTATTTGTATGAATGCAAATAATTCAATTGTTTATTGTCCTCATTGGTATTTTGAGCTTTATTGGGCACTGACGTTTCCATGTTCCTCACTATATTTGTCCCTGGAACAGTAAAGGATCCACAGTAGGGTCTCAAACGCTTTCTGTTTAGAGGAAGTATCACAGGATTCCATGAGCCATTGTAACCATCATGCCCTTATCCTTTCTTCCCATTTTTATTTGTGCCCGCTGGGCGTTCTCTCCAATGCTTCACTCCATTGCTCTCCGTACTTTTCCTTTGCCCTCTCTGGTTTGATTTTTATTTTGCTTTATGGGTGTTCGAGTTAGTCTAGTGAAAGCTTTCACTGATGGAATCAGAAGCCATCCTAAAGTCTTAACAGACCGTTTTTCATTTTTAACTTCCTTTATATATTCTCAGGTTTCCATCTAATTGGTTGCTATTTATTTGTTGCTGATCGTTTCCTTGCTATTGTCCCAATTCAATCTCTGTTTCAATCTCTTGTCTTATCTCAGTACTCACCTTCTGTTCTAGCCAGACTGTTCTCTTGAGTTCTTGCAATAGTTTGGGGAGTTTTTTCTTTGTCACCACACCTTCCTCTTTTAGCTACACAACTTTTATCTAAATAATCAAAAATCATAGGTAAGGATCAAGTGTTTGCTAGGTGTTCTTTTTCTTTCTTAACTCTAACTCTGTTCTTTCAGTTTTCCATTGTTGTGTAGCAAACCACCCACACTTAGGGTGTAAAAACAACAGTGATTTTATTATATTCATGGATTTTGTGTAGCAGGAATTCAGAGGGGCCAAGTGTCCTTGCTCCAGAATGTCTGGGTTCTCATTGGGGACTGTTCAAAAGGCTGGGATTGATTTGAGTGGCTGGGTGTTGGGAGCTGGCTGCTTCATTCACATGTCTGGTGGCTGGGCCGAGTGATTCGAAGGCTGGGACTGTTACCAGAATGCCTACACATGGCCTCTTCATGTGGCTTGGGCTGTGGCAGCTGGATCTGGGAGGAAGCATCTGGAGACAGACTGTTCCACGAGACTGAGGCAGAAGCTTCAAGGCTTCTTCCTAACTAGGCTCTGAAGTCATGCAGTGACACCTCCACTACATTCTTTTGACTACAAATGAGTCACAAAAGCTGGCCTGGGTTCAAGGGGAGGGAAATTAAATTCCACCTCTTGATGGGGGAAGAGCAAGGTCATACTGAGAAAAGCAATGTGGAATGGGAGATTATGTTGTGGGCCATTACTGGAAAATGAAATCTGCTACATTGACCTATATGTTCTTCATGGGATTTTCTCTGTTTAACTCAATGAGGTTGAAATGCCCTGAGGCATTGTTACTTGGAGTGTCATCCAGGGACCAGAAGCATCAATATTAGAAATATAATATCTCAGACCCCTGAGTAAGAATCTGCATTGATAAGATCTCCAGGTGTTCATTTACACTTTAAAGTTTGAGAAATTCCACCCTAGGGGACATTGACCATGATGTGAGCTTGCTAATACCCACCAAACAGCAGAAACGTAGTAAATGCTGAGGGAATAGTTGAACTGATCTGGATTGAGTTCCTGTTTACAAGCAGAATTTCTGTGCTTTAATTATATGTCACATACTATTTTGACTCAATCACGTTAGTTGCGATCTTGCTTATCCTTTTAGGAATAGTACATATATCTTCAATATGTATCCTCATAATGTATTATAAGGCACAATCCTAGGTTTAATAATTGATCATTAATCTCCTTGCCTAAAGAAGGTTAGGAATAATCATGTACTTTGGCATGTATTATAATGCTATTTTGAATAATTTCTAAGATCAAAAAGCTAGGTTCTTGTGGATTTTACATTCCCCTTAAACTTTTTTAATTGTTGGAATTTATAAATCTTTTTCTCTCCTGTGACAGCTATTAGTAGATAGTCTCTTTTCTTCTGAATGAAAGAATAGTTAATTTAAGATACCAACTCATTCTGCAAACTCTTAAGAACCTGAGAAATGTATGCATATTTTATTATATCTTTAGTAGATGACTATTATGTATTTTAATTATTACATAGAGTTCAATTCATAGGTTCCATTTACTCATATTTTCTTTAAATAGTCATCTTTTTAAAATTTGTTTTGGAGTAAGAGAATAAATATCCAAAAAGTCCTTTTGATTGGCACAGTACTGTTTAGGCAGTTTTCCTCCAACTGTAATTTCCAGACTACTACTATTTGCAGCATTGAAATGCTTGTTAAAATTGCAGATTTCTGATCCCCATCCCAGTCCTTTTGAGTCAGGCTTTCTGGAGTTGAAACACGGAAAAGTCTCTGAGGTTGGGACCCAGTTTCTTTGGCACACTAAAGTTTGCAACCTACTTTATGTTAGTCTTATGTTCATATCTCAAGTCATTTATCTTGGGAATAAGTGGGTCTTGGGATACTGGCAGGAATAATAGCTTGTCACATTCACATCTTTCTTGGGAGCTCTAATATTGAGAGATAATTTAACTGGAAGTCATTTCAGAGATTGTCTAGCAAAGTTCTTGTAGTTTTACAGATTATGAAATTGAGCCCCAAAAAGCTTAAATGACTTTTCAGAAGTCATATTAAGTAGTAGCAAAGCTATGACCAGAACCCAAATCTTGTGTAAACCAAGCGAGGTTCCTCCTTTATACCTTCTAAGACGAGGTAGGTTCATCTTATCTTTAAGCTTGGCAGTTAGGTATGTTAATGAAAAGATCATAAAGGAAATCTTGAGGATTTAATCAGAAGGGATCTACCAGTTTGCTGAATTGACCGTGTTTTTTAATAAATTGAATGTTTGCAGTATTTGATCTTGTTAGGGCTTTAGTTGTCTGACTTAAGTTTTTTCTTAGAGATTTTCTTTTATGTCCTCATAAACCTTATCATGGCTCAGGAAAATTACTCAGATAAAAATGCCTTAACATGAAAAATACAACATGAAAAGCCAGATATTGATCAGTTATGTAATGCACAGAATTTACAAAGTAAAAATGAACTAGTTTTTCAGGAGAAGCAAAACTGCCTTTTACTATAATGTGGGAGGTTTTTTTAAATTTATTTATATTTTTTCCTGGATTCTCACAGAGAAGACAGTGTAGGATTATAATACTGAGAGAGGTCCCCAACAACAACCATACTGTTACTGTTAGCTTTCTTGGCTCTCTTTTTGTGTACTCTCTTTCATCATAGGCTGATAGGTTAATACTTTATACAGTTGAATGAAAAAAGTCCTATTAGGGGCCCAAATAACGGTGGCCTGGCTTAATGGAGGCAGGGGCTGGTAATGGAGATTAGGGAAAATTAGTGGAACTGGACTGGATGCATAGGAAATCCTTCAGTCTTTAGGAAATTCTCCTAGAATTGTATTTTTTGCAATCTAGATTTTGATAAGAATCAGGCAGCAGAGTTTGGAGGCTATGCTCTCTAATGAAGGAACTGAATTGTTGATATCCAGTATAACTGATTAAGGTTCGATTGTTTGCCTTAGCAATTAATTGAATTGTGAGTCAAGGTAGCATAATCTATCCCTCCTCCCCCTTTTTTATTTTGAAATTTAGTACTCCTGCCATAATACCTGACTGACTGGAGGGCCTACTCATCCCCTTCGTGGAGGAGATTCTACAAACATACATTTAGTGTTAGTTTTCAGGGCATTGTGTTAGATGCTGTCGAGATTCAGAAGTCATCCAGAGGATCATTGTTGAATGGAATGGCAGCCAAACCCAATATAAATCTCACTTTAATCAGATTTATATTTTGATTTGGCTGACATTTTTTTCAACATTTCTTTATTTCTAGGCACTAGCACAGTTAACATAAAAAATTATAATAAAATATTAACAGTGATCAGTACCATAGAAATATTGATCAAATACTGACTGTCCAAAAAGAGTAAAAAATTTCTCCTGGCTTTGAAATAATTGAAGGCTTTATGGAAATCAGTGGCATGGCTTGGGGGGGGTGGTGTTTTAGCTACTTTTTAATCTTCATGAATTTTAGCCTAATGCATCCCATATAATTAAGCTTCTTTAATCTAAGTAGTGTTTTTGGTGAACAAATACAGGTTTGAATCTGTTCTCCTCTGTTTTCCAGCCCTTCTCAACTATTTTGCCTTCCGCAACCACTGTGCTGTAGAAATTTTGGGGATATCATTGAAATGCCCCCTGAAGTTCAGGAAAGATTTGGAATCCTCGTCATGTAATAATATCTGTCCACTTTAAGGATAAAGTGGAACCAGGCAATGTGTTCAGTTGGCACCTTGATACAATAAATGTTAGAGAAAGCAACGCAGTGAAACGGTGATTCTCAGAATGTGTTTTCTTGGAACCTTAGTGAGCTAAGATATAGCTGTTGAACCACTAAAGTATAATGATAGTTTTTTCAATATTACATACACATTCATTCTCTCGCACACATTAATATAAAATTTTCTCAGTGTCTCTTCCAGACATTTAAAACTAAATTAAGCTTAATTAAACTAGTTTAAAACTTAAACTAGACATTTAAAACTTATTACTGCTCTCCTATGCTATGTTAAAATTGTAGCCAGTTTAGCACAGCATAATGAATATGTAGTTCACTTCAGTTTGTTATTATATTACTTGGCACATATCTCCTGGCATTCCAAAAAAAGCTACCGAGCTCTACTCTCCTTCCTGAAAAGATTTGAGAATCACTGCAGTAAAACAATTTTGGGTGTCACAATTATAAATGAAACGTGTCCATAGCATAAGTTTTTTAGAATATCTGGCACAGGATTTTCAAGAAAATCTCAATAATTCTTGTTGGAATGCCTTTTAAAATGACTTCTCTACTGGTTTTCATTTTAAACCAAATCAAATACATTTTAGTCTTTTCTTCATGACTGATGTTTATTATTACCATCCTATAAAGGCTAGAACTTTATACTCGTTGTAGGGCTCTAACGTTTATAAGGGCACTCGTAGACATGATCTCATCTGAAACTCCCTGCGCCCCACACTCTGCTTTCCTTTGCCACTTGCACTCTGGTGAGGATTAGGGAGCCATCTAACCTGGTCTATAGGATGGGTGTCAGCTATGGCTTGAAGACCCCTCCCAGTGGGTAAGGAGTGTGGTCTTTGTGATAGCTCTTTCCATGCTCACAGGCTGTTTGGCTTAATTCTGAATTCTTGGCAATGTTTGAGTTGAGTGATGGAACTGGAAGAGACTACCAGACCAGAGGGGAGTAATGCAGCTGGATTTCTCGCATAGATCATTGTTTTCTAAAATCCCCTCTGAAATGCTGTCAGAGGGCCTGTGTGAAGACTTAATTAAAGCATAATAAGGTATGCTCAATATAATATGCTTAATGCCCTATTAAACATAAATACTGTAAAAATTATTCTGTGTTAAATTTTGGAAAATAACTTGAGAAATACAATAAATATTTTCTATTTGGTGCATGGGAGTAGAGAATGATAAATGTGCAGAGCTTTGTATTATAGAGGGAAATTTATGAAATGCTATCTTGATATCATATGTCATTTAAGTTAGCATTAAAGATGAATTAAAAAATGATTTTATCTGTTAAAACAGTCTCTTAGGACCATTTGTAATCATATGTGTGACATTTCTAATTTTTGTTGTTGTAATCCTCACCCGAGGATATTTTTTCATTGATTTTTAGAGAGATTGGAAGGGAGGGGGGAAAAAGTGAGAGAGAGAAACATCAGTGCGAGAGAGACACATTGATTGATTGCCTCCCACACAAACCCCGACCAGGGCAGGGATTGAACCAGCAACCCATGTACGTAGGTGCCCTTGACAAGGAATTGAACCCACAACCCTTTGGTGTGCAGACAATGTTCGAACCACTGAGCCACACCATCCAGGACACATTCTAAAATTTCTGAAGTTATACTTTAAAAGTTGTAAATTTCTGGCAGCATTATAAATAATACTAGTACTTAGCGTGCCATGGTCTGAGAGTTTTTGTTTTATACTTATTGGGTTGTATTCCTTCAAGTCTCTCTGTCATTGTATGTAATAAATATATCCTATGAAATAAAACTATGGGGACCTGAGAAAAGGGGAGTCGGTCATTTAATATTAGGGCCGGACAATGCATTGTCTTTGAGCTTCCAAAATATTTGTTGAATGAGTGACTACCTAAGTGACTATCTTAGTGGATAAAAGAGACTTTAATACTTAATTACTAGTATTGATGATTCCCCCCCTACTAACTATGCATGAGTAGTTTTGTTTAAAAATACGGGCACTTTTAAAATAATTGCTCCATTTTGGTAGCTACTGAGGGGAAAAATCAATAGTGTGGTGGGAAGGGCAGCAGAAGAGTCTAACTGTAATGGTTCCGTATAGTCTAGAATCTGAAATATATGTGGCTTTATCACCTACTCTTTCCATAAGTCTTTGTAACGTCTCTTCAGCCCCCGTTACTCTAATTAGGCAAGTTTGATGTCTAATTTCCTCCTCACAGTCTTCGTTCTTGGTTGTTCTTCATTGCAGTTACTTTTACTTCACCAAAACTCTCCTACTTAGATACCATGGCACTCTACTCTGCTTTCCTCCCATCTCTCTTGCCATTCTTTTCCAATTTCCCTCTAAGATGTTTTATTTTTACTTGTCCATTTCTTACATTACTTTCTTCTCCCACCCTCCCTAAAATGTTAGGCGCCTACTTTGAGCCAGTCATTGCTCTGGGCCCTGGGAAACAGCTGTGATATGTCAAAGCCCATCCTTGATGAAAATTATGCTCCAAGGGTGACAATCATCAAGGTGATGCCTTTAAGGGGAAAAAAAGAGGCTGGAATAGTGAGTGAAGAGGAAGCTAATTCATATGGGTGGAGTTAATATGTGGGTCCAGGGCCCATGTGGCTGGTGCAGAAGAGGAAGGTATGAAACAGGAGCCTGAAAAATAGACAAGGCCAGGCCATGTAGGCCTTTGTAGGCCGTGGTCCAGAGTTCAGATTTTAGGAATTTCCTGTATAGTAGGTTGAGGTGATAAAAGTTCTCCATAGCCTTGTTTCCCAGAACTGCCCGGCAGAGACCCTTCTCTGAGTGAATGGGGCACTCACTGCCCTCAAGCACTTTTGCACTTCAGATCCTTTGCTCAAACCTGAACGGTCTCACTTCTAATGCCTTCTGTCACCCACCAGCATGACAATACTCCCACCTTTTCAAGACCACCACAAGTTGAAACATTCTTTATCTCCTCAGTATACCATTCTTTCATGTAGTTTTTCATCAAAAATGTCCTGAAGACATGTTTTGTGCCAGCCTTTGTGTGGTGATTAAGAAGACAAAGGTGAATTAAGATAGACAAGTCTGCTTCAAGAGCTGCCAGTGCCTTGAGGAGACAGAACAGTAAATGCGGCATGTAGGTGAAACAGCCACGAATTTGTGTGAAGGGCCATGAAAGAAAAGAACGCATTGTTCTGAGTCAGAATGATTGACTGAGATGGGTCCTAATTTACTTGGGGGTAGCTAATCTATGTGGGGAAAAGGGAGTCAGAATCATTTTTAAGGAATTAACATTTAAGCTGAGACTTGGAGGGGAAAAAATTAGCTAAGGGAAATATGGCATGGTGGGAGAAGGGAGCTCTAAAGAGAACCAACAGCCTTTCAAAGGCTTGAAGCTATAAAGAGCTTGAGAACATCTAAGGAAAATCTAAACTCATCAAAGGTCTCTAATTTGGGGGCATAGTGAGGAGGTGAGAATGGCACTGCTTGAGGTTGTAGGGCAGGGCCAGGTGATCCAGGCCTTGAAGGCTATGGTAGAGAGTGTGGTTTTAAGTGCAATGAGAAGCAATTGAAATGTTTTAAACAAAAGAGTGGCATGGTTTTGTTTGAAGTTGAGACTGCCATCTGTTCATCAAAATCCATGTGTCTTTTCTCCCTGGGCACACAGCCAGATTTCATTTCCTGGCTCTCTTTGCAGTTGGCTCTGTATCCTACCCATGGAAGTAAGTGGTAGTGGTGAACACCAGGACTAAGGCTAGCTCACAACAACCTCCCATGTGGGCTTCCTCCTGCTGTTTCCCCTTCTGACTGGGCAAACTTGGGAGCCCATATTGAAATATCAGAGCATCACCCTCCACCTGGACACCTGTGTGGAGCAGAACCTCCTCCCAGCTCACCTAGAACTGCCCTGAACTTTTATGTGAGCCAGAAGGAGGTACCTGATGTTTCAGCTGTTCATGCACATTCACTCCACTCCTTACCACATTTTAGTTTATCTAAAATTAATACGGTATTTTGAAAGAACCATTTGGCTGCTGTGCTTGGTAAAAATGTGAGACAGTGTGAACAACAGCAGAGGCCAAAGTGAAGTCCCATTGTGACCGAGACTAGGGAGATTTCAGTTAAAACAGATTTTAGATAATTTTGGATTTAGATTCAACAGCTCCTACTGATAGTTTGCTATGTTTAATACGATTGAGGGTAAAAACTCACTAAATTTGACTCTCAACTGCTGTATCACTCACTTTCTGGAGTTTCCATAGCATACCTCATTGAATACCTTTAGGCATATATTTTGTTTCTTTGACTAGATTGCCCTCAACTGGAGGCAAACAAACCATGTCTTTGAGAATTTTTTTTTACACCGTAGTGTCTAGTACAGTACTTTAAAAAAAAATTAACTTTATTTAAATTAATGAATAAAAGAGTAGACTCTCAGATTTTCTGTCCATGGAATTATTGGAGGTCACATGACCCAGCTCTTACCTTGCTAATGATATTGCCTCAACCTGGCTTAAATTTTCACTACCTTCTAAGGGAAGTGTTCAGCTGTGTTAGGTTTTGTTTTGCTTGTGGTCTAGTGGGAAAAGTAACATCATGGAACCTGGAATTTGAATGTTTGCAATAGAAGGTATGGAGAAATGTCTTTTAAAGGCATGCAGGCTAATCTTCACTGCCTACCCCATCACTTTCAAGTGTCCCCCAAAGCCATTGCTCTTTGCTCAGAGTTGCTGAATGCTTCAGTGACTACTATTTCCATCCAGAGTTAGGCACTCACCTGGGAGAATCATTATAATCTATGAAGAATCTCAAGATAGGAGGAAGTTACATGTTTACTGTATTTGTGCTTAGTTTAGGTGTGTTTTATGAACATTATTAACCCATCCATACCTGACAAAGGCAAAACCAGTGATGTTAAAATGACTGGTAAGAAGGCATGTAAGAGTATGACACCGATGCATAATAAAAGTGACATTTGAAAAGCATGAGATCAGTGTTGGAAATTGTATTTGTAAAGGAGATGAGTCCATTGACAGTAAAAGCAACTCTGAAGGGTAAAGATGTAATCCGGCCACTTGTGAGAACACTGCATTTCACAGTACAGGAGTGGGGAATAAGTAATTGGCCAGATGAGAAAACAACTCCAGATGCTGGAGTGTGTGTGTGGCAGATTTATGCATACTATTGAATACTCGCTAGCTCACTGTTCTTTTTAGTTAAGGCCAGAGTTTCTTTAAGATAGTAAGGACTAAGCGTGGTGAAAGGACTTTGGTACTATTTTCTTGTAAGACATGGCCCCCTAGGTTCAAGCGCTCTTTATATGTACACAGCATCTAGATGGGTATAGAATTGGCATCTGGAGACACCATGGCTGGTAAGATTTCCCTGTAAGGCTTACTCAGGGGAAGGAGGGGATAGCATGTATGTAGCTGTTGGTAGAAGTCAGAATGGAAAGGAGACAGAAGACAGATATGAATGTAGTAGAAGAGCTACAGTCAGAGGTGTATTACTGAAAACAAATGCTCTTTGGTAAGGTGTACCTACCTTTCGTTTCTGTGTTGTTTGATACCAGAGTGGTAGAGACATTAGACCAACATGAATTAGAAAGGTTGAGAACCTCCCCTCCCCTATCATGTTCCATAAAGGCCAGTGACCTGTGAAAATATAAAATAAGTTAAGGACCTCAGAAGAAAAATACGACTAACTTCTTGATTGGATATATTTTTTTGAAATAATTATAATTCCCACATTAACACATTATTTCTTCAGATTTGTTTTCAAGTAAATAGACAGAAATTTAAATTAATACACATATTAATGTATGACCTTTAAAGTAGATAAATGTAACTATTTGACTATAATATAGACTTGATACTTAAGGAAGAACAAATTTCAAATCAAACAGTCATTTCGCTTCTCCTATCTTACTGAATTTAGTCCTAGTGTTTTCTAAATAAACAAAAGATGAAACAGTGAGAAAAAGACACTGAATAAAGAGGTGGGAAGAATTAAATGTAAAGATAATCTTTTCAGTGTAAAAGGGTGAAACTTGAGAAGGAAAACAATATATATAAACTCATGAGGCTAGACTAAGGTAGAACAAATATGAGTTAGTTCATATTACTGAAATTAGAAAGTTGGCGTTTTCGGTGAAGCAGAGGAGGCTAATTAAAGGGGGAAGTAAGTCTATGTCCTGAGTGCACTGTGGGCTTACTCCTGTCCAGTGCAGTGGTATGAAAAGAAGATGTAAATGAGTTAAAAAAACAGGTAACAGGCATGGGCAGAAGCGCCTATGAGTTGTTACAGGAACCTAAAGATGTTCCTGGAGTTCGCACACTCCGTGAGATTTCTTTTAGAGATAAAATGCCAAGTAGAAGATACCTATGCAGTTCCTTTGCAGTCTGATGAGATGTATACGTTGTATGATTTTCTTATTCTTGCCCAGTATAAAGTTCTTGTTCTACCTTAAATGAATTTTTATTCCTTTCACACATGAATTTATACCTCATGTGAATTACTGATATAACACCTTAAGCATTTCACATTTATAGCCCAAAGTGGAAGGACAGAGCATTAGTTTTCACAAATTATATTTTTACCTCTTAAAAAAAAGGTACTTGTGAGGTAAAGGGGGTAGATGTTTCTCTAAAAATTAACACATTTTATGCTTCCTCTAGGCCGGAATGATAAAAAGTGATGATGATGAATATTTCATTGAACCCTTGGAAAGAGGTAAGCAGATGGAGGAAGAAGAGGGAAGGATTCATGTTGTCTACAAGAGATCGGCAGTAGAACGGGCTCCCGTGGACATGGCCAAAGACTTCTACTACCGAGGTAGGCGCTCTGGCAAGGCTTAATAACTAACTGTAATTTTAAGATATGATGAAAGCAACTCTCTCATCAGTTAAGAGAATGTGATTGTCATGTGCTCTTATATAATGTGGAGGTAGCAGAAGAGGTTTGCAGTATTTATAAAAAATGAAATGTGGCTTGCCTTTCTAAAAATGCATATAGGGCCCTGACTGGTGCAGCTCAGTTGGTTGGGCATTGGCCCAGGCATCAGAAGGTTGCCAGTTCAATTCCCAGTCAGGGCACATCCCCCGGAGCGGGTGTGCAGGAGGCAGCCAATCCATGTTTCTCTCTCTCTCCTCCTCTCCCCTCCTCAGTCTCTAAAAATCAATAAAAATATTAAAAACATTTTAAAAAATGCATATAGGAATATATGCTATAGGCATTATTTTGTTCCAGTGCATCATTGTATCCCCAGTGTTTTTTATTATTTCTTTTAGAAGTTTCACATTAAAACTATAATTTCTCTAGCTTATATTAAAATTTGAAAATATTTGTGCTTCCTAGAAGTATCTAAGTTATGCTTTATTAATATTACTTAAAAACCATTATAATAGACATATTGACATGGCAAAGAGTTGTGTTTTGTTTTAAAACCATTGTGATAGGTATATTTGAAAATAAGTATGCTATTTGACTTGAAGGTCTATTTTCTAAAGCTTTTTACATGTGGAGAAGACAATGAGTTGAATGCTTCTGTTGAATTTTATTTCAAAGTAGCCTGGACCACTAAAGTCAAATTAAATTATGGCACTTGAATATTTTTGTTTATTTTAATGAAATCTGAAAGTAACGGCATTAAAGAGATATTTTTGGGTGTAAAATTGGGTATAAAAGTTTCCTGTATGAAGAAGAAAGGAAAATGGGGAATCTGTGTTTTAAACCAAATCTCAAAAAGTCTATATTTACCTTTGCCAGGCCAACTTTCTGAATTTCCGGTAATGGAAGTTTCCCCTAGGGAGATTTCAAGGATACAGATAATTTTCTTAATTGTGTTCAAGATTAGGAGTTGTTACCTAGTTATTATTTTGATCTTCAGATGCCACCAGCTTCCTTTAATATGCTGTTCTCATGGACTCATAAAATTTAAAATTAATTTAAAATGAATATGGCCTGAACATTTTTTGAAAAAGTTTCTGATTTGAAACAAAAAGTCTGTAATAATAGATATAGTATGAAATGTGTGCCTATCCTAGAGGGTCACTGTGGTGTAACAAAGAGAAGACACTGTAGTTAGATCCACAGGTGTAGGTAGTAGCTCTACAACATCAAGTTCTGTTTACCTTAAGTTAATTCTTTTCTGAGTTTCTTTACCTGTGAATGGAGTTAAAATACATTGCACAATTGTAATAAATATTAGAAATGACATATGCTTAATCAGTGCTGGATGTTGTTTTGTTATTAATTATTAGTATTCATTATTTCGTGCAAAAGGTTTACATGTTAGGAGTTTTGTTGAAGTTGAATAGTTAGACATCTCTCCTCTTCACTTGAATACATTACTGTGAATTCTCATTTATATTTTCATGTTTTAAAAAATGCCATTCTAAATCAAAGGACTAGTTATGTCAAAGGATCGACAGTAGGATACAGTGCTTTTTCTATAGTTTTGGCTGTTATACATTAATCATATCTCATATCCCTTTTGAGGCAACAGTTAAATATCTTTTAGAAAAGCATAGCTCACATGTTGTGGAATCATACTGGAAGACTGGAGATGAGATTAGTCACTGTGACTGTCTTTCTGTTTGCTCCATCTGTCACACCTATTGTTTACCAAGCTGTATCCTGTTGCTCCATTTCAATCCCTGACGGTATCTATTTCTGTAAATATCAGCTCTGGTACTTTTTATTAGTTTGCTATTTATAGGGACGAAGAGAAGATTATTTTTTCTTGAAATAAGAAAATTGTGAGAAATAATATGTTTAATACCTATTGTCTTTTTTTTATGTTAGATTAGAGAAAATAATTTAGTAGTCATGGTATATTAGTATAAAATAATTGAATGGGATTAAGGTAATTTGAGAGATTAATTTTTAAAATTATTTAAAATTTTATAGCATCAAAATCAGCATACCCAAATTTTATAATCTAGACACTAAGACTGTTTATTTTGCATTTTGCACTCATGAATGGAAAAGATTGCCATAAATGAGAGTAATAACATTTTGGAAAGGTTCTCAATGGTCATGGGCGAAAGCAAAAGGTATTCCTTTGTTGACTCTCAATTACCTTGAAACTTGAGCCAAAATAGAACTATTCAGTTCTCTTAGAATGTTCCATGATAAAACCTAATATGAGCTTAACAATTTTTATTTTCTTATGAAGTTCTGATTGAACTGAGTTACTGGTGATTCTCCTTTTGAGAATCTTAAATTGTAATCATATATTTTAGAAGTGTAAATCTCTTCCCTGGTTAAAAAGAGATTCAGATTTAGAACTGTAAGTGTGCCATACTACAACTTTTAAATTCTTCTTTTAACTCCTTAGTTATAGGAACTGAGAGCCATGCTTTTTCATGGACTAAATACAGCTAAAAATTAAGAATATATTTTTATACTATAGTCCATCATTTTAAAATGTAAAATCGAACAGGTTCTAGGAATAGAAAGGCATATTTATTTATAAATGAAAAGCATAGTATAATATAAAATAGCACTTTTTCTGGATCAATTCAGTATATCATTTTAGGAAACATGAGGTTTTTCCTTAAAATTTATAAGAGGAAAAAATACATAAGACTTACTTAGAAACAAATGCATTTGAGGGCCATGGTCTTCATAAAGTCATCAGGAGGGGTTTTGAGCTAAGCAAGGCACTCTGACCCTACAGTTTCATCAGCAGGGCCCCTGTACTGATAGACTGCATTTTGCTAGTTGTCACAGTAATTGCCTGGCTACATTTCTTGCTTTGTCAGCTTGGCAGCTCAGAACTGCCATTCGTTTGAGGTCTGTAGATTGTTGCAAGCATTCTAAATTAAAACCAATTATGATATGAACTAGGGGAGTAGTAGTGAGATAGAGAGAAGGAGTCTGATTGGATTGAGATTGAAGTAGAATTAATGGGGTTAATTGTTGGAGTACACATTAGGGTTGGAGAGAGAGAGACAGTGACCAAGGATGACTTGGACTTCTAATCTGGAAGACTAGAGAATTATCTTTCCAGAATTGGGGTATTCAAAATGAGAACTAGAAATAAGCTTGATGGAGGATGACAAGTTGGAATACATTAGAACATACTGCGTTTTGAAGATAAATTGCAACAGTGGGTGAAGTAAAAAATGCGTAGTATATTTTCATAATCACGTCCCAGCGTCAGTGCGTGGCCTTTTATACATGTTACGGTAGGGGTGGGTAAAGGTAGCTTCCGAGTCAGGGGAGAGCTGTTGGCTTGTGGCTGCTCCGAGTGCCTCTGCTTGCCTTCCACTTCTCATTCTCAGGGCTGTGTCGTTGAGGATCAGAAGCTGTACAATGCACAGAATTGGAAACCCATGAAAGATGCTTGCTACCTATCACTGTAGGAGCGGAGAACATTATGTCCTCAGAAAAACAAGAACTAAAAATAAAAATTATGTTTCTCCTACACTCAGGAACCCTAAGCTCTTTCACCTGGATGAATGCCAACATCTATTTCTATTCCTTCCTCTAAAAAGATTTATCTGGGTTTCCAATAAAAGCCACAGCTTTGAACCTATTGAGGTAATATATTGTGTGGTACAACTCAACAACAAAACCCCCCCTAACCATTCCCACATATTGCACAGATTCTCTTTCTTTGTCTCTTAATAGGGAAGTTGTGTTGTTTTTGAAAAATATGAAGAGCTGTTTAAACATATATTGAACTCAGAAAATCACAGATACAGTGTTCTGCTTCAGAATTACTCTTTTAAAATTATAAACCTGAAGCAGTTTTAAATTTGGTAGTATAAATATTCTCTTCCCTTGTAGTTCTGGCAGGTATTCATGACGCAGAGCACTGTCAGTTTCTCACAAAAACATACCACCTTTTTTATTAAACAACAACATACACTTGGCGTGCTTATGATAGCGAAACCTGTCTACTTCGTCATGGAGGGAGAGTTGAATTTCCTTCATTTTCTGAGTCCTGCTTTGGGAGTATGGAATTCACATCCATTTTTGGCATGTTTAGTTTGGACAAAATTATTTTATATTTTATGGTCTTTGAATTTTTACTTGTTAACAACATGGCTAGTAAACCATTAAAGGGTCATAAAGTTCACCTCCACCATTAAATCAGTCATCAGTTTAAGCTCAGATAAAAACAAAACAAAACAAAACAAAATATACCACTGACCATCTCTTAAGGATGTGTACATTGTCATTAATAAACAAGTTCGCTTTAGGCAGTCTATGTTTTTGGGGTTTTTTTGGGGGCGGGGGGCAGCTGTTACTTGTATGACATCATTCAGCTTTTCATATTTTTTATTTAATCCCTAGGCGCTTAGGCTTCTCCCTTCCAATTACAAACTATTCATTCACCAGAAGCTTTGTGTTAAAGTAATTTTTGTAATTACTTCCTACCAGTGGGAAACAAGGAATAGTAAGCCTTTATCTCCTGGCTTCCTTTCAGGATTTTCATTTTCCTGCATGAACCCAAGTGCTTGGGACGCTGGTGTGGTTGTCATGGTGCTGTGAAGGGGCCTTTGTCCCAGGTGGGAAACATGTACAAGTCTGAAATGATTTGGGAGTTGCTCCTGGTTGCTGGGGAATGAAACTATGAAATGAGAACCGGAATAATGGGAAGACTATTCCTTATTTTCGTGGTGCTAGGAACTTCCTAGGCACAGAGTCCTTCCTTGAATCTGTAGACACTCAATAGGTGCTAAAACCCTTTGTAATTGCAAGTTCTCATGACCTGTGCCCTGATCAAAGGGAAACATTGATAGGCTTGTAATACAAATGCACACACATATAGTAAACAAAAGACATTCATTTAGCAGATTTTTAAAAATTAAATGAAGCATGGAACATAGTATGTATAAATCATTAAGATCTGTCAAGGAACAACCATTCTTTTAGGTAGATGTTAAATGATAAAATTTTCACGACTGTGTAGTTTAGTTTGTAATCTGAAGGTCAGCCATTCATCAAGGCTAGTACCATTCGACTCATGGAAATACTAATCATATTTATGACATTCCTTTTCAGTTAGGTTTTCTTAATTCATAATCTAGGTATTTATAACAATTGTTGAAAAAAATTGAGAGAATTGAAGATTGAGTTATTACATAAAGTAATCAGGAAGCAGAGTGATAGTTAAAGAGCTTTCAGATGTAAAACATAAGGGTAATTATTTCCTTTTATTAAAATGTCTTACTGGGGCTATTCTATCCCTTCATGACCAGGTTCAATAAAAGGAATTTGTTTATGAAATAAACTTCATATTTTTCTAATAAAGAATTGAAATGGAAAGACAAACTGTATTGATAATTCAGAGCTGCTGGATTACTATTTCTTGATGCGGCATTAATGGAAAAAGAACTGGAAGGTTTTAGATATATCTGGGAAATTGAAGTGCAATTGAAAGCAGTTAATTTATATTAAGGCAGAAAGCTAATTCAGATAACTTAGGCCACGTCTCGATTCTTAAATTAAATGATTGCCTACTCAGAAGTAACTATAGCTGACCCTTGAACAACACAGGGGTTAGGGACACTGACCCCTGTGCAGTCAAAAATCTGAGTATAACTTTTGAATCCCTCCAAAACTTTACTATTGGCCTCCTGTTGAGCAGAAGCTTTACTAATAATATAAATAGTTGATTAGCACATATATTATATGCTATATGTATTATATTCTTTATTCTTACAGTACAGTATGCTACAGAAAAGAAGCTGTTATTAAAATCATAATGAAGAGAAGATACATTTACAGTACTGTGCATATTTATTGAAAAGTATCTGCATATGCAGGTGGACCTGTGTAGTTCAAACCTGTGTTGTTCAAGGCTCAACTGTCTTATCAGTTGACTCTCAAGGGAGCAATTCATACCAAGAAGGAATTTTGTTAGTAATTAAAATACATTTATTCTTTCTAAATATAAAATATATCCTATTATCAAACTATGCTTTTAGTGTTTGGTGTCATTCATGTCAACTGCTTTTGCTTAGGAGGGATTAAGTAACACTGACGGCGCCCCTGCCAGGCGTGCCCGCTGAAACACGGGAAAGCCCGTGCTTGCTTTCTCTCCATGTATGACTTACCCACTTTCATGTTAGTAAGTGGGAAGCATTTGTGTAAGGAATCCAAGTAAGTCTGCAGGTTTAGTAGTCTTTTGTTTCATTATTTCTAATGTGGTTGATATTTTAGAAGAAGATAATTTGCTATAAAGTAGATTTTCTTTATTCTTTATTCTTAATTTTCTTTATTTTTGACTGTTTTCTTTTCCCTGCAGCTCATCAGTCATTAACTTTATGTAGAACAGTTATCAATGATGATTATTGTTACTCACTTCTGAGCGTCTTCATTTGGTATTTTGTAAACATTTCCCCCTGTGGTCCCTTCGCCTGCCTGCGGAAGATTCAGGTGTGTCTTTCTCAACCCTCTTTTTCTTTATAGGATCACTTTTTCCCTGTCTCCCTGCGGGGCATCTTCCTGGTGGGTGAGGTGAAGGTTAGTTACATTGAAGAGAAATGCAGTAATGGCAAAAAAATAAGCGTAGCCTTAAATCATTTGCTTATTTCAAAATTGTTTGAGATGAGATGATGGGCACTGTGAATTAACATGTAAGAGCTACACTTAGGTCAAAATAAATGCTCCTTTAATGCAGGATTCTGCAAGGGAGCTAAATAATTGGTTGTATTTTTTCTGGATACCAGAAGTTTTACTCAGATTTCCATTTGCTCTAAATATCTAAATTTAAAAATTCTTTTTTTTAAAAAAAAAAATCTTTATTGATTTCAGAGAGAGGAAGGGAGGGGAAGAGGCAGAGATAGAAACATCAATGATGAGAGAGTCATTGATCGGCTGCAACCCGCAACCCAGGCATGTGCCCTGACCGGGAATCGAACCCCGATCTCCTGGATCCTAGGTCGATGCTCAACCGCTGAGCCATGCCCGGCCGGGCAAAATTTAAAAATTCTTAATGAAAATTCTTGAACTTGGGACTTTGTATTTGATAAAAATATTTGTTTTAGGTGTGTTTCGAGCCATTTCCCTAAATGAGAATGTGAAGTTTATTGCAGATAATTATACACAACACATTCCTGTGTCATTTTCCACTACCTTACTGTGTATCTGCAAAAATCTTAGACATGTCTGAATGATACATTAGTTAAATTTTTTTCACCTTTTAGAACTATTGTAACCACTTATATCCCCCCCATTCATGTATTATTTGTCTTTAGACTGAGATTTTTGTTCATCATTTCAGAGCCCTGATTAATAAAACCAGACATTCTAAACCTTTGTATATATTCTTTTCCAAAGGACAGTCTTTAATTCTACGTGTTTTTTAGCCAATTCCTGTGGAAGGTTTTGTTTTTTCTCTAGGGTGCTTCATAAATTGCTGTGTGCTCTTTAAGTGTCAAGAATCATGTCTGTGTAGGAGTAAAACTTTTGCATTCTACCTTCAGTCCTCTGCCTCAGCACTTTGGCAGGCTTTGTTTTCATGTGTTATCGGGTCTTACCCCATGTGGTAAAATAAATAAATAAAATCAATATCTAATAATGCCCTTTTGGTGAAAAAGTGAGTGATAAGAGCAGATTCTCTTTATGTTTTCTGCCATGATACCTGCACTAATAAAATGCCACTCTACAGCCTTCTAATAATGAAGAATTAGGATATTAAAGCAGCTTTTAATTTATTCATCCCCAGTTTTGGATCCCATATATAGATAAAGCCAATATAGGCATTCGATGCAAATTAACATTGTCGTTTCTCATTCCATGAGCCTGGGCATGGCTTTGAGTCCGGGGGATATCCCTGTGGACATCACTGGTAGGTTTAGTAAATGCCCCTCCCTATTTATGTTTAAAGGGGTATAATTAAGTTAGCCAGCCTGGATATGTTGTTTTGTCTCTTTCAATGTCCTTCTCTCATCTGTGATGACCCAACATTTGAAAAGCCAATAGATGCATCTGTATGGTTGTCATAGGGTTGCTATCATCTGAGTTCCTCTGGGTATCTTTCCATCACTCACCAGAACTCTTTCTCTTAAATTAATGGAAGAAATGTTCTAACCTCCTCTCATCTCAGACTTACACAAATTATTAATGAACACTTATGATATACACTAGGATTATTTTTATAGATCTGAGGCATGGACATTGGACAAAATAATCATCATCATAATCACCCAGATTTTTATTCTTAAATGAAACCCCAACTTTTATGGGTTTTTTAATCTTTCCCAGTTATATGGCCCGAGTTACATTGTAACTCACACCTCAACTCAGAGCGTGCTCAAGTGCATCACTCCTCTCTGTTTCTTCTTTTTGACCTTCTGACAACTTTGATAAAGCAACTCAGATGATTTGAATGAACTTCAAATTTTGTATTCTGATTAGAAATAAGTAAATGAGAAGCCAAGAATTTACGCTAAGTGGTAGGAATTATGAACATGGACCTTCCTTTTTTTAACAGTGCGGCTGCATTGTAGCACATATTCATTCTTTACAAATACACATGGAGAAAACAAACAAAAGGACAAAACAGGGGAGAAAAAAACCCTGCGGTCCTACGATGTAGGATGCACCTTATTTGCTTTTGTACATGTGTTTTGCATGTTAGCCAGTATGGGCTGCTTTGGCTG
Source organism: Miniopterus schreibersii (assembly GCF_964146895.1). NCBI lineage: Eukaryota > Metazoa > Chordata > Mammalia > Chiroptera > Miniopteridae > Miniopterus > Miniopterus schreibersii. Next base: position 40,440,040 of record NC_138101.1, on the reverse strand, counting down.
GCTGAGTGGGTCCCGCAGGGCTGATATTCCTTGTCTGCCTGGCTGCTGCTCGGCCCGCTGGCGTTCACCGAGTCTGCTCCCCTGGCGCAGCGGACCACCCCGAGTTCTGGCTAGGAACCCCTGCACCGGCCCATGTGACCCACCCACAGCCTTTGTGTGGACCGTGCTGGTCCTGGGTGAGCAGCTCCGGCAGCTCCCCAGGAAGCTCGGATGCCGTTCCTGCTGCACAGGAACCGAGGGGAGGCATGGCCTCCTCGGCTGCCACCGGACTGATGCGATTAAATGCTAGCAGACCTGGAGGTGTTCTCCCGGCCCCCAGAATAGTTCAGGAAAAAAGGCTTTGGCCTTGGAGGTCCTCCAAGAGCTGTACGTTTCCATTCCGTGTCCCTTCTCTTCTGAGCGGTGGCCTTGAAAGGCACCGGGAAGGAATGAGAACCACTGTCTCCTCGCGGCTGCTTGTGTCCCTTGTCCCAGGAGCAGCCAGAATCTAAAGAGCCACGCTCGCCTCTTCCCTCCTCTGGCTAAGTGCTTCCCCCACTCCTGCAGCCTCACCGTGAGCCTCGGGGCTCGCGCTTTCTCCTAGGAGGAAAAGCAAGCACATGAAAAAGGCCTGTATGTTCCCATCTCCAGGCCTGGTGCCGATACCCGTTATATGAGAACTAAGAGGCTTAGAAAATCCTCTCTCCAGACAACCTCGCTTACAAATCCCTTTTCTTTTGAGAAATCTGAACTCCCGAAGTTGACTCTCGAGTCCCTTTATATTCTTGAGGCAACGATCCTCGCGTCGAGCGGCCTCTACCCCGTCCCCCTCCCAAGGCCTCCGGTCAGGGCCTGGGGCGATCAACAAGTAGGGTCGTCTGCACGAAGGCGGACGGATGAACAGGCCTCTGCTAGAGACCATCCGCTGCGCAGATGCGCGTTTCCGTGGCCCGCAGTGTTGTAGCTCCGCACTGGAGTCGGTCCAGAGACCATATGTATCAAGGGGTTGCTGAAACGGCTCTTATTGGAATCTTTTCCTCCCCCATTTTACACATGTGATTTTGGATAAATATTAAGACGTCAAATGCCAAATAGCAAAAAACAGGGTTACAAATGGAATTAATGTCGGAAAAAATAAAGTTATCTCCATAACTTTAAGCATACATTACCACGTGATTTGTAATCTGAAATGCATCACAAATACAGCTTTAACATCCTGAGGACCTTGGAATCTTCAGTTTTCCAATGTTTTTATGTCTAAATTCTGAGTCTTAATTGTACTTTACTATTATTTTCTTTTTCTAACAAATATCTGCAAATATAGAATTTTACCCCAAATTTCACAGAATTTTATTCATGATTAAAAGAGGAAATTGAATTTATTTTCTTTGTGACTATTAAAACCTGATGTTTTGTTTATATGATTAAAAATAAATTATTTTTATGCAAATTAGAGAATAGTAGTATAGTTATCCTGAGCCCATATACTTACTTTTTCAGATTTTTCTAACTTTCAGTCCTTAGATAGAAGAATGGTGTTGGAAGCGAAAGAGGTATCATGACCAGTCCTCCTTCAGTACAAATAGGGAGGTCATCTGTTTTAGTCTTTTACAATTCTTGGCAATAACAAAGGAAAAATTAATAAGGCCAGTCATGAAGGCAGTTTCTTACCTTCGGTACCCAGATCCAGTGACTAAAGCTTAAAGAACAGTTTGAATGTGACATACGGCAGAAAAACTAATGGGAATGGGTGATCACAGTGCTCAGTATTTAGTCCCTTACCCTTATATTTCTAGGTGTAGGGGCAGAATGTGCTTATTTCAGAAAACTTATTTTGATTAACATTAAGATGGGATCATGCACATTCTCTGTTCAGCCCCCTTTCCACACACACTCTAACCCCACCTATGAAAACGGCCATTCCTACAAAAGGCGTTTCATAACCAAAGGACGACAGTCCAGCTGTGTACATTTCTTAGAGTAAAGTTAGCCAAGGCAGATCCTGGATAAAAACAGACTCAGACATTTGAAAATGACCTCTTGAGCCAGTTTTAGAATTAGATCTTCAACCTGGTTTTTAGAAGACTAAAGAAATCAAGAATCTAAGCATTAACTTTTTAATATATACAAGACTATTTAACATGTTTCTCTTTAACCTTTACTATTTCCCATCTCACAGAAAAGGAAACAGGCACATTTTTCAGCCAGCTTATAAAAATCTAAAACATTTATCAGAGATGTAATACATGCCCATAGTTTATGCCATCAAAAAGTATGAAAACATGGGAATGCAGACTGGTGCAGCCACTATGGAAAACAGTATGGAGCTTCATCAGAAAATTAAACATGGAACTGCCTTTTGACCCAGTGATTCCACTTCTAGGAATAGTCCTAAGAATTGTGAAACATTAATCAGAAAGACTATATGCACCCTTGTGTTCATAGCAGCACAGTTTACAATAGCTAAGATCTGCAAACAGCCCAAGTGCCCATCAGTAGCTGAGTGGATAAAAAGCTGTGGGACATTCACACCATGGAATACTATGCAGCTGTAAAGAAGGATCTCGTACCCTTTGGGACAGTATGGAAGGACCTGGAGAATATTATGCTAAGTGAAATAAGCCAGGCAGAGAAAGACAAATATCACATCTAAAGAACTTAATAAACTGATGGACAAAACAGATTCAATGACATGGAAGCATGGATCAGACTGACAAATCTCAGAGGGAAAGGGGGGGGGCGTGAATGGAGAGAGATTAACCAAACAATTTATATGCATATATGCATAATCCAAGGAAACAGAAAATAGTGTGATGAAGGACTGGGGAGGGGGTGGGTGTGGGGTGGAAGGGGTCAATGAGAAAAGGGGACATCTATAATATTTTGAACAATAAAAAAATAAAAAGTATGAAGACATAATATGAAATGATTGATGAGTTTCAGATAACCCCCTAGTATATTATTGATACAAAATGCATTATTTTTATTTTTCTACTAGTTCCTCAATATATGTTCTCTCATCAAAAGTATAGTATACTTCAATAAAGGTTGGTAAAGAAACATACAGTTAAAAATGAATCATTTTGCATTATAATAACTGAGCTAGAAACCATGTTATGTAACTTTAGAGATATTAGTGTTTGAGGGTCTTCAAATATATTGAAAGATACCTGGGTTTTGAATCAAGATTCAATCACTGAGGAGAAAGAAAGACATCTCCAAGGAAGGAAAAAGTTTAGGTGCTCTCATTGGTGATAGTATGGTGATACTATTATTAATAGCTATTAATACTAAAAGTGGAAAAGGCACCTATAGAAATCATATTACCTCAAGGTTTATTGTTATATAATAACTAATTCAATCAGATTGTTTCAATGTCTAAGCTGTTATTGATGGGGTGAATATTTTTTTCACTTTAGTATAGTTTTAGCCCAAAGGCTTACTATTAAGGAGCTTTGTGACTTAAGTCGAGTTACTTAATGGATCAGTTCCTCCGTTTCCTCACTTACAAGGCAAAGAAGGCAATAAATAATAGTACTTACTTTAAAGGGTTGTTCTTTGGATTATTCTAATATTGATGTAAAGCATTAAGCATTAGTTCCTGGCACTTACTAAGCACTCAGTAAAATTTACCTTTTAGTACTCTTTTATCATGATTACGTTTTTCCATCATGGTAACTTTATAATCACATAAGTGTCATTAGCCATATTTCCTTGAGCATGTGGTTTTTAGGTTCGCACCCTAGCATCACTTGTGATTTCTCCTTTTGGTGTTATGCACATGCTCTCTCTTGGCTCTCTACTCTCAGCTCCCAGGAAGTTGCTCTCCAATAGAAACTTCTGTGGTGACGAGAATGTTCTGTGGTTGTGTGGTTCTGTATGGTAATCAGTAGCCTCATGTAGCAATTGAGATGTGACTAGTGGACTGAGGAGCTGAATTTTTAGTTTTATTTACTTTTAGTGAATTTAAATATAAAGAGCTGCATGTGAGTAATTGTTCCTGTATTGGACAGCAAAGATCAAAGGTTTTCACCATGGTGTATATCTTCTTTAATGGTTTCAAAGTTCTTTCATAAGCCTTCTTTGAGTTTCCCCCAAATTATATGACATAGAGTAAGTGGGATCACCCTAATTTTCTTACTTTGTTCAACATTGCTATTTCAAGGTCTAGCACTGGACCTAACACAGAACAGATCTTCAATAAATGTTGATCAAATGAATGAATGAATGAATGATTTTGATACTCAGAAATGTTAAGTACTATACCTAAGGAAACTAGTTTAAATTTTTCTCCACACTCTGAATTTGATGCTAAAGTGCAGGTTTTGCAAGTATTTTTAGAAGTGAGCAAAAGGATCTTTCAACTGAAATTTGTCAGGAAGGTCAAAAATGAAATAGTCTGTAAGACAGCCAGTGTGACATGCAAGAAGACCCACAGGGCCCAAGATTCTCTGTAATTTGTAGGAGAAAATTCCAAGGAAGATAATCCACAAGCGCCCTTTTCACCTCAGATGTTTATCAAACCCAGACTCTGTAATGACGTTTCCTGCCCATGGCCTGAGGGGACTTCATGACACAGTTTGTGGGAGTACCAGAGGTCGGTGGTTGAACGGAACTCAGGAGAGACTGTGGGGTGCTCCAGATTTGTGAGTCAGAGCTTACTTACTGAGCCACGATGGTGCCTGTCACATTTCATTTCTTCCCCTTACTCTGAAGGCATTTTTTCATCTTTATGAACTTTCATGAAGAAGCTGCTCATGGGTCTCAAGTGGGAGACACAGTGTACAGATGGATGATACAGGTCTCCTCTGTCTTCATAAATATTTGGTTGGAATTAGGGCCCTTTGCCCCTTTGTAGATATTTGGTTTTCATCACCATTGTTGCCAAGTTTCTGTAAAGAACATATTCTTTTTTTGCTCCTTTCTTATCATATATTTTGCTCCTTCCATATCATATATTTTTTAATTTTTCCTTTCTTTTTTCTTTTTTTTTTTGCTTATCACTTATTCTCTTATCCACCCTCCACCCAGCTTGGCTCTGATCCTTAGCACTTTCCATAAGTAGTTTTCCCCATATACTGAAAGACACTTAAAAATTTCAATAGACTTTTTTTCTCGGCACTTATTCTCCTGCACCTCTTCCGGACACTTGATAACATTTTGTTTCTTTAAGTTTTCTTAAGTTTTCTGTTCTCATGCTCACTGTAACTCCCTTCCCCCTTTTTACCTCCGATCAGTTATTCGAGGGTCTCTTTTCTCTTTATCATTTAGTAGTGTATTTTCCCTCATATTTAATTTTATTTTGCATAGTTTCAGAATAGATGCTTTTTCAATGGCTCCAAGTATTATCTCTACTGAAGATCCTTAAGTCTTTCTTTATGTGGGTTTTGGAGCCTGACAGACCTGGATTCAAATAGTGGATTTGCTGTTGATTATCTCTGTGATGTTAGGTATTTTGGACAGCTCCAGGCACCATGGCCTCATCTAGGAAATTGAAATTTCATCTACCTCAATGCTGTGCTGCCCTCAGCAAGATGGATGGTCAGCTCAGTCTCTCTCACTTCCTTCCCTTTTTCTTTCTTACCACAGCCAAAACAACAGCTCTTCTCGTGTTTGTTTTAGGAAAGGCTAGTTAATACCAGTTTACAAATACCTTATTTTACAAGTTTAAAAATGAAACAAACAAAAAACCCAATGTGCTCACAGAAGTGATACAGTGACGTGTTTTAGAAGATCTGCCTTCCATCCTGGTGGCACATAGACTAGAGGGGTGAGAAAACGGAGGCAGTTTCGAGTTTACTGTGGTGACCCTGGTGAGGTGATGAGAGCAGCCACCATGTCTACTCCAGTGTGAAAAAGGAAGAGGGGCTGGGGCTGAGCACATTTTAGGAGCAGAGCAAAACATTTTTACAGGGCCACTTTGATGTGAGGCTGTTTGTGATCGTTATAGCCATTACGTTTTTAACTTTTAAAATTTCAAAGTCACATGCACCACTGAATGTCTTATACCTAATGTCTGAGCATAAGACTGAAATATGGGGCAGAAATCTCTGTTATATGTATTGCTTAGTATTTTTTTAAAATTTATCTTTATCGTGGAAAGTATTACAGATGCCCCCTTTCCCCCCATTGATCCCCTCCACCCAGCATCTGCCCCTCAAGGCCTACTCCACACTATACTTAGTATTTTTTTTTAAATATACAGAAAGCATCATTTTTAAAATTTGTTTTTGAAGTCATGAAATAATTGTGGATATTCCAACATATTGTGCTTCAAAAGTAATATCATGTGTCCATCTTCATGGAAGTTGAAAGAAAGGAAAGTTGCCCGGTGAGGTGTAGCGTTGGGGGAGACATTTAGTGAGTGAGACAGGCCTCCGCGTGGCCTCCCGTCTGCTGTTGCTGCTGTGAACAGGCTCAGTTCTGTGTCTGGAATATCTTCTTGTCCCCTCTAATTAGTGTGCACTGTTCAGCTCACGTGTCCTTTGCAATGAGAGTGCTTTTCCCTGAAATTTCATAGTTCTTAGAAACTCAGTTCACTTTTATACTGTGCCACACGCTGCCTTATAATGAGAATTATTTCATGTGTTTACTCTTTAATTCATAGAAAGCTTGTTCTCAGCTCCTGCTGTTTCAGTTATTTGCAAAGTGAGTAACAAGACGCTTTGAAGATGAAGCTGTGGTGTTCTGTTCCTATTTACTTTTTTCCTGCGGGCCTCGGTGGCTCCTTGGGTCGCAGGACCTGGCCCCTGCCGGGACTCCCTTCTCGGCCTCCTTCCCCAAGAACTTCTTCTCGTCGACCCTTCTCGTGCAGCCTCGCGTCAAGTTTGGCTTTTCCCTCTTTTCCCCTCTTTTGTATCATCGGTGACCTGTGTGGGAGATGCGCAGTGGCGTGTCTTACCCATGTTCGTCTCTGTCGAGCAACATATGTTCGACCGCTTATTACCTACCTGCATTTTGATGTCACACAAAGACCTTTAACTCAGCACAGCCAACACCGAGCTTGTCTTTGCCCAGCCGCCGATTCCCAAACTCTCTCTGCTTCTCCTCTTAGATCCTAGTCTGAGCGAATGGTACGGATGTTCACGCAGTCAGGCCTTCTGACTTTCACACCCTTGTCTAGCTGGTAAGGAAGACCCGTGAATTATACACCCGGAAAGCTCTCAAGATAGCCCATTCAGGCTCCAGGATTTCCACTTTTGTTCAGAGCCTCATTATTTTTTGTTTCAAAAACTGCAGCAGCCTCCCAACCATTTTCCTGCTTCTAAACCTGGCCCCCTTCTGCATTTTGAGACAGAATGTTACCAAATGTTGTGTACTGTGTTGTATGTTAACATAGTTCGTACAGGATGTGCACAACATGTGTGATAGGACATGCACAGAGATAGAAATGATAAAGAATGCAGTGAGTATTTGTATGTGTGTTTGCAACGTAGGTACCTGCCTTGGAAATTGCTGCTTTTGATTGAAGGCGTAGCGATCTTTGTAAACTGAAATATTTATTATGTCACTGTTTAGGCCAAAATTGTAAGTCATTCCTTATTGCTTGCTGGATAAAATGTGAATTTCTTAGCATTGTCCTCTGGGCCCTGGAACCTCCTTATTTTATCTGTGTTCCCCCTCATACTATTCATTAGTGACTCCCACTCCCCAATGTACATTTCTGCTTTGAACTCGACTACGCTCTAAATTCCCTAGACACACATTTTCCCCACCCGGAGTTCTTGTTTGACCTTATGTATGCTGGACTGCATCTGTTTTCCTTTTGGGATGTTGGCATGTATCCTTATATCAGACTTTACCTGGAAAACACTAGGCCATCTTTTTGAGAAGAGAATAAATTTTAGCCGTGGATTCTGTAGCATCTGAAAGGTGGGGATAATATTTCTCATATGTGGGGACTAAATAAGATAACCCACTTCAACCCCTGGCATATATCTTTGCCAATTTTAATTTATAGCCACCTCTTATTTTTGTCTTACCTCATATGATTTTCTCCCTGGAGAATAAAAATGAAAATTGTATTTTCCTTCAAATTTCTTGTTTATTTTAATTTAAGAGAGAGCTACTTTTTTATAATTAACCTCATCTATAATTGAAGAAGAGCCTACCATAAGAGAGATTAGAGGGGGAAGTTAAAAATTGGGTTGAGAAAATAATCTCTTAAGAAAGTCATTGTTCTACATGAATACTTTACAAAAAGATCTAGACAGTTTTTCCTCCCTATTGAAATTATACTTTGTAAAGCAGAGTTTCTTAGCCTGCAAGGGCATCAAGAAGTCTGCATACTCCTTGAGTTTAATTTTCTATATATGTGCATACTTGTGTTGTTTCTTTTCTCCTAGAGGTTCCATAGCTTTTAATAAATTTTCAAGGGGCCCATTATATTAAAAAAGTTTTGGGAAAAACTGTCCTCAACTGTTTTAATATTCTTTGAGTAATTTAATTTGATTTTTCAAACCATATGTATATATATGCTGGGAACTAAAGAGGCGAGAAATGGCTGTAATGTATGTGATGATTATGTGTGCTGCCTACCAGCTGCTGAAACTTTTAATATGAGAATATCAATTGAATAACATACCTATCACCCATAAAAAAAGCATAATCTTTTTCCCCTCTTAAATGTATGAGTCAACTGTTCTAGTCTAATAGTATCTATTAGCTAAACTTTAAAAGATATGTTTTGGTGAGAGGGAAACATGTCCCCAAATGCTCTCTTTCTAATAATGCAGAAGATTAAAAGCAAAATATGACCACCCCTCCCAACAAGTAGGATCCTTATGTATTTGCAAGTTTAGGAAATGTATGCCACAGAAATGAAAAGGCTTTGGGGAAGAGATCTTCATTATCTTAGCCAGCAGTGGTCTTCAGAAGCGATGACATCATTGTGGCTTCACTGACTTCAGGTTTAGGCAGGAGCCAAAGCCTAGGAACTGGGCAGCTCCTTTGTCAGACGTAGTTCAGAAAAGAAGACTCAAAGGGCCTCCCTTTGAGTCGTGGCAGGCTTTGCGACTCCTTTCTTGGCCCCTTTGTGAAAGCACATGACTGGACTTGTAGAAGATTAACCCCTTTAACATTTCAGTGAAAAATTAAACAGATGCAAAGCAGCTCCATCACCTTTCTCCCTCTCTGCTGTGAATTCAGTATTATGGTGGGCAGTGAATTATTTTGAATTCCCTCAGAGAGGCCAGGGCAGTCAATGGGGACTGTGAATGAGGGCCCTCTGAAGGGCTCAGTTGTGGGTTTTCTTGGGCTTTCACTGTTCTTTATAGCATTATTCCTCTGAAAGAGTTTCCTCTGAGAGTGGGGTCATTCTAGAGACCTTTATAGTGCTTGAAGTAATCCACCCTTTAATCTGTTCCTTCCTGTGGGAAAACCAGTATGAAAAAAGCGTGAGCTAGTATTTATGTCCAGACGTAGACTGTTTACTTTTAATTTACTATTCTTTGAAAATAGCTTTTTTTTTAAACTTTAGTTTTCATGAAGAAAAAGATTCCAAAAATGTTTTACATAGTTTGTGCTGATGATTTTATCTAGTTAGACATGAAAAATGAAGAGTTGATGTTCTTAACCTTGTTTCCTACCCTGGATTATTATTTCATTAATCCAGCAGATACTACATATTTTTAAAATTAAGGATATACCATTTTATTGTTATGAAATAAATGATCTCTCTCTCTTTTTTATTTTCCTGGTTCAGAGTTTGTTTATATATTTTGTATATGGAAAGGATTACATATTTTGTCATTATTTATCAAAATATGTTTAAGGATGACAAATTTAGCTCTTGACTTTTAATGAGAAAATTGGTGGCAGTGATAACAAATAACGTGGATTTTTTTTTGGAAATGGGATAGTAAAGGTGAGAGAAGACATTTGCTTGTTTTCTATTGCTCAATTTCTAAAACGCAATCACACGTTCAGGTGTTATATGTTTGAAAAAAATTAAAGCAATGAGGAGGACAGTGTATTAGCCTGGGAGAGGTCGTGAGCATTTATTCCAGGTTCTGCTTATTCTCGTTCAAAGTCTATAAAAATCATATCTCCTGGTAGCTTCCAATTCCAATCTAAAAACTCCAGGTCATTAGGAAGAAGGAAAGGAGGTAGGGAACAATCTTTCCATTGTAAAATACCCGAAGGATAGAAGTAGAATGTTTTTTAGGCACAATCTTTTGAAGAGAAAGAGTACGTCAAAATTTCCTTTCTAGTTCTTGACTCTTAGAAACAAAATAAATTTAGCTGCCTTCACTTATCTTTGAAATAGTGTAGAGTTTAAAAAAAAAAAAAAAAAAGTAGGGTTTAGTCAAAGAAGTCAATGAAAAAATGTTCTCTATTTCCTTGACCATTCGTTTTCCCTTCTAGAACTGTTCTTGGAGAAAATGGGCGATGTGCTCTAAGCCTAGCTAGCATCTTCCTAATGCGGGGGAATGCAGAGACAAAGCTATAAGGGTCATTTCCATTTTCAAATAAAGTGAATTTCAGTATAAAATAATGTTCTGATGTAATCATATGATAAGGGGGTGGAATTTTTTGATATGTAGGAAGGCAAGTAGAAATTGTGGTGGGCAGGTAGTGACAGATAGGGCTATCCTCAGGGAAAATGGATTTAGAAATACAGGGGTGGGCAGAAGTATGTTTAGAGTTGTTCACATGGAAAATAATATAGTAATTAATGAATAATAATACAAGAATAAACTGTTTCGCACATTCACAACTGTAGGCCTCCAGCCGCTTGACGCTGAACGCCTGCCGTGTGGCTGCTCCCCTTGTTCCGAGGTGGCACAGCGAGGCCTAGCTGTAGCCGCCCGTCCCGGGCGACGCTTGTCTGAGCTGCACAGTGCCCGGGAAGGGGCCTGGTCTCCAGGAGTCGGGAAACATGAGTTCTGATCCTCCTTTGCCTCTAGCAGTGAGATCTAAGGAGCTTGCTTCTCTGTTGTGCTTGTGGCCACCCTCCAGATGGACATATTAGGTTTTAAGCTCCTTAAAGCTTCTTTATACTCCTGGTCTTCAGCATGGGACCTAGCACCTGGAACATGCTCCCAATACAGTTTTTGAGTGAAAGCGTGAAAATATATCATTTTTCTGATTGTAAAAGTCAGGTGAGTTTGGGTGGCAAGAGGTTGTCCTGCTTCCTAGGATTCCTTCGAGCTCCTAAACCCGGATTTTAGATCATCTAGGTAATTGTTTCCTACATAAGCACCTTATCTGTAATAGCCTTGACGTGTTGTCCAGCTTCTGTGTGTCAGTAACCACAGCCTCACTATCAACGTTTTATGTGTTGTTGTTGTTTTTGGTGGTGGTTTTTCACCTGCACTATTTAACAAGTTTCTGGCCTCCAGTCCTGCTTCTTTTGGGGAAGGTTTTAATGAGATTCAACCCTAGATAACGGCTATTTTTGAAGGTCCAAAAATAGTTGAATACTGACAGTTTTCAAATGGTGCAACTAAAGTTCATTATCCAAACTGTAGTCACAGAAGTTTGGCTTTTCATTACTCCCCCGCCCACCCCCATTCCTTTACCTCTGTCTCCCCCAGCCCCTTCGTGCCCCTACTCACAATGGCTTAGATGAGCTGACCTTCACTTTCTCGGCTGGCTGGCCTATTTTATTACCAACCTCTTTCACCATCCACACTCCAGCTGCACTGAAATTCCAGTTCCTGCTGCTAAGCTTCCTCTTCAGTGTGGGCCTTTGGAAATGCCATTTCTCTGGCCAGTAATACTCTGCTCTTCTTTCCCTTTTCCTTTACTCCTCAACGCTGTAGCCTAGGTTGGTCAACACCCATTTTAGCAATGGATGAGAGATAAGATATACATAATAAATAAACTATTTCATATTGAGGAGTGAAAATTGCTATTGGAAAAAGGATTTTCTTTTCTGTAACTCCCCTGACCCTATATTTCACGTGCACCATTTAAATGATGGTACCCACAGCTGAACGCAGTGCCATGGATGTGGTCTGATGAACAGGGACTACAAAGGGGAAGAAGATGAGTGCCCTTGTTTGGGGCCCTGTAATTCTATCATTAGGGTTTTTTAAGGCAGCCAGATCTTTGAAAATGTGAGCTCATGGTGATTTTCCATTGCCCTAGACATAAAAGGAGCTTAAAAAAAAAGTTTGGCCAGAATTTCTTTTTTCTAGGAGCCCAGGAAAAAGGGATCATCATGGGGGAAGTTGAGAAGGTGTGGCAATTTTCAGGAACAGTTATTTTATTTTATTTTTAAAAAAATAGCTTTCAGATATTTATAGAGCAGCCTAGGAAGTGAAGCGCTTTCCCAGACAGGTGTTTTTGCTGGGCTTTGGAGTCTTGGTGTGGGAGAAACGCTACTGCAGCCGTCTCTTAATTCACAGGAGAAACATACCCTTTTGCTCTTTCCTGTATAATAACATCAGCTTTGCCAAAACTATGAGTAATCAGTATAGGAAATGTAGTTATTTTTGGTTGAATATTATGTTTTCATGAAGTATGAGATAATAGGAAATGAAGTGGGTGAAATAAGTAAAGTTAAAAATACAGGCTTTGGATCAAAGCCTCCTGGGTGAATCTGGACTCTGCCTCAGGCAGTTTACTTAAACTCCCTGTGCCTCAGTTTCTTATATATAAAATAAGGGAGGAAAATCAGTATCTTCCTCATTGGGTTATTTTGAAAATTAATTGAGATGAAGTGCCTTATGTTTCATAAACTTAACTAGCTATCAATATTTTCATATAATTGCTTTGGGTCTTTCTGTTTAAAGAATAGAAAACATTATGGATATAAAGTCCCACTGTTCATGCCTTTCCACTCCTTCCTACTTGAGAGTAATTCATTCACGAATTTTGATATGATTTTTGTGAATGTTTTATACTTTTACTAGTTCTTTATACAATATTAGTGAGGATTTATGTGCAGAAAAGAGTTAACATAGCAATCCTAAGACTGCTATCCTTAGAGAGGTCTGCCTGCAAGGTTTGTCCTTGGCTGGTACCTGAGACCTTGGATTTCAAGAGGTTCCCATTATTCCCAGAACAGATAAGAGTGCTCACTGTGCCTAAAATGTACAAACAACATGGTTGATGCCAACCACCTTCTTTTTTTCTAGGAATCTGGAAGTTTGGTTTGTGCCAGGTAGAGGTGGCCTGCACAACCAACCCCCCAGTAAAAACCTTGGGTACTGCTCGGCCAGTGTGGCTCAGTGGTTGAGCGTTGGCCCATGCACCAAGAGGTTCCTGGTTCGATTCCAGTCAGGGCTTGTGCCTGGGCTATCGGCTCGATCCCCAGCAGGGGGCATGCAGGAGGCAGCCGATCCATGTTGATGTTTCTCTCTCATGGATGTTTCTATCTCTCTCCCTTTCCCTTCCTCTCTCTCTAAAAATCAATAAAAACATACACTAAAAAAACAACAACAAACCCACGAAGAAACCCGTGGGTATTGGAGGAATTAGGTTGTGTTGTGGGGCTGCAGTGGGAGAGGGCTCTTGGAAGCTTGCTTCTGGTTTTCTCTGCGCTTTGCCCTGCTTGCCTGTGCCCTCTGCTGACTTTCCTTTGTGTTCTTTCACTGTAATCAGTCATACCCATGAGTGTTACTCTATGCCGAGTCCTGTGAGTCCTCCCAGGGAGTGACTGAACCTGGGGTGGCCTTGGGGAGCTGACAAAGTATAGCCTCTGTATTGGCTGGGATATAGGCTAAGTTGCTGCAACGAGACCCCAGAATGCAGTGACTTGAACGAGAAAGACATTAACTCACTTATTTTTCATGTGATAGTTTAGAAGTTGAAAGACCATTAGGCTGACCAGGGTAAATGGCCAGAGAGCACACACATAAGTTACTGGAGCTGGAGCAATGCACATTAGAGAGAATGTACGGGGACAGCCCTTCTATTGCCCATTGCATTCTAGGGCAGCACAGATAACTCTAGCAGACCTTTGTGTGTGTTTCCAAATGGTATTTATTTATTTACTTATTTATTTTAAATTGAATTTATTGGGGTAAATTTGTTTTCAAAACCATACAGGTTTCAAGGGTACAGCTCAATAAAACATCATCTACACTCTGCATCGTGTGCCCATTGCCCCCATACATGTATATACATACATACGTATATATGTGTACACACATGCACACATGGTTTTTTGCTTAATCCCTTCACCTTCTTTCATCCATTGTCCCCCTCCCCCCCCCGACAGCTGCCAGTCTGCTCCATGTATCCACGCCTGGTTCTGTTTTGTTCATCGGTTTATTTTGTTCATCGGAGTGCACATATAAGTGAGATCATATGGCATTTTGTCTTTCTCTGACTGGCTTCTTTCACTTAGCTAGCAGGTCTTGATGATAGGCTTTGGGCTGCGGTGCTTTGAAGCTGCACTGTTAGGGGAGTACCAGTTGATCATCTAGCATGACCCTGGGCCCAAACCCAGCAGCAGTGTGATCTGGCAGGACTTTGGCCTCCGCTCTCTACTGCCACAGTTTGGGGGCACACCAGCCTTGCACCTGGCATGATCAGGGGTCTGGGTTCCAGCCTCGCAGGTGCAGTTACAGCTGTGACATTGCCGGCTAGCAACCGGGTTTGTCACATCAGCATTCCTGGTTGAGAAGACTATTTTCTCCCTGTGCTGATGGAAAGGTTTTGAATATTCTTCTGTTTACAGATTGGTCAGTCTTTCAGTGATCCTGGCCTCAGTGCTTTTCTCTTACCCGCCTTTGGGTATTATACTCTATGCCCCTCTTTAACTGAGAGGGTACTATTCTTCTCACCCTGCCTTGGCAACCTCCTCAGCTGGCTGCTTAATGTGGCTTATACCTTGAAGAAGGTTTCTGGTTCCGCCTTTATTTCCGGTACTGGTGACTCCTCCTTTATTGTAAGGTTAGCTTTTCATTTAAAAGAATGTAGATTATGTTTCAGGTAGCACTTTTAGATATTTTTGGCAGCTGTTTTTTTAAGTTCATAATTTTTTTTTATTATAACTTGTGATTTTTTTGGTAAAGATTCCTACCAGCATAGCACTTGGGATTTTGTTTTTGCTTTTAAGAATGAGATTGACCAATTAAATAATTGAATACTCAGTCTATTTGACTAATTTATAGGGGGAAAAAATCAAATTATTGATCAGCTGATGAGTGGGCTGACTGTATATACCGACTCTGTATACTAAGTGTTTTCTTGGTAGCCAGCATAACAAAGGTCCTTAATTTTCTCCCTCCCTCCCTCCTTTCCTCTCTCTCCCCCTTCCTCCCTTCTCTCTTTTTTCCCCTCTTTCTCTCCTGACCTCTTTCTATGGTGATGTCTATTGACCAGCCCTAGCATTCTGTTTTTGGCTTTCTTGTTCAGGGAGTTGAAGATGAGTTGATCGTTGTTGGACCATAAAGGAGAACTGTTTTATAATTTATCCAGCTATAAACATTTCAGGCCTTTCCTTTTAATTTACCACTCCCTTCTAAAAATAGTTACACATTCGCATGGAGGAAGACCATCAAGGCAGATGGTGTTTTTCTCCAGCACAGAAGATGCTTTGAGATGGTCCCTGTCACACTTGATATAAACATATGGTTAAACAGAATATCCTAGCTGCTTCTATTGAAGAATGACTGCTATCCCTTTTGTTTTCTCTCTCCCTCAGCCCCTCTGTCTCTTCTTTCTACTACTCCTTTATTCCTTTTATTTAAAATGAAATTTGGAATTGCTTAACATCAGCTGCAAATAAGACCATCTACTCTGATAAACAGATTACTTAGAATCTCTTCTATGAACACTTGAATTCCTGGCCTTGACTAGATACCTTATACATTATTGCCATTGTCCCAGAAAAATAGGAACACCATGAAGGGGTGTAGACAGAGTAGAATCATAATCTCTACTGCACAATAAAAATACATCTCAGAATGGGCACATATGTATTCAATGGTGGAGACTGATGTTGTCTTTATATATGATGAGCAGCTTCTTTATTCAGTAAGGAGTAATATATTTTCAGTTATTTTCTATTTACTGACAAATGGGGCAGAGATTGGTTGCTAGTAATTACTTGGCAATTACCTGGATTTATGCTTTTATACTTTGATGTGAGAAAATTACTTCTTTAGTGTCAGATGTAGCTAAGTAACATTCTTTAAGGACTTGTAAAAACACTACTTTTTTCATCTTTTGTTAATTACATACTGTGGGACAGCAGTTAAATTGCATTTTTGAGTCTGAGTCTTTTAATCAACGAGGAAGAGACTGAACCCTTTGTGTTTTGACCAGCACCACTTAAGTTTCCGTAGGTAACAAATTCAAGTTAATTTCAACGGGAAGTTCTGCATTCACCATAGCAAGTTCACCCAGAACTACGGATGCCTCTTCTTACTAATTAACCACGTGCACTATAGCTAGAGTGAGGTGAGACTCATCCACGACAACCCCAATGTGTACCTGCAAGCTCGACACCCTTCCTCGGTGTCGGTCTGGAGGTGGCTTGACACCTTACACTGAGATTTAAACACAGAAATTGACAGATGAGTAGTACCTGGTTTGTGATGTCATTATTTGTAGAAGGTGTTTTCTGTTTAAGAATTTTTGTAAACATTTATGATAAATGTAAGACATAGAAAGTATAGTTGAATGAGTACGGGGTTCAGATTGCAGCTTAAGAATAGCTGAAATTCTGACAGTCACCAATCATGGGGCTACTTCTTTGGACCTCGGTTTCATGGTCTATAAAATGGGTCTAATAATAGGGGTGCCTGCCTCACATAATTGTTATGAGGATAAAATAAAATGTTTATGTGAAAAGCATCTTTTTTTTTTTTAAGTATATCTTTATTGATTTCAGAGAGAAGAAAGGAGAGGGAGAGAGAGAGAGAAACATCAGTGATGAGAGTCATTGATCGGCTGCCTCCTGCATGCCCCCTACTGGGGATCGAGCCCGAAACCTGGGCATGTGCCCTGACTGGGAATTGAACCCCAATCGCCTGGATCCTAGGTCGATGCTGCACCGCTGAGCCACGGCCAGCCGTGCGTGAAAAGCATCTTGAAACCTATAAATATCTTATGGTTTTAGTTATCTAATACTTTATATCAGCCAATAGATTTAGACCTCTAAAGGGAGGGCACTCAGAGTTTAAAAAGAAATTCTAATTGGTAATTTCTATCTTGATAATGTCTATTAATCTTGAGAAATTAGATAACTTCTTACTCTAAAACTCCTTTAACAGCCAGAGATGAAAACCGGGTTCTTAAGATTTTGGGTAGCATTAGCTATTAATAAGAGTTTTTAATTTTCTAAATGAATTCTGATGTTCAACTAGATACTGTATTTTTATCATTTACCTGATTTTTTAAACAGGAGGGCCTGGGGATAAGATTTCCAAAAAGGCATGCTAAGTTCACCACACTGAGGATCTGCTTCGTTACAATCCCCCAAAACACCACAGTGTTTTTATACCGAATTACTTTTGATGAAATGGTACAGTGGATTTAAAGGGCAGGTTCTTGGGTCAGACTGTCTGCATTTGAATCCTGTCGTCACCTAATTGATGAATAGTGTTGAAGAGTTATCTACTATTTTATTTTTGACTAGCTCATGAAAACCTCTTACTGGTGTCCTTGGTATTTGTCCAGGTGACTCATATTTCCTCCCCTCCTCCATTTCTCCCTCCCTCTTCCCCCCTCCCTTCCTCTCCCCCCACTCCCTCCTACCCTCCCTCTTCTCCCACCTCCCTCCAACCCCCCTCACCCCCCACCCCCCACCCCCATCAAGCCCCCTCTCCCTGCCTTGCTTTCTGGTGCTTGCTTGCTCATGGTAAAATGTTCTTTTCCAATGCTTATAGTTATATATAAGAGAGAGTTTGTTAGATAGGAAATACTTGGCCATTCCAGAAGTGAGCTGCTGTCATTTGTTTTGGAATGTGGAAGGTGCACCAGCTATAAATAAAAAATAGTGGGAAAAACATTTCTTGAAACAGAAGAAACTTTCTATTCCCATGATATACTATAAGGCTATAAATTTTGCTGTGGGAAGAACCGTTTATCCAGCAGGAGATCATTTAAATAAAAAAACTATAGTGATTCCTACTGTAATCCCCAGGGGGATTTTTAAATAACTGCCTATTTTAAAAGTTATAATTTATAAATTAGTGATTGAAGAGACATAAAAATATGTTTGAATATGGGATCCATTTTGAGAGTCTAATCAAGTAGCTCTCAGTCCTTAATATGCAGCATACTCTATTCCATGGAGTTTGTGAAAAACACAGATTCCTGGCTTCCATCCCCAGGTATTCTGATTTAATAAGTTTGGGGATGTTACCTAAGGATCTGTAATATTAACACATTTTATTGGTGATTGTTGTTCCACAGCTAGGTTCAAGAATTACTGGTATATCTTTTAATCCCAACTTAGGTATTGGGCTCCCCAGGAAATGTGAATGGGAGTTTAAGGAAGAGGGAAACTTCTGAGTGGTTTTACAAGTTAGATCTGTAACTTCCCACACATTTAATCTAATTTGCCTGAACACAATATGACTCTACTAACTTAAGCAAAGAAAAAAAGGAATTAATTGAAAGAACTCTGCATAGTTCAAAGAAGCAAAGAGCTGAACCAACAGGTGCTAGATATACAACAACGAGGCAACTTAGAGATCTTCATTTGCAGAGCGTCATGGGGATGCTCTCTGAGTGCTCTTGTTGGATGACTCAGGTCCAACAGCCATCAGTTCCTTTAGTTCTCTCCTAAAAATTAAATTGCGGAAATGGAATTTGATTGCTTGTATGAGACATATGTCCACTCCTGCATTTAGAAGCAAAGGTCCTGTGTTTGGCAGTTTGTTAGAGTTGCTTTCAGAGATGCCAAGCAGAAAAGAAAAAAAAGATCAGCAATAGATTCTGCCTTTTGGCTCCCAAGGGCCCTCTTTCTATCATATAGACAATTCTGAAAATTCTCCTACTTAATATAAATGTAGAATTTCCTGAATATAGTTACAGGTGTCCTTATACCCGAGTGGGTAATGTGTTAAAAATCATTCAGTCAAGGGGCCACTGTTCTTCAGGTCTAGGTGATAACAGTTTTCCTCCAGGTTTATTATATTAACATCTAAATATTCTGTAACCTGCAGACTAGATGTAAATATAGATACCTCCTTACTTACCATATATATCATAATAGGGAGTACCAAAGTATATGTATGTTATTTCAAGCTTTTTTCTTAAGTGGTTTTTGGGTCATAACTTATATTTGTGGCTTCTTTTAGTCTTCTGGATTGTTCTTGCCTTCACCACGAGTCTCAGCCAATGAGGTTAAAATGACTGGCATATAGTTTCAGCTTTCCATACAGTGGAACTATTGTGCTCTCTGCTGAAATAGTCTTCCCTCTATTATTAAAAAGGTCCACATCAGCAGTACTAAGAATTACAGAGTTAGGGGAAAAATTGGTATTTAGTCATTAGGTATATTTTTTATAGACTCAGATATTTTGTTCATGGACCTTATATTTTGTTTTTTGTTGAAATAGTACCATATGTTACTGATTCATAGGATAAAATATAATGTAAGAGAGTAACTCAGTCTCACAGTTTTATTTCCCAAATTGAGCTTTCAAAAGGTCATTCTTTTGAGTACATAGAAAAAAAGTATGAATCTGAAATATTAGCGTATAGCCTTATTTTTTGTTGGACTGGACTTGTTCTTTAGAGACATCACTATGTGAGAGATATATGGTTGGATAAGGAATTCAGATGGTGATGCTGGGAGACTCATGTTAAGCAATAAAAGTAAATCAAAATGTCAAACAAGTTTCCGTGTCAGTGAGAACAACTGCTAAATCTCCCACAGTGAAATTCAACAATGTGTTCAATCTGGCTGGTCCTCTTCCTAATATGATGTTTTCCGGCTGGTTTGCCACGGCACTTTCATGTACCATAGTTGGGTTATTGGTGTGTTGTTGTAATGATCCCCTTAGCTTTGGCACCAAGTGTTCTTGTCTGCCGTACACATTTTATCATTAACTGTGTGTGCCATGACGCGCCGTAGGTTACGAAAGCATCTTCCTTCAAGGTATTGCATCGTAGTAGGGATGGATCCTGTACTTGACAAGCTAGGCCATCAACAGAGGTGAAATCCAGACCAGTCTTGTAGCAGTTAAGTTCATGTTGTGGATCCCATGCATAGCCTCACTTACTGCCACCAGGGTGCAAGGAGAACAGCTGACCTATATGAAGGAGTTATCCTGCGCATCTGATTAATAACCTCTTCTGTAGGGAACCTTTTGGTTCACATTTACCTGGGATACAGATAACCTCAGAACCTCGTCCCATTCCAAAATATCTCTCCCAGCTTTTCCTTTGCACTTCTTGATCATCAAATTCCAATTTCATTTCTTCCAGGACTCTAATTCCTTGACCAGACAACCCAGGAATTGGTATGTAGATGCTAACCTTGGACTGTGTCTCCTTCCAGACAAAATGGAAAGTGATGCATAATGTTTAATTTCAGCCAACTGTGGTCTATTATTATTCATTGTTTTTCAGCTCCATCCCTGAATGGGCCTATAACACTTTCACTGCAGTCCACTGCAGTGCGGTCCCCGTATGTCTTGTAGAAGCATTAAGACAGGCTAGAGACTTTTCACCTTTACCTAGTTAGTAAAGAGGAACTCAGACGCGCATGGGTGTGAATTGAGTGAGAAGCAGAAAAGCGTTAGAAGCCGCCATACATTCTGGGTTATGTGAGCAGAGTCATCAACAATTTGTGCCTCAGAATCTGAACCCATATAGATCATGTTCATTGGTTGATGGGGAAGAACTGCTTTTGGATGTGCCTGTCATAATAGCACAATTAATCAGATAACACTCAATTCAAGAATGGGAGATGAAGTTCCATGGTTATTTGGAATCCCATGATCAGGCATTCTGTTTCATAAGAGATCAGTGGGAAGCTAGAAGCTATTTAAAAAAAAATAAAGTTAGCCCAGCCGGGCATGGCTCAGCGGTTGAGCATCGACCTAGGATCCAGGCGATCGGGGTTCGATTCCCAGTCATGGCACATGCCTGGGCTGTGGACCAATGAGTCTCTCATTATTGATGTTTCTATCTCTCTCCCTCCCTCTCTTTTCCTCTCTCTGAAATTAATGAGGATAATTTAAAAAATAAAATAAAAAAAAGATAAAGTTATTTGCTTATGTGTACTCGGCCTTATGACTATACCTTAAAACATGCAGAGGCTCTGCTGCAATTCTTTTATTAAAACTTTTCAGAGTCTCCATATAGCACCCAATCTGCAGGGACATTTCACATACCATCTGATTGTCTGATCATGAAAACGAAAAATAGGGCAACTTGCACTGTGTGTTGGGCACCTTTTTTTTTTTTAGTTTTGTTTTGCTTTGGCAGCTAAAAAAGGAGAATGGGTCAGTGATGAATGTCACTTCCAAATTCAGAGTGGCTAAGTAAATGTTCTTACTCCTTTGTGGTTGAGTGCACAGGATATAGCAGCTTGTTCTTTACTGTGGAAGAAATATGCTGATATTCGGTAAGCCCTTGTACCCTTAAAAACTTTATTGCGTTGGCAAGATCATGTATTTCTGTGTGATTTATTTCTTGATCTCTGCCACACATTTGTTTTTTGTCATCTGGGATAATGCTCCTTCCTGCTTCTAAAACCTGTCTGGAATATGAATTCCACTTGTAGACTTGAGTGGTGCAGCGTGGGATTGTGTGAGAGAGATTTGTTGTGTTCCTAAGACAGAATGGCAAAGATATACTGATGGTCTTGCCAGGTAAATCTGCTAGTGGTATTCTTGTTTTAACAGAACAGAGCAAAAAAAAGTAGTATATTTATCATATGACAGCACATATTAAGTGAAACAGGCTCTGTTAATTAACCCAGTAACAAACAATATCTGGAACAGTAACTATAATTATAATCAACACTTTATTACTTTTATGAAGACCCACTATCATTCTTTGAAACTTGAATTCAGTATTTGTGATTAAAAATTAAATGCTCTTTTCACTTTATCAGAAATTCTAGACAATAGGCTCTATGATTGATTTGAATTTATTTCTTATATAATTATGGAATGGTAGTGAGAGAAGAGGTTTTGATGCCGGGGTGATCTCTAAGTGACTTTTCTGCTCAAGAAGTTTATTAAGCCTTTTTATTTACCTGGATAACTACTTATTAAAAAAGAAATGATCTGTATCTGAGTTATTATTTGTTTGTCTTGTTTGCTCATTTTGTTTCCAGTTTTATGTCCCCCGTATGAGTGAGATTATATGGTTCTTAGCTTTTTCTGTCTGGCTAATTTCACTTAGCATGATATTCTCAAGGTCCATCCATGTTGTCGCAAATGGCAGTGTTTCATCTTCTCGTATGACTGAGTAGTACCCACTGAGTGCATGCACCGCATCTTCTTTATCCAGTCCTCAGTCCAAGGACACTTTGGCTGTTTCCTTGTCTTGGCCATCGCGCATAATGCTGCCGTGAGCACGGGGTTCATAGACACAGACAGCAGTCTGGTGGTTACCAGGGGCTAATGGGCGGGTAGTGAAGGGTAAATGGGGTCAAATATACGGTGACAGAAGATCTGACTTTGTATGGTAAACACACAGTGCAATATAAAGATGATGTATTATAGAATTTATTCTTGAAACCTATATAATTTCATTAACCAATGTTATCCAAATAAATTTTAAAAAGAAAGAAGTTGTCAGGAAGTCCAAAATGTGAAGTAGATGGAAGTGGGCTGTTTCATTTGTGAGTCAGCCACTTGCTTTAGTTTGGTCCTGTGGCCTCTGGGGAAGCGGTTCACTCAGGATCATTGGCTGCTCTGTGGAGCAGTTTCAGGATAGTTGGTGTGGTTAGCAGGATTTTAAGGTGGCCCCAGGATTTCCATCCCTGGCTACATTCTCTGTGTAATCCCCTCCCTGAGTGTGGACAGAATCTGTGAATTATCTTGGGTAGGCTTGACCTCATTAGAGGTTCTAATTAAAAAGAAGGTGAAGTATTAGAGAAATGTGCTCCTGCTGGCCTGGGAGAAAGTGAAAGCCATGTTATGAACTTCCTGTGGTAGCC
The DNA here is from genome assembly GCF_964146895.1 of Miniopterus schreibersii. Taxonomy (NCBI): domain Eukaryota; kingdom Metazoa; phylum Chordata; class Mammalia; order Chiroptera; family Miniopteridae; genus Miniopterus; species Miniopterus schreibersii. Next base: position 40,417,032 of record NC_138101.1, on the reverse strand, counting down.
TCTTGACAAGAGACTAGGGGGAACCTCTAGGAGTTGAAGCCTTGACTGACAGCTGGCAAGAAAAGTGGGACCTCAGCTGTATACCCACAGGGAAATGAAGTATGCTAACAACCCATGAATTTAGAAGAGGACCTCAGAGTTCAGGTGAGAGCCTCAGCATGGCTGGTATCTTCGTTTCAGCTTTGTGAGAACCTAGAAAGAGAACCAGCTGAGCCCTACCCAAACTCTGCCCTACAAGACCAGTTCAGCCCTACCCAGACTCTGACCTACAAGACTGTGAATTAACAAATGAGTGTTGACTTAAGCTGCTATAAAATGTGGTGATTTGTTACACAGCAAATGGAAAGCTAAGACAGTTGGCAAAGTGTTAGTCATTCTAACTTCCATGACTGCAAATAAAAATTCCAAGTCATGTTGATGGTGGTTTGGAAACATCATATACAGTTATATGAAAGGAAGCACTTACATTTTAGCCGTGTGTAATGAAAGCTACCTCGTGCACAGGCTTACTATTAATAGCCCATCTGAGATGGTTTCATGTGGTCCTATTCAGAAGTAGAAATGGAAGGTTCTGCTACTACTAATTATTATAATAATTATAATTATAAAAATAGTATAACTAGGTGGATAAACATTACCAATTTATTATGTTATATTTATTATATGGTTTGAGAATTCTCCTTAGGAAGGGATCAGCCTCTGTTGATATCTGTGTGTGTGTGTGTGTATATATATGTGTATATATATATGAATCGCCTTGGGTCAGAAGATGAGATCATACTGGACTTGACTGTGAGCAGAGCTTTCCTGTTTGAGAAAGATGAATTTGGTTGGGGCACCAGGTAAAGAAGAAGAGGAAAGATAGGGGGTTGGATACACTGAAATGGTAGGAACTGTGGGCCTGGTCACCCTTCCCTGAAAACTGTTGAAAGAGGATCTTCCTTGTGAGCCAGAGACTGGAATGAACTTTGTATTAGTCATCATGGGGTGTAAAGGAAGCATTCTGCAGGGAGGATGGGGGCCATGAACAGTAGTCAGCTATTAGGAATTTGCTGAAACCGTGGAGAGGGCTCTGGACTCCCGTAAGTCTCTTAGAGAGGCTCTTAGTACGGGGAAACAGGACTGGACATCTACAAACATTCATTTTAAGTTAACCATGTGTTAGCCACTAGGATAAACACTTTATCCATATAACTTTATTTTACTCTTCTGAAGGTAAGTCCCCTTTCTGTCTTGTTCTCTGTAAATTCTAAGCATTTAGCATAGTGGCTTGTATGTTAGCTGCTTTATAAGTATTTTCTTGAAGTTATTTACCAAAAATATAGAGAGAGGGTATCTGTTCTATACTAAGAACTAAGTTTACAACGATGGACCAAACAGACTTGGTTCTTGCACTTGTAGATCTTATGGTCTAGTTAATAAATGAAGGAATGACGTATATGAAATAGATTTATTATCCTCATTTTATTGCGATATCTCAAGTTCAGTGAATTAAATAACTTACTCAGCTAGAAGGCGGAAGAGCCAGCAGTGATCTCTCTTTTGTTCAATACGTAATATATTGCCCTTGTTAAGTACTGCATACTGCCTCCCATCAATTTAAATGACATTATTTTGGATGTTGTTTTCCAGCTCAGGGGCTTTTAATATGAAATCTTGCTCATAAAATATCTACAAATGTTCATATACATCTTTCAGGGAAACTGGCATAATTCTTTGTAATCAATTTAAAAATACTTGGAGCTTTATTTATTAAAGACAGATATTTGTGATGCCAGTAAATAAAGCTGTTTCCAGGCTCCGTTCTGTTTATGTGTATGTTCCTTGTGGAAATCTAAACTTCTTTCCAGATAAAAGTAAAAGAACAGCCATATATTCACCCCTATGCTTTCATCTTTCCTCTGGGCTCCACTTTCTTTGTTGAATTGCCTCTTTTAAAAATAAAGTGCTTCATTTATTTGATTAGCTTGAAAAGCTTGTGATGTAGTACTGAGAGCCTTCTCTGTCCCCAAACCATTAGTGTCTCCCTTCACTCTTCTTAGAAGACCCTAAAATTTACAGTCATTTTAAGAGCCGAAGATGTCCCAAATCACTGGCTAAAAATATACGTATACAGATTTTTCCATACATGGGCCTTATTTTATGTTGTCCCATTTCTGCCCACTTTGTTTCCTCCCCCTTGTTCCTTCCATACTAGTTATGTCATATTTTTTAAATGCTAAACTCAGCAACTTAATATTTTACTCTCTAACATTTATGCACTATTATTATCTTCGCAATGTATTTTTCTGTTTTTGAAAGTTTTGAAAAAGTTAAAGTAAGACCCTGTCAATAAAACGATACTATAGATTCCACACGGCACCCCCTTAGGTTCCATATCTATTTCAGAAGAGTATTTCTTCATAATACAATACTCACATGTACCTTTTGCTCTGAACTAATTGATGGACCTTTAGAAGTAACTGTAGCTCAAACACAGAATCCACGTTCTACCATGCTCTTTAGTGAGTACAAGAAGGACAGTAGCCGTTTTGACTCTTAACATGGAGTTGAAAATACCCCTTTTAAATTGCTCTGTGACTTACTAAATGCCACATTCATTGCGCCCATGTTTTGCAGTTAAGGTAGATGCAGGGAAATCAACTGTTTTCTATGGAAACCAATGAAGAAACTTAATAAGAAACACCAGTCTTTTGAGTGAGATTTTTATAAGTTGAGATGGGATTACCATTTCAGTTCCACCTATTGAGGAGAATTTTTCCAGAAAACCTTTCCTGAAAGGGTGTTTTTTTCATGACTCTAAGCATGTTTTCTTCACCTGATCATTACTCAGAATATGCAGAAAGAGTCACAGTTGGAAGTAGTTTATTTGGTGATAAATATTTGAAGAAATTCACTGTGTTCCTTCACTGCTATTTCTAGACTTTTGTTGTTGGTTAGCGAATCTCAGTTTTTTTAGGTAAGAAATTTCAGCCGAAATGATGGAGAAAATACCCTTTCTCTGAGCACAAGTAGAAACAACATTGACTGAGCTTCAAAGTAGGGATTCTGTATTTCTCTCCAATGCCTGGTAGCATCTAAGGCCACTCAGAATATCAAGGCTGTAACCTAAGTGGCTCAAGGTGGCAGAGCTGCTGGCAGTGGAATTATGTCACACCAGATGGCAGCTTGGAATAGTCCTAGCATCTGAGGAGGAAAGTTTACACAGCTTTGGAAAATGCTGGAACGGACGGGCAGGTGGAGCCCAGTGCTGCTGTATGACCACTGTGTCCTTTCTGCTTTAGCAGTCCAGGGACAGGCCTCTCTAAGTGGACTTTCTGAGCAGGCTTCGGCAGTACCCAGGTGAGGCTCTTCTGCAGCAACTATAACCCCACGTGCCCCTTCCCCTTCGATGTTTCTCCTTCCCCTTCGATGTTTCTCCTTCCCCATCCTGCTTCCCCTTTCTCCTGAAGCACCTGACACGAATCCCACGGAATAAGGGTTCAGAGGAAGAGCCAGCTGTGGTTCTGTGGCCAGCATTCGCACCGGAGTGATTTAGAAAGATGTCTGCAAGGAGCTAGTAACCGTCTGATCCTCTGTCCTTTCTAAAGGTGACATTCAACGCATTTAGCCGCCTGTGTGGCATGGGCACACCCAGCCGAGCAGACGCGCTGCAGGGGCGGAGGCAGGGTGCTGGCGGCCCCTCTGTCCCAGGCATTCCCCTGCTAGGGGTCTGTGTGGCCTGTAATACTCGGGGGTGGCTTGGATAGCAGTTTTTTGCCACCAGGGGAGAAGCATATCAGCACTTTAACACCCGGTAAGACAGCGTCACAGTCCTGGCTGCGTGGCTACCTAGTCCCGCTCGCTCTCTTCCAGGGCTTGAATTCCTGCTGATCGTGCCGCTTAAGAGAACACCACTTAGGAAGAGTTCCTAGATATTTGACCATTACCCTCTCACACTTACATAGTATCTTTTTATTAACCAAACTTATATGCACTCGGTCACTAAAAGATACCATCTTTGGCGGTGCAATATAAGAAAAATAGGAAACCTTTTATATCCTGCAAGGGCATACTGGTTTTACTCAACAGTTTGTGAGATGGGCCTTAGAGGCAGTAATATCTTCATTTTATAGGTAAGGAAACACGGCCTTACAGATAAGGTTTTCAATGTCGTTCCCGATTAACAACATCAGCTTCACCTAGAAACTAGTTAGAAATGCCCTTTTCAGGCCCCACCCAAGACCCACTGGATTAGAAACGCTAGGGGTGGGAGCAAGCGGTCTGCGTTTTAATATGCCCTCTAGACGATTCTGGTGCACTGTGTTGCTTGGACTCACGGAGACATTCAGTGACTCCGGCCTTCAGCAAAGTTCAGTAAGGACTCAAGTCCAGGGTCCGCTCCACCTTACCTTTCCGCCTCCGTAATGGCAGGTGTTTATTGCATGTCCAAGCTGATTTGGAATAAATGTGTGTAGTTTGTGCGGGGCTTTTAAACACGGACTCTGCTTTGATGGATGTCAGAGCCTTAGATGATAACAACCAGCAGTGCTGGACTAGAGAAAGTCATTATTTGATTTAGGACACAAGCATCCCTGTGATTGTGGCCCCTTTGTACAGGTGAGAAAGCTGAGGCTCAGAGAGGTTTAAAAGTGCACCTGAGTTACCTGGTTTGCCTTCACTTAGAACCTTTGTGTGTTTTGGTGCTTAGTTTTGTGGGGCAGAAAACATGCTCCCAGACAGACATAGAGTCCAGCAGGATGCAGTCTGGAGGTAACAGCTACTGACAAGTTATAGCCGTGTTGGGCAAGAGAACCCTTGGCTTGTCCACATGAGACAAGAGCCAAGCGACTGGCTATGGTTACACACTTTAGAGATTCCAGGCAGAAGCCCCGGCTATGCGCAGCGTCAGATAAAGGCAAAGCCACTGACACTAGCGTTTCTGTGTTTGGACCATTGCTACCATATAGTGGGATCACTGAGGCCTGAATCCCTCACTGCAGTGCTGCAGTTAGCGGGTGGAATCACCCCATCCACCTGATCCCAAGCATGTCCTTGTCCGGAAGGATGCCTGCGGGTAGCCTGTCACTCAGCACCCATGACCATCCGCCCTGGCTCCCACCCTGAAGACGATCAGTCTGAACAGAAGTCCCCACCGGGCCATCATTTTAGGATCCACATTTTTGATGGACTGAGATCAGAATAGCAAGCAGCCATATGCAAATGATCTCTTCACCCTGCGTAGACAGTAAACCTGGCCTCCTGCTGATTCTGCGTACATCGTGTCATAAATCTGGAATAACAAACGGCAGAACGCCACCCCACAGTGCCCCATAGGCAAAGGGTGTCGTTACGCTCTGCGCCGGACTTCGCCTTCACCTTTACATCCCTTCATCACGCTGCGGGTGCTGACCACTCCCTGACATCAGCTTTAAAGTTAGAAATATCCTAGGAGGGGACCTGGCCTACCTGCCACAGGTAAACCGCTGACCTGCACCCTGACACCTACATGGGATGTGGAGGAGTCGGCTCCCTTCCCCTCTCTCCCCAATTGTACAGTCTTTGAGGCAGTCCCCGACCTGTAGGAGAGAGAAGCAATGGGCTTCCCCATACAAAATGTCTTTGCTTAATTAAGCAAGCGCTTTCCAATGTTAAGCTCTCATTTCTAACTATTTGATAAAAAACAGGAAATTGCCCACTGGCTTCTCTGTGTTAAGAGGGATTCAAGGAGGCAAACTCTTGCTGTAGCTTGAGCAAGAAATTGTCTTTCCTGAATTGTTCCACACGTGGGGTGTATTATAGTCATGGATGTTGCCACTATTTGATATAACTACTAAAATAAACTCTCATTTATTACAACTTCTCAGTCACTCTATTTTTCCTGGGTACTAAGTGACATTCTGGGTTTTAAATATATGGAATGAAAGCCTGCTGGGTGCTTGAATCTTTCTAACAAATCATCCCATGAAATCGTCATTGTAATCATTTGATGAAATGAATCTTCTCTTTTTTTTTTTTACTCTTCCCTCAACCCCTCCCCTTTGGCAAACATCGTCGTCTTCTCTGTAGCTTTGGGATTGTTTCTGTTTTGTTTTTTAAGATTCCACATATAAGTGAAATCATATATCGTATGGTATTTGTCTTTCTCTGTCTAACTTATTTCACTTAGCATAATGTCCTCTAGGTCTATCCGTATTGTTGCAAATGGTAAGATTTCATTCTTTTTAATGGCTGAATAATATTCCATTGTGTGTGTGTGTGTGTGTGTGTGTGTGTGTGTGTGTGGTCACATTTTCTATATCCATTTATCTTTGATGAACACCTAGATTACTTTCATATCTTGGCTACTGTAAATAATACTTTAATGAACATAGGGATGCATATATCTTTTCAAAATAGTGCTTTGTTTTCTTTGGATAAATACCAAGAATGGTATTGTTGGGCTATGATAGCTCTATTTTTAATTTTTTTGAGCAATCTCCATACTGTTTTCCTTAGTGGCTGCACCAATTTACAGTCCCCAAAAGAGTGCATGAGGGTGCCTTTCCTCCACATCCTCTCCAACACTTGTTTGTTGATTTTTAATGATAGCCATTCTGACAGGTGTGAGGTGGTATGTCCTTGTGGTTTCGATCTGATTTCCTTGCTGATTAGTGATGTTCAACATCTTTTCCTGTGACTGTTGGCCATCTCTCTGTCCTCTTTGGAGAAATGTCTATTTAGGTCCTCTCCCCATTTTTAGGTTATTTGTGGTTATGTGGTTTTTTCGGTGGGTTTTTTTTTGTTTTTGTTTTTGTTTTGGTATTATTTATCATTCTTTAGATCTTAGATGGGCATCACTTTCTTGCAGGCCCTTCCTGACCCTGCAGACTGGGTCAGACCAACTATCACATGGCCTTGGAGTACTAAGTATTTGCTCTTCCCAGCACTCATTATAGTCTCTAATCGTTACTTATTTAAATTCTGTCTTTTATATCAGAGCTCTTGAAAGGCTAGGACTGTCTGTTTTACACTCATCATTTTTTTTCTAGCACCTGACAGAATGCTGGGCGCATAGTAGGCACTCAGGAAATATATGTGGAATTGAATGGACTGAACCCCCCAGAAATGCATCAGCTGCTCGGGGGCAGTTTCTTATGATAAAGTGAAGCTTGCCGGCCAGTTTGCTCACTCACAGGGATGAAATGGAGTATTTACTCAGGGCTGCCAAAGGCAGGTTACTGAGTCATAGTTGTGGGGCAGGGAGACCGTGCCTAGCACAGAATCTGAAGGGTGAGGTAATGCTAGCAATGGAAGAAATTGAGGAATTGGTAATAAAATCGGTAGCCAGGAAGGTTTAGATCAAGAAGAAATATAGTTGGAGGAAACATTTCAGGGCTAGCAGCTCAGAACTAAAACTATAAACAATGATCTCCTTTTGTGTAGCAACCTGTGAGATATGGGAGACATTTCTGAGGAGGGTAATGAAGAACATTAAAGCCCAGATACTGGCTTTGGGGTTTCTTAGAAACACCTATTTTCATTTAAATGTAGTAGTTGCTTGTGTCAAGGGCAAGAGGTTTTAAATATTTATAATCACTAGAATTAAAGGTGTTGTTGAGAGTATTTTTTTGCTAACCATTTCTGTTGTCATTTTTTGATGTCATAGAAACAGCTTCCAAATTTAAAAATAAATTCCTTTCACAGCATTTTAAACCAAGCAACTATGCAAAAGTATAATCAGTCACCTCATTCTCTTGAAATATATAACTGAAATGGCAATAAATAATCCACTGATGTAGACAGGATGGAAGAAACAGAAGTGGAAGAAAATTTAGTGTAAGGAAAAAATATAAAAATCTATTTATGGAAGCGTTTATTTTCATATTGCCTAGTTAATAATTAGTGACATCTTTTACTTTCTTCTATTTATAACCCTATTCTTCCTTTTGCCACGTAAAATTATCCAGTTTTTAAGTAATTCATATGTGTAATAATTCTAGTACAGGCCTGAAGGAGGTAATCCCTTGTGACTGCTTTTCTTTGCTTCTGGGTTAGGCGCTTAATGCTAAAAACAACTCTTGGCTTAGATGATTCAAAGCATAGCAAGAAAATAGTAATAGGGCACTCTGTAACCGAAAAAAGGGGAACTGTCCCCATGCAGGCAGTAGAGCAAACAGGCTGCCAGTTTTTAATTAAATAAATACATTTTTAAGTTTTGTTACAAAGACAAAAATATTGTAGAGTGACTTATAAAGCGTGCCCTTTTTCTTATATTGCTAACATAGCCATGTGCTTTGACAACATTTGTTTTTTAGATTCCTTGTAACATATTCTATCTGGGGAAATGAAGAAATAGTCGAATATTCAAGCATATTCTTCATTAAGCTGTGGAGAGAATCTTTAATCTTCATTGGTGTCCCACATCTCTTTATATTTTTCTGGAAAATATAAAGCCACCAAATCAAGACCTAGAGCATTGTCAGCACCTCAGACACTTCCCTCACCATTATTTTGACTTAAAATAGTGTAGGCTAATTCGGCCTGATTTTGAACTTCAAATAAATGAAATTATAAATATATAGATTGTAGTTTCCTTGTATGTAGCTTTTTGTGAAATTGATTCATATGCGTGTAGCTGTATTTCATTCATTTTTACTGCTGTATAGCTATCCATTGCATGAATATGCCACAATTTCCTTATCTCTTTTATTGTTACTGGAGCAGGTGGTTTTCATTTTTGGCTGTTATAAATAGAACTGCTATTAACATTCTTGTACATATCTTTTGGTGCACATGCATGAACGTTTCCGGTGGGTATATACCTAGAAGTGAAATTTTTGTGTCATATATTCAGCTTTAGAAGATATTTCCAATTTTCAGAGTGGCTTTATCAATATACACTGTTACCAGAAAGCACACGAGAATGCTAGATGCTCCACATCCTTGTCACCTCTTTGTGCTGTTGTTGTTATTTTAATTTTAGCTATTCTGGAGGTGTGCAGTGATATCGCAATCTGGTTTTATTAGTGTTTCCCTGATGACTATTAAGGTTGGGTGTATTATATGTTTATTGACCATTAGGATATCCACTTAATTGCCTGTTTAAATATTTTATCAATTTTTTTTGGAGTATATGCTTTTGTATTTGATTTGTAGAAAAGGAGTTATGTATGAACATGTGTGTACTTTTTCAGATACATAGATATTACAAATATCTCTTCTCACACTGTGGCTTACATTTCATTTTCTTTTCACTGTCTTTTGATGAACAGGTGTTAAAAATCAAATTTAGCCAAATTTTCCTATAGTTAACATTTTTCATGGCCTCTTAAAGTTTCTTTCCCTATCCCCAAGTCAACTAAGACAGTCTCGCTTTTCATTTAAATGCTGCCGTTTTTCCTTTCTTGTTTGTATCTACAAACCATCTACTATGGATTTTTTGTGTTTGCTGGGAGGTATGGCTCAAGATTCATTTTCCCTCATATGGATGTTCAGTTGCCCTCCCACCATTACTGAAAAGGGCTTTCTTTTCCCATTTCACGTTAGTGTTGCCTTGTATTTTAGGTGATCATATGTATATGGGTCCATTCTAAACTCTCTGTGCTCTTCCATGGACCTCGCTGTTAGGCTTTGCATCAGTGTTAAACTGTATTTTTTGTAAGGGGGACACTGTATTAACTAGTTTAGCTTTCTGATAGATTTTGTTACATGGTGGTGCGAGTTCAAATTTGTGTGATGGCTGTTGTTGGCTCTTTGTATTTCCATGTAATTTTTTAATTGCTCTTAATTGAAATTTTGATTGGGATGGTACTAAATCAATCTGGGGAGTGCTGGCATCTTTATAGTAATGAGTCTTCTAAACTATGAACATAGTTTATCCTTTCATATATGACTATCTTTCTCTCAATAACATTTTATCCTTTTTAGTATACAAGTATTGCATATCTTTTGTTAGATATATTGCTGGTTATCTGATTTTTGTGTGTGAATTCTATCTTTAAAAAATGTTTGTGTGTTTCTGGCATGTTGAAAGGTAATTTTTACATAGACTTTATATCCATCTTATCTAAATTCAGTTATTCTTATAGTTTGTCCATAGAATCCTTTGAGTTTCTGAATAGGTTTTAATTATAAATTCAATTTCCTTAATAGCTGTAGTACAGTTCATATTTTCATTTTTGTATCATTTTTAGTAAGCTGTTTTTTTCAAGGAATTTGTTCATTTCTTAGAAATTTTAGGATTTATTGGCATAAAGTTGTTATGATATCCTTTTATTTTTAAAATTATTTTAAGGATCTGTAATGATATTCCCTTTTCCATTTCTTATTTTTGTACCTTGTCTCTCTGATGGATTTTCTAATACTACATCATTCTTTCCACAGGTTTAATTTTTGTCTGTTAATTTTTTCTATTTTATTTTCATCTCTTTATTATTCACTTTGACTTTTTAATATTTTTCTTTTCTAATTTTTTGAGATGAATATTTAGGAAGTTGATATTTACCCTTTTTTCTCTTTCAAATTTACACATTCAGGACTATAAATTTTCCCTCTAAGTACAGCCTTATGTGCATCTGCCAAATTTTTGTATGTTATTATTTATTTCAACATATTTTCTAATTTCCACTGTGATGTCTTCTTTGACACATGGTTTATGAGTGTATTGCCTAATTTCCCCGTATGAAGATTTTCTGTTTGTCTTCTTGTTTTTGATTGCTCAATTCCACTGTAGTGGGAGAACACTTAGTGATTTAAATTCCTTGAGATTTGTTCAGGCTTGCTTTATGGCCCAGCATAAAATGTTATTGTCCAGCAAAGGACAAATGTTCCATGATCACTTGAAAAGAATGTGAATTCTGTCATTGCTGGATACAGTGTTGTTTGTCAGCAAGTCAAGTTTGTTAATTGTGTTGTTAATCTAATCTACAAATGTATTGTTTTGCTAAATCTGCTTATTTTTTAGTTAGTGTTAGTTGTGTTAAAACTACTCACTCTGATTAAGATTTTTTTTGTTATTTTAGTTCCTCAGAATTTTGCTTTATATATTGTAAGGCTATATGATTATTTGCATGGAATTAAAAATTGCTATATCTTCCTGGTGGACTGAGTTTTATAAATCCTGTAACATCTTTATTTTTAGTAATGATCCTTGCTTGAAAGTCTAGCTTATCGGATATTAGTATAGTTGCATCGGCTTTATTTTGTGTGTGTGTTTGCTTGATTCACCTTTCTCCATTCTTTCATTTTTAACCTCTCTGCATCTTGGGATTTAAAGCATGTCTCTTGCTAGCTTTTTATTTTGGTTTTCTTATGCAGCATGACAATCTTTGTTTTTCTTTTAATTTAAATATATGCTCAGTTTCCATGCAGTGTAATTGTATCGGTTGCCTAGGGCTGCCGTAACGAAATCCCCCAGGCTGGTGGTCTAAAAACAACAGGAGTTTGTTCTCCCGCGATCCGGAGGCTGGATGTCTGAAACCCACGTGTCAGTAGACTGGTTCCTTGGGAGGCTGGGAGGGAGGATCTACTCCGTTCCTCTCTCCCAGCTCCTGGTGTTGCCGAAACCCTTCTCGTTCCTTGGCTTATGGACGCATCGGCGCAATCCCCGCTTCCACCTTCACATGATGTTCTCCCTGTGTGTCCGTGTCTGCATTTCCCTCTTTTTACAGGGACACCAGTCATTAAACTAGGACCCATCCTAATTCAGTATGACCCGTCTTAACATGATTACATCGGAAGTGACACTACTTACAAACATGGTTATATGTTCAGGGCTTAGGACATAAGCATATGTTTTTAGGGGACACAGTTCAACCCACAGCAATAATTAATGATATATCTGGGATTATATCTACCATTTTACTTGTTTCTTATTGGTCTTGTTCCTATTTGTCTGCCTTCCTCTACTTTCTTGCCTTATTTTGAATCACTTAACTATTTTTTCATTATTCCATTTCCACATTTGATTAGCTGTTTATGTAAACATTCCTTTACATTCTTTTAGTATTTTCCCCAAGGTTTTTAGTTTTTTATGTTTACTCCAGTATTTACCCTCAAAATTACCACATTCATACTTTTCTTATTAGGGTCTAGTATCATTTTTTGATTCTTCTGAGGAAAATGCTGGAATCTTAGGTCAACTTAATTCTATTTACCACTCCCCACCAACATTTGGATTATTATTGTGATGTGTTTTAATTCTAGTTATGATTCTCAACCCCCCAAAATGGTCAAGGTTAATTTTATTTACCCACTTTTTCTGGTGCTCTTCCTACCTGTCTGTCCAGGTTTTTCAGATACCACTTTCCTTTTTTTGGAAGAACTACCTTTAGCATATCTTTTCCTGTGGGTCTATTAACAACAGTTTTATTGATTACTTGTTCTAGTTCTGCTTATCAGGGAATGTCTTTAGTTTGCTTTATTTTAGTATAATATCTTCTTGCATCACTTTAAAAATATGATTCTACTGCCTTTTGACTTTCGTTATTTCTACTAAGTCAACTCACCACTCCTCTGGTTGTTCCCTTGAAAGTAACATTTCTTTTTCTCCGTGACTGATTCTAGTTTTCCCCTGATTCTTTGGATTTCACTGCTTCCACATGGTTTTCTTTCTTCTTATTCTTCTTGGGTTCTGCCGTGTGTCCTGAATCTGTGGCTTGATGTCATTCACATTTTTAGAAACTCTAATCAATTTATGTTTTTTCTCTGTTAAGATCCACAATATATGTATATTTTACTTTTAAAGGCAAAGGGAGTTACTAAAAGAAATCCTAAAGAGCACAGCTTAGGGAATCTAGATATGCCCCTTCATTCAGAGCAGGGCCCACCCAAAGACTGGGTTAAATCACATTATACCTCTGGTCACCTGGATTAGATTTAAAAACTTTACATCACCTAGGTTAGTATATTCTACCCTAACTTTACAATGAATATCAAAATAGTAAAAAGCTATCATCTTGCTGAGGAACAAGTCTGGAGACATGCATCTGCTTACAGAATGCTAGTACTGAGCATAGTGTCTTATACAAAGCAAATACTCAGAAAATTCTGGTTAAATGAAAGAGAGCCAAGAAATTGAGACTATTTTGTTGTGGTGGTGTTTAGTTAATGCCTCTTGCCCTAGTTATAGGTCTCTTGGATATGTGGCCCTTGAAGAACTGAAAGTGAGAAACATCATTTGTTTAAACCTCAGTCCGAGTACTTACCACGCTTTGTGACATTAAAGCTTCTAAGAGCTATAGGAGACAGAGTGCGCTTCTGGCCCTGGTTTCCCATGTCGTTTGCTTTAGGGTTGGGGTGTAATGATAAAGCTTAAAATGCCCACTTCAGAGATAATTTGCTTTACATGTTCTCAGACCATAAAATTTATCAATATTTATTGCTATAAGATCTTTAATTTTATCACATTTTAATCTGTATTTTCTGTCACATTGAATCCATTCCCTCCTCACATGTCAACTTGAAAGATAAAACCAGGATACAGTACATTAATGTCTTATGCATTAGTTATTCATTCAATTCTTGGTTGGTTCATTTATATAAATATGTTTGAGTATCTTTCATGTTCCAGGAACTTTGAATATTGGAAAATAAAGGACCTTCTCTGCAAGATACTTTACAGTCATACACCAGAAAATTGATATTACAAATATACCAATCTTTGGTATCCATGATGTTTACAGCATCTCTTTAGATGTGCCCTGTGTGCAGTGGTCCTGATGTATAATGCATACTTCCTGCCTTCAGGGAGCTCTCAGTGCTGCCAAAGAAAATAGTTACAAATAATACTGTAATGCAGTTTATTATACATGTAGTAAAGGTATGCATAAAGTGTTGTGGAAAGCATGAATGACATTGTGGTGCGGAGGTGTGGGAAAGGTTTCCAAGAAGAGGTTAGCAAGTGTGAGTAAAATATTTACCGGAAATACAAGGAGGTAGAGTTGAATGTGAATGATTTTTCCCGCTGTGCTGAAAAATGACTCTCATTCCCCTAGCTGATAACCTGCTCTCCTGATGACCACACAGCTGCGGACATCTTTATACAATTATGAGTGCATGTCTGGTAGATATTAGCCTCCGAAACAATTTGCTCATATGTGGTAGAAGGCAGCATTGTTTTTAGTTTTTCTTTTGTTTGTTTCTACAAGTATGGAATTTCTCGACCATTATTTACTGAATGCCTTCTATTGACGTGCCAGGCCTTATATTGTGCAGACACTGTGGATGCAAATAGGAATGAATCATGATCGATTCCTCAAAAACATCACAAACTAGCAGGGGAAGCAAACAAATGGAAACTTAAAGTACAGTATAGAAAGTACAAAACAGACATACTTATAAAGTGCTGTAGTATTTTTTCTTTTTACTCACGATGATAATTCATTGATAATCTATTTGTCATATTAAAGTGGTGATGTGCATCCAGATTGAAAAAATTACTAATAATTAGAGTATATTCATTCACTTAGAATTTTAAGTGCTTGGTAGATAGTATATATTTCATCAGCATTGGTGGTATATCCTCAACAATATTATTACAGCAAGCAAGGTCTTAGTATTTCTAGCACTTTTAAATTCAAATGGTATCCCATACTCAAATAGGGAAAAAGTAATTTTGTTCTTTCACTGACAGATTTAGCATTTACATATATACTTTTTCACATGGCCTATCTCTATTATACATTTCTGCTATAGCATTTGCTTGGTTTTTCGTGCTCATGATATGAAATGTTTTTAAAATGTTAACTCATATAATTTAATAAATTGGTATAATCAAAGCATAATAGTCTGAATAAGGGTACACTACATCTTGAGAAACTCAAAAGAGTTCATTAATCTTAATTCATTAGTTGCACGATACCTTGAAGTCAGGGTTGATCGTGAGTGGTGTCTCCATTTTATACTGGTGTAAAAGCAAAAAAATCAAGTGCATTTCTCAAAGCTTGTAGTATGAGCAGCATACTAGTCTGGATCACTGTTTTGATGTGGGGGTTTTTTAGTTGCTTATTTAAAAAATCATTTTTTTCCAGTAGTAAGAATTAATTTTGTTGAACATTGTGTCTTCAACTTTCTACCATGTTCTCTGCGTGCATTCTAAGGAGGTCTTTCTCTCTCATTTAAAACAACCTGAATGTTCTGATTTTCATTTTGTCACTATCCAATTTTAAATTGCAGTTTATTTATTCCTCTCTAATCTCTTACGTCTTTCTTAGGTTTTTCATTGTTTTCCCCCCTATTTTCCTTTATTGTTTATTGTACTAGGTTCTATCATCCATGCTAATGAAGATCATGTAGAGAAAAGACATTACATTATTTATTTCTTATTTATTTATTTTTAACGCTCTTCAGAGGATATGTTTCTATCAATTTTTAGAGAGAGAGGAAGGGGGAGAGGGAAACATCGATCAGTTGCCCTGACGGGGGATCGAACCCGCAGCCTTTTTGGTGTACGGGCTTACTCTCCAACCAACTGAGCCACCCAGCCTGGGTGGCATTACATTTTTTGAATAAGCAGATCAACTGAAAATGAACACGCCATACTATAGAATAGAGCAGTGTACCCTAACTGTGCAGCCCAAACCGCCTGATCCAGGATGCCCTGGAGTGCTGCTTGAAGGGCAGATTCTAGAACCCACTGCGGATTTAGTGTCGTAAAATGTCTGGGAGGAGGCCCTAAGAATTAGGTGATTCCTAGGGGCCCAAGAGTGCAATAGAGAAACCATGTTTCTTTTTTCCTTCTTAAGCTTTGCTAGAATGACAGCTGGTTTTATTTAAAGACCTATGAAGTGCACTAAAGCAGTGTCCAGCATACATAAATACCAAAGTAGTTTATATCATGTCAGGAGTACGGAGGGGAGGGCTTTCGAAGCATGATCTCATAGGCATTCTTTGGCAAAAATCTGGCAAATGTCCTGTGTACTCTATCCAGGCTTACATTAACCAGACATTCCACCCTTAGAAAGTAAATTTTGTGGATTAATTTAAAGTGTTTTTGTTTTCAAGTCATTTTGCGGGGAGGAAAGAAGGCAGTCCTTGTGGGAGGCCTTTTGCCACTCTTGAATAAATTAGTTTGCATCTATTCAGATTGCTACACTATGTCCTTCAGGGATTTTTATGATGTTCTCTAACATTTCGTATTTCTATACTCATGTGTCAAACAATCATTGGGATATGATAGAATAGATTTATATTTAAAAATGTTTCCTTGCCCAGCCGGGCGTGGCCCAGCAGTTGAGCATCGACCTCGGAACCGGGAGATTGTGGTTTGATTCGGGTCAGGGGCGGTACAGGCTCGCTCATAACTGACGTTTCAACTCTCCCTCTCCCTTCCTCTCTCTGAAATCAATAAAGATGTAGTACACGTAGAGTAAAGTTCACAAGTCTTAAATTTTCAGCTCAGGGAATTTTTACAAATGTAACCATCATGCATATCAAGTTATAGAATATTTGCAGCATCCCAAAGGCTAACTTGTACCACCTCCTAGTGAGTACCCAGCCAAAGGTAATCGCCATTCTGAGTTCTATCAGCATAGCATAGTTCGGCCTTCCCATGAAATTAGCGTATGTAACATAAATTAAACCACATACTATTTATTCTTTTTTTTTCTGTTTTCTATAACTTAACATTTATCTGTAAGGTTGACCCATGTTACTGCATGCAGTGGTGATTTGTTTTTATTGTTGCTTTATACTGTTGCATTGTAGAAATTCACCATAATTTACTCATCTAATTTATTTTCCACTTTTACCTGTTTTAAATAGCTATGAGTATTCTTGTGCATGTATCAGGGTAGGTGTACATATGTGTTCATTTCTGTTTCATTTTTACATAAGAGTAGGATTGCTGTGTCACAGGGTATGATATATTCAACTTTAGTGGTAATGCCAAATGGTTTAGAAAGCAGTGCACCAGTAGACATGCCCACCTGCAGTGTGGGAGGTTGCCAGTTGTTCCAGATTACTAGCCAATGCTTAGAATTGTCTGGTTTTATTTTCCATTTTAGCCAGTAAGGTAGGTATGTTATATCTGGCTTTGATTTGTTTTCCCTGATGTCTAACAATGTTGACAACCTTTATATCTACATACTGGCTATTAGACTGTTACTGTTATGAAGTGTATGATTAAGAATACTTTTTGAAATTGGATGTCTATCTTGTCACTTTTTTGTAGAAGTATTTATTCTGTATTGAATACTTTGTTAGATATGTATTGCAAATATCTTCTCTAACTCTGTGGCTCAGTCTCTTTAAGTAATGTTTATAGTTTTCAGTATAGAGGTCTAGCATATCTTTCTTAGATTTATTCCTAAGAATTTTATTTTTTATACTCTTTTAAATGGCTTTTTTTTTTTTTATTGTTTGTTGATAAATTTCATTTCTCATTGTTTGCTGACCTTTGAACAATGTGAGCTTGAACTGCCTGGTCTACTACTTATGTGCATTTTCCCCCCCAATAAATATAGTCATCTCTCCAAACCCCAGGTTTCATATCTGTGGATTCAACCAACCACGGTTCAAAAACAGTATTTCTTATCCATGGTTGGGAATCCACAGATGCAGAGAGCTGACTGTATTCATTGTTTTATGCCCCTTTATATAAGAAACTTGAGCATCTGCAGATTTTGGTATCCATGGGGGTAGGGAGTATGGCACCCAATTCTCTCCTGGATACTGAGGGACAACTGTAGTTAAGTTTTTTGGGAGTCAGAAGTTACATGTGGATTCTTGACTGTGCTGGTGTCAACACCCCTAACCCCTGCGTTAAGGGTCAGCTGTACATCAAAATCAAGTGACTTTCCATGTTGGGTTTGTACTCAGTGACTTACTTAATTCATTTATTAATTCTAGTAGTTGATCTGTAGATTCTTTTGGATTTTCTGTGAAAACAATTCGTATCACTTGGAAATAGTGACATGTTGATTTCTTTCTTATAAATCATAATTCTGTTTTTTTTTTTTGCTTGAGTTGTGTGTTTTGGTGGGTGTGTGTTTTTGCCATTCTGTGCATGTCTACAGATGACTGAGAAAGCACTGTAAGTATTGACTCAGGGATTACAAATAAATTTTAGTGAGTAAGCAAACTCACAATGAGTAGACTAATGAAAAGTAATTAGGTTATCTCTTCTAGAGGAAAAGGAAAGGGAAGCTGCAATAACAGATATGCACTTTAGGTGGTGAAATGTTTGGCCAGTGCCAAAAGCTTTCGATTTCATGAAGAAAGGAAATTGGCACTACCAAAAGCTCCTGGAGTAACATTTAAAGATCATTTAAGTGTTTGAACATGTGAGAAATATAGAAGACAGAACATACAGAAAGAGAAGAAATAATTCAATGTCCAGAACCCGAAATATGGTATCAGATGCAGAAGAGCAGAGAGAATGGCAAATCTAAGGATATTATGGAGCAAGAATTTTCAGAATTTGGCAGTGGCCTGATGAGGCAAGCCAAGTAAAAATAACTACAGTTTTGATTGCCTAGAAAGGAAGTGCAAAAGATTGTTGAAGGATATATTATGTGGAGATAAGTTCATCCTTTGGGAATAATAATAATGAGAAGATATTGGAACAGAATGTAGGAATGTTCTTTAACTCAGAATATGTAACCTAAGGGTTAAAAAAAGGTATTAAAGCTCTCAGACTGAATGAGTTGTCCAAGGAAATATCTGTAAAAAGTGAAAGGCCTTGGGCGATTCTCAGCCGGTTGGTGAGGAACACGGGGTCCAGCGAAGGGCCACCTAAAGAGACATATGGAAACTAAGATGGAGAGGAATGAATGCGGAGTTGAAAGGCTGCATCAGTGAAGGGACCTTGCGACAATTCACTGTACTGAAGAAAGCAAAATGGGCTAGAAATGGAGGCAGTGGTCTAGAGAGATGGGAAAAGAAATTGTTCTTTGACTTAGGTCAATTTCTGTAAAGAAGAAGCCCTCCTGACTGAAGTCCGGAGTGGAAAGGGGTGGGGAGGGCTCATTACAGGGTAGAGATTGGAAGCTATTAAATTGCAAACAAGATAAAGATAAAATGTATTTCCAGGAATGTTTTGTCTAAACAAATGCTTAGGTCAGCAGTTTTCTAAACAAATGCTTAAGTCAGTGATTTTCAACTGGCATGTCGCAATAATTTTTAAAACATGCAATACCCGGCTATTTAGTCAGGGGCATTGACCTCTTTTCCCTAAGATTGTCAAATGAAAGAATGACAGCAGCCAACACAACAACAGCCATCTGGTATAAATGAATCAAAATTATACCTATTTTATTTTTGGTCAGATCGGCAAAAAATGTATTTTTTGGTGTGCCAACTTTAGTAATTAGTTTACGTGTGCTATGAGATTACAAAGGTTGAAATTGCTGGACTAGGTTAAAGAGTTTATATAATATTACTTAAGAGCAGCTGACACATAATGGACACTTAAAACATGTTTGTTGAATGAATGAGTGATCTCTCATTCCTGCCTTGTATGCACCCAATGACTTTTGGTGCACTTTCTGAATACTAAAAGAATATTAATAATTATCTTACTAAAACAATTATATGGTAATATAAGCTAGACTCCAGATTGGAAGCAGTTTCTGAGAGATGCAGGAGAGAAAAACAGAGGTATTAGGCAAAGTCCACAAAAGTGTAGAATCACAGAAGCAGAATTCTAGAGAGAGGGAGGAATCTTGCATTTCATTGCATAGCCCAGCCCTCTTATTACATGGCTATGGATTTAAGGCCAAGTTTTGTTTAAATCCCTTACCATGTATATGTCAAGGTTCAGTTCCAGGAAATTGAAACCACACTAGCTATTTTAAGCTTGAAAGGATTTAATATAAATAATTAAGTGCGCATTAAGTTGTTGGATGGACTGGAGGAGTGGCCTCTGGGCTTGGCCTCCAGGACTAGTTCCCAGAGGATCCAGTAGACTGGCCCACCCCGCAGCTGCTGTTGCTGCTGCAGCCGGAGAGGGGGAGATTGAACAAGCTGCTGCTGGACATGTTCACTCCAAGAACTTGCCACCAAAGCGGTTTTCTGAGGATAACAAACTGCCATTACTACTACCATGCTGTCCTTCCATTGTCCCCATATGCTAGCGACTCAGCCTAGGATGCTGCTGAAGTGTCTCCCCAACCACATTTGCCACATCTGAATTTCATACCTCATACGAGTGTATCTGATTGGCTTCACCAGATTCTCACCTGGAACCCTAGCTGCAAGCCCATGGGGCACATTGTTCCGGCCTCTGCAGGGGTGTGCACCATAAGGAGGTTGGAATGGATGTCGGCACCAAGCAGCCAAATTCACCACCCGTTTCCACGACTAGGAAAGAACGTCACTGCGACAAGAACACGGAAGCCCTGTCATCACACTCTCTGTTATCATTGAACACAAGTGCACAAGGGAGAGTTATATAGATTCAGCCCTGCCTTCTAGAGAGCACATCTGAAACAGAGGCCTATAAGAAGTGGGACCACTTAATTCATTGTTCAAGCCAGGACACTTTTGAAAGTGGGAGAAAACATAACTAATATTTATCCCAGGGTAGCAGCAGCAAGGTACAGGACTGCCCCAGGAGAACCAGCTCTAAGCCTGTCTGTAAAATATTTAAGAGCCCTCGTGGTCTTGCCTCAAGCTCTTTTAGGGACCACATCTCTCACCAAAAATCTTCGCCTGCTTTTTGCGCCATCCTCTTGGTGTCCTCTTCCCGCAGTGTGTCAGCACTTCCCAGGTCTTCGGCACACGTTGTGTCCATTGCCTGCAGTGGCCCTCCCTATTTCTCCCCATGTCTGACTTCTGTGATTCTTTAAAAATCCAACTCAGACGTCACCTCCTTTGCTGAAACGTCCTCAGATTCTTCTAGGTGAAGTAACGTGGTTCTTCAGTGACATACTCACCGGGCATTTAAGGATCTCTTTGTATGTCTTTCTTTCCTGTTCAGCTGTGACATCCTCAGGAATAAGAACTTGGCTTATTTATCTTCTGTTCCTAGAAGCTAGATCAGATTCTGTGCTGCAGAAGTGCTCAAGAAATGTTTGGAAATCCATGGGTGGAAGGAAGTTAAGGAGTTGAGGAAGAGAAAACTGAAACAAGGGAGGGAAGGAAGCAAGAAGTGGAAGGAGAGGAGAAAAGGAAGGAAAGGGGAGGAAGACAGGAGAGAGGAGCAGGAGGAAAGGAGCTAATGCAGCTTTTCTAGTAATTCTAATATTTTCACTTGTGACGATTCTCCTTGGATTACCAATGTATCAGGTCTTTAAAACGGAAGGCAGAGAGAAAAAATCAACTCATGCTCCCCCAGAAATAGACTTACTACCTGTAGTCTGGAATTCCCTTCTGATATTTGAAGAAAATATCAGTATTTATTGATTTTTATGACAATCACTGGTTAAATGTTTTCACATCTGTATTAGCCTATCAAATACGTCATTCCTTAATTTCAGTTGAACATATCAATTTTTAGATTTCCAGCACTAGAAATGCAAAAAAGGATCTTTCAATCTAGAAAGGTGAATTTAGATATATGATCTGATACACCATGAACCATTTTTGTTTCATTTTTCTTTACTTATCATGATTCCCTTTTTATTTAAAAATTTTTTTTTTAAATTGATTTTAGAGAGAGGAAGGGAGAGGTATAGAGAGGTAGTAACATCGCTGAGAGAGAAACATTGATCAGCTGCCTCCTGCACCCCCCCCCCACTGGGAATCAAACCCAGAACCTGGGCATGTGCCCTGACAGGGAATTGATGGGGTGTCCTCTTGTTTCATGGGTTGATGCTCCACCACTGAGCCACAGTGGCCAGGCAAGTTGATTTCTTTTTGAGTGAGCAGTTTCATTCTGCTTGCTGTGCCCTTGTTGATTTTAGGGGATGGCCCACAAGGAGCCCTGCTTTATAGAATTTATTTCTTGCCTTCACCTCCATGACATGACTTCCCAAAGTTCACCCCCAATTTTATACAATCTAATTATGATTTTAAAACACCTACTTTGCAATTCGCTAAAAAACTCAGTAAAAAACATTTTCAGTGCCTACTTCAAACATCGTGTTCTTTGGACTGTAAGGCAATACCTATGTTTGCTAAGGTTTTAATTTTTTGAACTCTCTTAGTGTTTTTGTTAAGTAACAAGCAGCTTTTTTATTTGGCTACTCTTGGAAGACAATTTTTTTTTTCCTGTAAACACATTTACAGTACCTTTTGGCTCAGCCAGCTTTTAATGAACAAAGAAGTTCACATTCTTTCATGAGAAAGGTGAATGAGTTTTGGTTTTGTTTTTGAAATATACTAAATGCTATTCAACCTTAAACTGCTTCCCTTGCATATGATATGCTATGTTGCAAGGACATTTTCAAGGAGATTTAATATCTCATAAATGTATGATTTTTTTATTAAAATAGCAGTGTCAGGGTTTTTACACTGAATATTTTACTATTACCTGACTTCCACAAGTCCAAGTAAATGTGTATAGAAAATTACTTAGGGATAGCTGAATGGTTATAGAAAATTCTTTCATGTCACAGAGTAACGCCCTATAATCCCAAGCTTCTAAAGCACCATGTGTTCTTAGCAAAATCCAGTTAAGTGAACTTCTGCTTCTGACCAAGATGGAATAACAGAGACTGAATTTACCCTCCTTTAAACAACCAGCAATGAACATATATTCTTATATGAAACCATCCTTTGCAAACACTGGATATCTGACATTGAAGAACAGTTATTCCTAGGAGAGGTGAGCCTCAGCACTAGCCCAGGTTTCTTCCTGGGGCGTTTCCAGTCTGAATCCCGGGGCAGAGATGAGAAGCCAGAGCTTCATCTCAGAGAAGAAGATGGCCAGAGTTCACAGGACTGAGCATGAGAGAAGAGAGAGGCAGAGCTCTGACGATCTGTGGAGGTTCCCCTCCAGTATTTAGCTGAGTCCTGATCAGCACATTCACGTGAGGAAACTATGCAAAGCTTGGAGAAGATTCACCTGGGAGGATTAGAGGTAACAGCGCCTGCAGCGTCATGGGGCTGGGAAGAGCTTGTGCCTCTAGGCGGCTGGGATAGCTCATGACTCACCAGCACTGGATAGAGCACACAGAGGGTCTTGCCTCACTCGGTGTGAGTAACGAGCCCTAGAAGAGCCTTGGTCTGATCCTGATTGATACATCTCGACAGCAAGATCTGAAAGGACCAAACTGTTTTCAAGTATTTTAACTGCAACCAAGAACAAAGCTCAAGAATATTTAGAGGAACACAGATACATCCAGCAGCCAAGGTAAAATTTGCCATGTCAGACATCTGATCAAAATTACCAAGTAAACAAAGAAGCAGGAAAATGCAACCCATACTGATGAGAAAAATCAGTCAAAATCAACCCAGAACTGGCTGAAATGTTAGAATGAGAAGCTAAAACATTAAAACAGCTATTGAAACTGTATATATTCCATATGGGTTTTAAAAATAAAAGGTGTAAAAATGCCCCCATTTTTTGGCTTCCATATGATCAGTACTATCTGGAAGAATGTATTATAGGTATAGGATAAAATGTAAATATAACTGTGTCTTTCCTCTGGCATATTTTATTCCTTAGACTAAGAATAGTTTTAGCAAAAACATGTTAGTGGAAATTCACTTTAAGAATGGCTGGCTCATCAGTTTTATTTGAATGAAAAAAATGCTGTTATTAAATTTAACTTGGATAGTGTCATTTGTGGGGTAAGAGTTTTGTCCTATACCTGACATTCTGCAAGATCTACACAATAAATGTGAATAAAAAGTTTACATGTATGTATAAGAAGTTTCCTTATGTCTCACACAAATATAACTAATATTCATGTGACTTATTCCGACCTTCTTTCAAGATCTGCCTATTATCTGCCTTCTTTTGAGCACCTTATCTAAACTTGCGCCCACCCCACGGTGTCACCCTTACTCATTCTGCTGTGCTCTTCTGGCCCTGCCTCATCATTGTTGTCACTGGGATTTTAGCTCCATGTCTGCTGTGTCCACTGCTATACTCCCAGTGATCAGAATGGTGCCGAGGCAAGTGGCCCCGTTCTTTAAATATTTATTGAAAAAAATACATGGTAAATGTTAATATTCATAGTTTGGCTATAATAACTTGTTAAAATTTTTATTAAATCATACAATAGGCCTTTGAGGAAAAATTTAGTGTGCTCAAGTAGTGTTTCTGGGGAAATCTGAGGTGAAATCTTTTACCCTTAACAAGGTAGCATATAAGAGGCAACTGGAAGAAGTAACTTGAGCTTTGGAACGACAGCTGTGCAATGGACGCCCACCTCCCCTCGCGCAGTCGAGCTGAGAAGACCCGAGCTGCCAGCAGCCTGAGGTCGCTGGAGCCAGCCTAGCGCGTCGCACGGGCCTCTTCCTCTAGCCTTCGATTCAGTAGAGCCCAGTGAGGAAGAGAGAGTGTGATGCAATCAAGAGGAGAAAGCTCACTGAAGTGCTAGATATGGGGCTCTCTTCTTGTTTGCGAATGATTTTCACACGGGCGTCTGATTCTGTTCTGGCCACTGAAACGTGTAGTTAAATGTACCAGAGGGATTCTAGGAAAGATTTTTATCTACTTCCAAGGAAGATATATTTGAAGATGAAATTTGTTGCTCCTGCTATGATGCTGGACTTGATGTAGCCGTTTGCAAATAAGCAGAGAAGCCAATCTGAAGACAAAGTTTATACACCAAGAACAGCAGGATATGGAAAGATGGGAAAAGCTAGGTACTTGATAATTTATTGCTTACGAACTGTTTAACCCAGGAATCACCCTACCTTTGGACCTCTTGTAAGGCAAACAAATATGTTTCCTGTTTGCTTAAAATACTTCAAGTGAAGTTTTCTTTACTTGCAGATAAAAATATTCTGACATCTAGGAGAGTCTTATTAAGAGTTAGAATTTTCTATATATTGGATATTGAGGTGACTTTTCTGTTTTGTTTGTTTAATGATCACAAGCCCAAAGCATAAAAGCATTATTTTTTTCACTTAAAAGGTGAGAATTTTTCTGTTAAAAAATGCCATATGTTATCCCTTAAAGTAGTTGGTGAAAACAAAAGCAACACATGTATCTTAGGACTTTTAGGGAAAAGAAATCATGGAAACTAATATTCATTCAGTGGTAATGTCCTTTATTATTTTTTTTAAACAGCGACAGTTACCTAATGAAACTTCAGAGTTGACATCATAAATTGGCCTCAGTATAGTTCTTTGAAGTATTATGGAATTTCCCAGTTGGTGAAGGATTCAGCTGCTTTTCACCAAAACATTTTATATCTTGGTAGAATGGTGGCTGCAAATATTTGGAGATGCTGTTACTGTATCTTTATAGGAACTGATAATAATAAATTTATTAAAAATCAGTGTAAAAATTACTATTGGGTAATACAGACAGGTCAACACAATTATTTAAGTTAACTGCACTCTGAATCTGATGTTATCATGTGACATTTGTTGGATTTTATGCCTATTTTTAGATATGATCCTAGGATCTCCACCTACTGTTGGAAAATCCAGCTTGTGGTATTCTGGTCCCTTGATTTCCCCCACTATCCTGTTCGTGAATAATGCATAATTTCTCCATAGACTCATTCTGTATTTTTTGTTACTGCAAAAGAGCATGATTCTCATTTTCTGAAGTAGATGCACTATAAAGAAAGCTGCATTGGAACATTTTGTGTAAAGTGAATCTTTATCATTCAGTTATTCACATGAAAATTAACTTGCATTCCCAAAGGCAGTAGAAGTGCTAATCTGGACAACAAGGTTAAGTATTTTCAGTGTCATATCTGTTAGGACTAGATTCGGTGACATAAAAAAAGAAACCTCAAACATGCCCAAAACACAACTGACATTCTATTCCTCATGTATAGCAAAGTCTGGCGCTAGGCAATCCAGGGTGGGGATGGTAGCTCCACAGTCCTCACGGGGTGAGATTGCTTCTTTACAGCTGCCCTGCCATACTCAGCACTTGCCTTGATTCCAGTGTCACCTCATGATGTCCTGACATCATGTCCATGTTTCCAGGCAGCAGGAAGAAATATTGAGCAAAGGGACAAGGAGGGGGTGCTCACCTACCAAGATGAGTCACCTTCCTTTGGGGAGCCTTCATGGAGGCCCTCCATACAACCAATTTAAATCACTGAGGTCTAAGTAAAACTTCTGCTCATATCTCATTGGCTTATTCTTAGTCCTGTGTGGTCCTCAGTCACAGGGAGACAGGGAACGACTTCTAGCTGGATTTATTGACACCTCAAATAAAACTGACGTTCTGCTCCTTAGGAAGGAGAGACTAGAATATGAGTTCAATGATTCTTTCACTACCTTTATCACAATATGCTTAAGATTACATTCCAACCCCAAATATATTTGTATCAGATTGAGAACTTGATCAAAACTTGGATGTTTCCAGTGTTATCTTTGTCTCCTGACATTTTTCAGACAATAGGAATTTTTTTCTGGGGTGCAGAATGATTTCATCAGCCCTACACTCTAAGTATAATTAGGCATATACACATGCCATATTCCACCCTGAAAATGTCTTAAGCCTCTGTGTTCATAAACAGCAAAACAAGTCATATTCTACTTTATGTTTGGTAAGTTCAAAATTCTGAGTTAACACTGAAAACTCTATATTTAACACTAAAATGACTATATTTATTGTGACTTGGTTACCTGTGTTCCCCAAAATATTTTATTTCAATAAAAAGAGGTTTTAGAGTAAAATTATTCTTTTTCTGAAAGATTATATACAGCAATT
The DNA here is from genome assembly GCF_964146895.1 of Miniopterus schreibersii. Taxonomy (NCBI): domain Eukaryota; kingdom Metazoa; phylum Chordata; class Mammalia; order Chiroptera; family Miniopteridae; genus Miniopterus; species Miniopterus schreibersii. Next base: position 40,390,340 of record NC_138101.1, on the reverse strand, counting down.
GGGAAGCTAGGGGGTACACAAAAGGATACAATCAAAATGTTTCCAAAATATTCTTATCAGTAACTTCTCAGGTAACTTTGAAAAACTTCCATTTTCCAAAAAGTTTGAAAAAAGAGAACTGACTCAAAGTACTAAGAGGGATTGCCTCTGATATTTCAGGAGAGCTCTGAGCATCACTTTTCTGGAGTGAAGCTTAGAATGGTAGCACCACTGTGCTTGTTGCAGCAATATACTTACTTATTGAAGATGCTCAGTTTGCGCTCATTCTGTTGCGTCAGTCACTTCCTGCCGCACAGCTCAGCCACCCCCATTCAGGTCGCCCTGCCGCACTTACTCAGCAGGAGGCCAACAGGGTGCCTGACAGATCCACAGTTTGCCATACCCAGCACAAAACGTCACGGCTTTCACCTCTAGAACTTGCCTGCTATGTCCGTGTGGTTCCTCTCAGTCCTCTTAGCAGTCAACAGATCGGATGGGGGGGTTGGACATGATCAGAATGATATTGCCCTTTAATGTTCCTATTCCTGTATCTTATGGGCGCACGGAGATGATGGAGAATTGGACAGAGACATCTGCAGTTTTGTCAAAGTTTGTCAGCTCTTAAACTCTGAAGCTTTATAGAGGTGTGAACTATTACTAAAGGTCACGTTTTAGTACCCTGATTAGATCTGCTTAAACTAGCAATTGTGAAATGACTCAAGCTACATAATTTTTACTACTAGATAAAACTCAGCTACATTCTGAATATAAATCCAGTACAACTGTGGTTCCCAGGGTTCTACCTGGGAGTAGGTTTTTGTCTTCTCAGGGTCTACCACATATGTGGGTAACTCAATAAGTGTGCATCCTGTTCTTTCTAAAGTTACCAGCAGTTCAGACTCTCCACTAATTCAAGATTTTTTGTTCTGATCTCTGTTTTAAAAGAAATATAACTCTTTGATTTGCAATATACAAAATAGAATGTAGGAAGCTTTAAAAAATGATGTGTTCTCTTAATGGGGAACTGTCATCACATCATCTTTACTGTTGTAGTAGCTGCAAATAGTATTTGTTAAGCACTTACATCTAGGCAGTGTAGGCAGTGTTTCTGAGGATCATTCATCATATCATCACAGCAAGTCCGCGAAGTGTTACAGATGAAGAAACGGAAGCTCAGAGATGTAAGGCATCTGAAATAAAATCACACTGCTAGGATGTGACACTCCCAGGATTTAAAGCAGGTATGTCTGCTTAAAAGCCCATCCTACTAATCATTTTACCATGATATTATAAAGTAGGCATACTGAGAAAATTTTGTGAGGAAGATATTTCACAGCCTCAGAGCTGTCTGTAACTAGTAGAGATGTATATAGATAATAAGTGCCAGAAGTTATTTCACTGTTTTCCTTTGAACTGTTTGGCAATGCCCACTTTAGGAATCATAAAAGAGAACATTGCACAGCACGGGGGAAGTAGGGACAGAAGTATTCTTGATTAAATAAAGACAAGATTGAAAGAAATAGGCTTCCTTCTTCCTTCCTAGGTTCCAGGCAATGAAAAAAAAGATTCTCTTCTCTTTCCAGAAAACTACCTATTTAAGGAGAGATAGAAAGGCCCAACCAAAGGTGTGTGAGAGGAGAAGGAACTGTCTCTCTGAAATAAGTATTCAGCCTCCTTCATTCATGCATCGGACTTAATGATATGATGACATTGCTGGTATATTTCCATTGGATGTGGTCGCCAACAGTTCGGCCAAAAAAGAACCATTTTTAGAACTGGGAGCTGGTGTATGAATTTTCTATTTGTACGCTGGCTATCACAACCGTTCACATTCTCTAGTGTGTGAGAAGACTTGAGGTTGAATAGTAAAGCTGTTTGCAGGTGTAGTCTCTTGCCTTCGATGCGGGCTTACAAGTCTTAAAAACAACTTTTGAGGAAAGCTGTCCGTTTGATGTGGATGGCGGTGAGAGTTATTTATGTGTTGTGGAGCCAGCGTGATTCCCTGAGAGGAGAAAATTCCCAGCTAATGATCTAGCAGTTGAGCTTCGGTCAAAGTGAATTACAGTATAGCTTTCAAACCTGAGTAGTTACATTCAGAGCTATGGTCATACTCGTAGGGGAGGGTGCTGGTGTTTCTGTTTCTTTTTTTTAGTGGAAAGGGTGTGAGTGGGATCTGTACTTTCACTATTTCTAATCCCATGTGGCTGTGGCTTGGTCATCAATCTTTCTGGCCAAGAGACACCTTTGTTTACCCCTCAACTTGACTGAAACCACAAAGGTGGAGAGGAAAATGCCTATTCATTAATGTTAGACACTAATTCAAATAACTTACAGGCCCCAGCACAGCATTAAATAAACCTTCATATATAACATGAGTCAGACATGGTTCTGTCAAGCATGTTTTTAGATATGTGGTTGTTTTTTAGACATCAAGGCAGTGTGTAAAATATTTTTTTTCCAGATTTTATATATTTGAAATGGAAAGCAATATGCTTTCAGTTTTATACCAGCAATTTTGAATAGCTTTTATTTTAGTATCCAAATGATAGATTTTATTTTTCAATCCACTAAAACCATTTTCTTTGCTGAAAACATGGTAATCAGAAGGCAGATAATCTAGATAATTATAACCTAAGGATGCCTCCATCACTTTCTCCAGACAGATGGATAGATGATAGGCAGATGTATGTAAGTATAACTGTATGTATATATGCCTCTGTGTGTGTGTGTTTGCATGTGTATTTCCATTTGGAAAGTAAAATTTTTAAATTCCTTCAACTAAAAATAAAATAAAAATCATTTATACTATTTTCCTTTAGCGATAGGTAATTATCTGACTTTCTTACTTTAGCATCTCATAGATTCAGCTATATAGCAATTGAAATGACCTACTCTTCAAATCTATTCAAATAATGGCCAGTACAAGTGTGTGGGCCTGTAGTGTTAACTGGATGTTAGTGGATGTACCTTGTATGTCCACTTCTTCCCTTGCAGCATTCACTAGAGAAGCATATTCAGAAGAAATAACCTAATTTGTAGTGACTGATACTTACACCACTAAATGCTGTTGTGTTGCTACGCTATCATTGCATTTTTAAGTTAAGGCTGCTGGGAAAAGGAGCGATTTAAATGTATGAGATACAAATTTTACACTCTGTGATTATAGTTACTTAAATTAATCTCTGTAAACTTAACAGCACATGATTTTTTATTTATAATCTTAATTTATTTAGTAACTACATGGCCAGCACATGTTCTGTGCCCCACTTTCTTTGCTCTGCCCTGGGGATACAGCTAGAGGAAGACCAAGCTGCTCTTATCCTCGTGGAACATTCAGGCCGGCACTGGCAGTGTTGCTGTGTGTACAGTAGTATCACTTCACCCTTAGTGTCGATGTTCTGTGTTGACTTTATAGGACGTTCATCTGATCATGCGCATGTACATATTACTTACAGAATAAACTGAAAATCAGTGTCTTGGTGATTATGAATTACGACGATGGGGCCCCCGAAGATCCTTTCCTTGTAAGAAGTTATTAAAAGGCCTCTTGGGGAAGCTGAAGTGCCTGAGCTTTTTTTGCTTCTTTACAGAGTCAGATCTGGAAGGCCTCGATGATCTAGGTACTGTTTACCGCAGCATTGACCGGCAGCTGAACGAAACAATTAGGCGTCGCAGACATGCGGGAGAAAACGACTACAACATCGAGGTGCTGCTGGGAGTGGATGACTCTGTGGTCCGTTTCCATGGCAAAGAGCATGTCCAAAACTACCTCCTCACCCTGATGAACATTGTGAGTAGTGACTCCTTTATGAGGTATTCTTTATCTTTTAATTCACTTCTGTTTTGTTAGTGTCTTCTGAAAACCTGGGCGAGCCCGTCCATGACGGTGCCCCACACCCAAAACGTTTACATTCTGCATTAAATGCAAACACTGATTCATGCGTTTAGCACACAAGGGTGCAAAAATAAAGGAAGCATGAAGCACACATTTCTTTTGGCGATCAACTAGTTTTCCGTTGTGATCAAGGGGAAGTCATAAATTTACAAAGTCATAATGCCATGGAACTATGACATGAGTTATGTGTTTCATTTTGTTCTGGGAGTAATCAGTACTCTCAGGACTAGTGTGCCTGCCCCGATGTGGACCGCAAAGGATTAAAAAGTTCTTTTAGCATCGTTTTGAATACTGAGATGATAAAGAATGTCTTAAGCCTGATAACTCTGTCTAGATGCTTGTTGGTAGAGCTTTTGAATGAGTGATATTTTTCAAGATTATAGGCTGAAGGCAATATATTTACAAAGCACAGTCAACTCTTGGCGCCGTGCTGCAGTGCAGTCATAAAGGGCTCTTTAAATTTGTTCTTTATTTCTTCTTTATGAGCCTTAATCATATCCAGAAGAAAGTCAACATCCTCAAACTGGTGGGCTTTTTTCCCTTGTGAATTGGCAGAAAATAATTGAGGAGATATAATATATAAATCACCTACTTCTAAAAGATCATTGAGCTAGTAGTGCAATCTATTTTATATGATTTATTTTTTAGAATTATGAAATAAATATATGTTATATTGATCTATCAAATATATTACCCAAGCCAACTGTTTCTCTCTTTTAGCTTTTGACTACAAATGTAATCTCTTTGGACATCTATGTTGTTTACTTTCTTTTTTCCATGCTTATGATTAAATTCCAAATAATGATACTGGAGAGAAAACTTGTTCAGAAAATCCAGGTTCTATTTAATTTTAACTCAGGTTAAAATTAAATGTAATCAAGAAAAACACTTAGTATACAATATATATCAAGAGTAATGTTAAATAATTTTTGTCTTCTGCTATTTTAAATTAGCCATGCTGATCGGCCACCTTTTGGCAAAAATGTATTTCAGATATTTCGGGACCATACTGCCTAATGATAGTGGGGACTGTACTTGAGAATGGGGTAAAGCTCTGTGGGTGAGGTGCATGCAAATCAAGGGTTTGGGACACAGGAAAGGCAGTTCACTAGGTTAGTGCTGTTCTCTCAGGTTCAAGGGTCGAGAGAATGTCTCCACAGGCCCCTAGAGATTTTGTATGACTCCTAAGAGGGGAGGGACACCCTCTACCCATCCCTCAGCTCCTTCGTGAATCAGTGAATATGCAAATAGTAACCTCTCTTGTATATTCTTTTATTTTTAATTCTTTTTTGTAGATTCTGAAATTTCTCCAGGCCTTACATATAAAGAAGAGATAGACACATATGAATATATTCTAAAAATAGCATGATTATTACTCATTCTTAGATTGCTCATTCTTGACAAACTTTTTATATTTAATAAATATTAAATAAGAGAAATGTGATATATGTTAAGCCTTGGTTGGAAATCTCATATCTTGTTATATTAAGAAATGTTTCGTTTTTCCCCTTTTTGACATGGCTGAACTGTGAGGAAAGTGGTTCTCAGCTACGGGGCACATCTCATTCTACACATACTGATCCCTGCCGACTACGGGCAAGGCCTATTTCGGCATAGGGCATGTCCCAGTGTGCACAATAGAAAACTCTCTGCCTTCGTATAGCTTGGTAGAGGACACAGGTAATAGTCAAAAGAAGAAATAAATATGTAATTGTATGTAGTAATAATTGCCAAGAAGGAAAAAAAATAAGAGTAAAGGGCTATTGTGCAGGAGAGAGGAGGTTAGGAAAAGCTTCAGTGAGATACTATGTGGGCAGAGAGAGAAATTCTATAAGGAAGAGAGTCAGGCAAAGGGCTGGGTAAGGAGTGATCCAGCCTGAAGGACCATAAACTGCAGAGGCTCTGAGTCAAGAAGGGCTACGGAATCAGGAGTGTTGTTTACGGAGCCCAATGGGTAATTTTGATGAATACCCTTAGTTAAAAAATCACCAGTGGAATAATAAAGGACAAGAACAGAGAAGAGAGAATGGGGGGAAATCTTTGAAAATAAAGAAATAGAAATGCAATTTCTTAGAGTGGAAAATATAAATACTTGGCCTATCCTGGACATTTCCCAACAATTTTTCTTTGTATCTTGATACTCACACTCTGTTGGCAGAAATGTGTTAGTGTGTCAGCTACTGTGAAGCTAACTTACTGAGCTCGGAGCATTCTAGGCAGGTAACGGTTTTTCCCCAGACTTTTTTTTTGAAGTTTTTTTTACTTGGTCATTACTACCTCATGGGCTTTAGTGTCCTTAGAGTGATTCTTTCCTTTGAGATATGTATTAGCTGCTACAGGGGAAAATATGGGCCTTGCTGAGAGGAAAAGCAATGAAATGTAAAGGGGAGGTGCCAGTTCTTACTCTCTTTTGATCTGTGATGGGAAAGATCAATGGCTCCTGGCAATATTATGAAAGTAAAAGGAGAAATACCCTGAGGAGTTTTCAAATAGTCTTGAGTTATAAGGATAAAGGTGGAGGGTCACTTAATGATCAGAACAAAAGAAAGTAGAATTTCAAAGGATTATTCCATCACATGATATTTTCAGCTTTGAAGTCTAATGTCCTATAATGCAAGTGGGATCCATGAAGTTCCTTCTCAAGAAACCGGTTAGTGTGATTTACTACAATAGAAGTCTTTGTTTTCTAATTGCCTTTTCAGCCATTTGCTCTCTTGGCCACAGGTAAGTCAGGTAAAAGTTACCACTGATATGCCTGACATTGGATCATACCTTAGAATTTAAGAAGAAACATTAGAGGTGATCCTCTATAACATTCTCCTTTCCAAAGACAGAGGGATTGAAGATTAATGTTAGGTGACTTACCTGCTGTCAGGTACTTAGTTAATGCAAAGCCAGACTGATTTTCTCTCTGATCCTCATTTTAACTCCACTTCACTGTAACATCTGTGTTAATTAATAGTCATCAGTACATTAGAGTGATTTGGAGGAAGAGGCTCTGTTACACGCTATGCTATGAACATAGACAACATAGTATTTATGTGCCAGAATTAGGGGATAGACCACATTCTGTCTGGCTCCAAACTCCTTGTGGTTTACACTACCCCTCCCTGCCTCAGCAAACTCTCTTAATTTCCCCAATGTGGATTGAACAGACCAAGTCACAGAGACAGGTTGGAGTAAGCACAAGTCAATTCAGCCACCCCTTCTATAAACATGCACCCCCTCCCTGGAAAATCCTGGGCCCGTCATTCTAGAAGAGAGTCCCCACATCACAGGTTACATTAACATCACACAGCATCCACAGTGTTGCTGCCTCAGAAAAAAAATTAAAAACCTCTTTGATTTTACTGAAGCATCTCAGTTTCCTCTTTGCCCTTTGATTCTGCAGCCCCAAATTCCTTTCCTGACATTCACCCATTTTTCCTTTTTTATGCTACAAATAATCAGACTGACCTTATGCTTCCCAGATTTATCCCACCCTTTATTTCTCCCTGGGTCCTAACACACAGACAAGCTTTTTAGCTTGCTGAGGAAATCATTTTTCTCATTCTTGAAAAAAGGGGATCAGTTCTACCTGAGCTTTGGGTATATCTCTACTGCTCCAAAGGCCCAAAGAGTTCGTAAGGCTTTGTAGCTGAATTGCCTATTCTTGCTCCACCCAAAGCTCCTTGGATGCTTAAAGGAGGTAAAAGCATAATTAACATGAAAGAACAGACTCATGTTTATTGAAAACAATCATCTAACCATTATAATGGGCCCAAACTACCCAAATGGAAACATTTGCGGAAGCTTTCACAGGTGATTGCTTCGGTGCAGCTGATTTGGGTGGATGCTGAGCTGCTGGGTGTGAGGTGGACAGGAAGGGGTGGGTTTAAGAGACATCTGCTGGGCTTGGTAATACATGGCCCGCGATACCTGAAGGGAAGGAACAAGTCGGGGATGATTTAATCTTTAGGGAGAAGACCGGCACACTTTGAGATATTTTGGTGTATTTCCAAATGGATAGATGTTACTGGAGTTGAACAGATGGCTGCGGAGCACGAGAGGTGAATCAGTTAGATACGGAAACATTTGGAACCCATCAGCCTATAGGTGGTGGTTGAAGAAACAGCAGCGGGTGAAAGCTTGCAGGGAAGGTATGTGAGAAGATACGGGGTCAGAAACGACGAGACACGGCCCTGGCCAGTTTGGCTCAGTGGTTGGAATGTCAGCCTGTGGACTGAAGGGTCCCGGGTTTGATTCGGCCAAGGGCAGGTGCCTGGGTTGCAGGCTCGATCCCTGGCTCCAGGCGGGGCAACCAATCGATGTGTCTCTCTCACATCCATGTCTCTCTCTGTCCCCCTCCCTTCCACTCTCTCTGAAGAGCAAAGGAAAAAAATATCCTTGGGTGAGGATTTTAAAAACAATGAGACACTGACATGTGGGCCAGGCAGAAAACATAAGCTAATACTGCTAAAAAATAATAATAATAAATCCAGTAATACTACTGAAGAACATAGGGTAAACAGTATTAAATACTGCCAAATTGTAGGCAGGTTACTTTTGTATGATGAAGGAAAATTGAGAATATTAATAAAAGAGGAAAAGAAGCACCAAGAAAGGGAGAGATGGAATAAGGGACATAGAGTTGAGATTTCGGAGCAAGTGTCTTTAGGGAAGCTGGAAGGAGCCTTAGCAGAAGGCAGAGACTTAGCACTTTCGCTGCGACAGAAAGAAAACTACAGTGAGGGAGTGGCCAAGAACAGGGACTGGCGTCGTAGACTTGCTGGAATTCGGGCCGTGCCCCTTGTTTGGGGGAACGCCAGGAACTTCCCTGCTCTTGGTCTGTTTCTGAAGTGGGATCGGGGTTTCTGTAGGGCTCCGGGCTTTCGCAGGTGGGCCGGGATGTGCGCTCGCTCCTCCCTCGGCCTCCCGGGCTCCACAGACAGGCCCTGCGGCAATTCCTGCCCACGGGTCTCCGGCCGCCCAGCCGCAGGTGCCCCCTTCCTCAGCCTCCCGTCCTCTCTCCACGCAGACCTCTTTTCCCCTTGGCCCCCATTTCATTTTGTGACTGCAGGCCTTTGCAGGGTCATTTTTCCCCTGCTTGTAGCCTGTTTCCCCTATTAGAACATATTCGCGATATGGACGGACTCAAACATTTCCTGTTCTGTTCCCCTCCCTCAGGACAACTGTGTCCATGGCACCTGCTCAGTAAAGATTGGATAAGATTATTCATAAAAATTAGTCTGAGATTGGGAGGGAGAAGAACGGGCAGGTTGGGAGCAATCTGCCTACTTTGAGCAAGGGCGCTGGAGACTCTGGGGCTGAGTGGAAGGAAGTGCGTCTGAGACTTAGCTCCATGAGGCACAGTGGGGGACGGGATTCCTGTCTGCTTCAGAGGCCTCTCCTTAGTCCTACAGCCAGAATGGCTGAGGCTCTCTTATTACTTGCTTGCCTTCAGGTAACCAAGTCTTTTTCTAAAGTATTATATACATGTACCATTTATTTGTTTCTGTGTGAATAATGCTAATAGTGGCTAACAGTTTTTTATTTTCTATTTGCAAGGGCCAGGCACCATTAAGCACTATCCATACATGAGCTCATTTATTCCTGTCAAACGATCTTATAAGGGCAGTACTATAATTATCCCATTTTACAGATGAGAAAACTGAGGCATAGAACCAAGTAGCATTTCCAAGGTCACATAGCTAAGATCACACCCAGGCAGTGTGGCGGCAGAGCCCCTGCTCCTAACCACTAAGCTATACCCCCTCTAAGACCTAATCCGCTCATCTGCAAGAAAAATGAATGCTGCTTCGGTGAAGCCAGACAAAGCTGTTCATCAGCTAGTCAGACAAAGCAGGTCAGACTGTCCTGCCAGGGAAATGTCCTGGGAGAAATTGTCCTGTCCGGGAACAAACCTGGAAGGAATTTTCTTTTCTAGGAAAGGGATACTTGATTCGATTTTACCTTTTCCCTCCCCTCACGTCATTGGCAACCCCTTCCAATTTAAGGTCACCTGAAGAATTAATGTTCTGCTTGCCCCGTCTTTCAGGTGATTTGACGAAGAATCTGGGCTCACCCTTGAACACCTCACAGTAAATCTACCCATGCTCCAGTAGACTGGCTCACATGGCGAAAGGGTATTCCGGTTTTCGGGAAAAGCTCTGATTTGCATTATGCAGGATTCAAATATGTTACTTAGAATGCTTGTGCCTGACGCTTTCTTACAACCCAAAATACTGGTTATCAGCTTCAGCCCTATCTTTTCTATTTTTACTATTTTTTTCCAGTGATGTGCTCTAACTCCTCTTTATCTTTTCTGGATATATTTTTTAATACCATTATATTCGTAATCAGGAAATTCTTATTTATAATACATTGAATCCCATTTCTCATTTCCTTAAAATTTACCTGAGGAAAGGTTATGAAAAGGAAGTGAAATTTTTAAGTTCTTTTTACCAATATGATTCCTCACCACTTTTTAAAACTCAGGGGTAGCAAATCAGTACTGATTATTGTGAAACCCGACCTTCTGTGGATAGTGACTGCACTGGGCCTGCAGGCCTGCGGGAATGCAGCATTGCGCTGAAGAGCACTGACTGCGGAGTCCGACCACCTAGGTGTTCATCCCTCCCTCTGTCTGCTAACTGTGTGACCTTGGGCAAGTTGCTTAAGTTCTCTGGGCCTCAATTTCTTCCCTTTTGGGGGGTGGGGGGATGCTCAGTGTCTTTAGATGTAAAATGGAGATATCTCTAAAGTTATTGCAAAGATTACGTGAACTAATATAAGTACTTAGAACCATGTGTGGAACCTGAAAAGCTCTATGTAATATTAGCTGTTGTGTTTGTTTGTTGTCGATGTTGCTGTTACTTAGGAAGAAAATTGCTTTCCACGTCACTAAGAACTGTAAAAATGCTTTCTTAACAAATATTATTTTAGTTTATCTTGACAGATTTAAATGGTTAATTTAGAATGATATGCTTCTAGTTTTTCTGTGTCGTTTATTGATTATTAAAGTTTGTGATTAATTTATACCCAAGTCAAAGGAGTTTCTTTATGCCTCATAATGTTTTAATCAGATGACACTGAAAAGCAATCTAAGTAAAGGTGTCATAAATATTTTTCTTTGCTTTCAAGAACCAAATGAGTAAAGTACTCAAAACTCAATGTTTTCCTCGGGTTAGAATATTTTTAAATACTTATTTAATTTTAAGGAAGTTATTTATGTGTAAATATAGGAAAAGGCAGACACACCCACTGGTGTGAAGTACCTTCAGGTGTATTAAGTTGCCAGTCCGTTAGCCCCTCTAAAATGTCCATACTGCCATCTGCTGGAAAGAACTTTTGTACAACATTTAGACGGTATTTTTTAAAAAAAAATAGTATCAGTTTTTTTGGACAAGTTAAACTACATCTTTCATTCAGTTAAAATTAAACACATTCCAAGTATGAGTCTTCACTTCTCTTTCAGGGAAAACTAAGATGGGTCAGTTGTTTTTCTAGCTGTTTTCAGAGAGAATATGAAAGCACATCCACAAACCTTTAAAACTTTTTGCGTGGACCGTGGAAGAATGCTCAAGTGCTTCGTATGATGCTGAGGGCAGTTGTGTGGCATTTTGCTGGATGTGAGCAGCCCTGGGATGCAGGCAGAGTGAGCCCAAATGTAATTTGCCAAGGAGAAAGCAGAGGTCAGAGAGGTTAAGTGACTAACTGGGGTCGCTCAGTTTATCAGTCGCATAACTGGGACCAAGTCCAGGTCTTTGACTAGCTGATCCTGAGGCTCTGATTATTTCTCCAACTCTTATCGTATCCACTATGTCTCAGAGTATAAAAACATTGCATCCTGTTATTGATAAGGCTTGGCAATATGAAAAGCAGCCAGATTATTAAGTTCACTTTAAAAGTAAATAATGTATAGGAAGCGACTTTTTAAACCTTGAAAGGGAAAGTAATAAGTAATGTCCAGTACTTTGCATAATACAGACACCAATTTTTGTGGGTTTGCCACATGAAAGAATACTTTCTTCTATGTATAAATCTTACTGCCTTATGTTTGATCATTTCTTCCCATGAAATTCCGGCCTCCCTGTGACAGTGTCACGAATGTGTGCTGACTCAGAGCACTCCGTAACTCATTTCGGAATCAGAATCGTCACCTCTCGCTCGGCATGACAGCGCCTTTGGTTAAATAAAGCTTTTCTTTCGGTGAATGGTAAACTTTTTAAAGTGCCCTTTTATTCCGTCATGTTGTAACGTGATGTTTCCATGGCGTGGACGACATCCGTCTGTGTGATATTGCCATTAACAGCATGAACTGTGTCCAGTATCCTTTCCTTGGCATTGTGCTGGCTGTAAAATTTACCAAGTGCAAAGGAATCTCCTAATTTAGGGGACTCGACTGTCACAGCTACTTGCCGTATTACCAACGTTTGTTAATTTTATGGTTCGAGGGCTTTCTGATGTGGATTTTTCTTGTAACACTTAAAAGTGTAGCCGTCACTGCTGTTCTGCAGTGGCTCCTTTCTATGACCCCTGCTCCAGAAACTAAGTCGCTTTTTGTTTTAAACCTAACTGCTTTCCTTTAGTTTTAATTTGTATTGTTCTCCTATTTTGTGTATTTACTAGCATTGCTTGCAAACTTTTTTTTTCACTATGACTGCATTTACATTTCAGTTGCATTAAGCGAATTAATTACATGCTGAGTGAAGGAAGCCATGTCGCTAATTCAAAACAGCCGCCTTACAGAGAGTCTCTGGGAATATCCCTGAGCCTCTGGGTGAATTTTATTGGCATATTAATGCTAGGACTTCCTTATTAGATAATTAACCCAGAAGAAGGGGGGCACTCAGTTTCCAGTTAGGTGGTGGGGAGCAAGATGAGAAAATCTGCCCATGACCAGGAAAGGTCATAAGAAACCAGCTTTTTGTCCAGCATTCAGTTTTTCCTTATATTTACCTGAAATCTACCCCTTTGATAGTGTTAACTCATGATTTTTAGATAAATACACAGAATAGCCATTTTCCACATGGCTGCTATGAAGTCTTCTTTGTAGGGTGTTCTCTTCTACTTCTCATACTTTAGTGTCCCTCCCTCCCTCTCACTAAAATTTTTTTGAGCGATTTGTTTGCAGGAGTCAAATAGTTTCATTCTTACCTAACCCTCTGAGATCCTGTTCTTATTATGACATAATATTTAATTATGACGTAATAAATATTCTCTCTTATTTTGTTACTATTATTGATTGAAGCTCAGAAAGTTGAAGACCACAAGCAATGAGGGCTTGGACCAGGATGTCCACTGAAACTGTTAGCGCCTGGTGTCAGGCGCTTAGCCACGAGGTCTCCCCAGTCATTCTTTATGTGACACATTCTCTGGGTCCCTTGCTCTTTGCTCTTCTCTGGGTGCATTTGTGTTTGTCAATACCTCTTATATGACAGCACAGACAAGCGGGACTCAGTACTGCAGGGGCCCTTGGCCTGCAGGGGAGAAGCCGGGGATGAGCTACCCCTGCGCACCCGATTGCATTCCTTTTTCAGCCCTTGGATTATCTTGAACGCGTATTAAATCGGGCCTCGACGTGCTGTGCTTGTGTGTGTAGCTGTAAACGAATGTGTTCATAGGCGTGCACTTTTCCACGTAAAAGGACTTTCCATCTTTTCTTGTTAAACCACACTTGGCCGTCTCCAGCATGTAGCTTCGGCAGGTCTTCCTCTACCTTAGTTGCTCACTTTTCTGTTCCGTGTATGCCTTTAGTCCACGTTTAAGGCGTTGGCTTTTTAAGGTGTTCTCTGCAGTCTTCTTAGATTCTTGAAACATTTCATTTGAGATTTCTTGGTCTGTATCTTGGCCATTTCACGATTTTATGATTCATGAATTTCTTCTTTTTTTTTAGAGCATTTTATAATTCTTGAGTTATATTTCTTTTCTTTTACCTTTTCCAAACATGATCTATTTAAAATTTTTATTGAATTTATTGGGGTGACATTGGTTGATAAAATTATATAGGTTTCAGGTGTATAATCCTATACTGCATTGTATATTCACCCCCAAGTCAACTCTCCTTCCAATGGTGATGGAAGGAGTTATATTTCTTTTTAAATCTTCTCTCTAGGAGCTTATGCCTATATTTCCTCTGTAGGTTTTTAATTTGCCGTGCTTACTGTTCAAACCTCCTGGATCTCAAGTGGCATTGCAGTTGGTCTTCCATCCCTCCTTTAGTTATTGTGCCATGTTGGGCCCCTGCTCCTGGGAACAGCTACCTTTGTAACCTAGTTGGATAACTTCACCTTTCCCGTTCCTGCAGGCATCTGTGAAGTTACCCAGTGCTCCTTATCACACTAATTTGCACTAAGTTCTGCAGAAAATACAGTGACAGTCCATTTTGGATTCATATGTGCCAATAACACTGTGTGTTTTTGTATGTCAGTTAATATCTATAGTCTTCATCTTCATTCATATAAAATTATCTTGGACTATGACCTCTGAGGTTGCTTAATTGTACTATTTATGACTTTACAGCATACCCAGCCACTTTTAGAAATTTCAACCGAACTTTAAATATTAAATAAAAGCAGTTACTCAACTTTGCTTCTCTGAGATCTATCCAGGGCTGACATTCATCTGATGTGCACTTACACAGTTGTGCTGGTAATTCAAATATGGAAGGATTTCTGTTCTGTCGGACTTCTAAATAATCGTTGCCCAGGATTACTACTGGGGTGGGGAGGCACTGAGAAAGCCCCATCACTGAACGCTGGATCTGACACACACCCCTGCTAGGACATGGGCACTCCAGCAGGCAAATGCATAATCTAGTTTCCCCTCCACGGTTGCTGCCACTCAGCCAGCCGACGCTTCCCCGGCATCGCCCTCTAGCGGTTGCTTTTGGTGAATGTTCTGTGTGGATTACGGCACCTGTTGACTCTAACTACAAGTAGTTTAATGAGTCCCTTTTTAAAGCATATTCTCTTTGTTCATGATAATCCGGAGTTTACAAATTCAATAATTAACATATCTAAAAATTATTCCAAAGCTAAAGGTAAGTGGTTTCATCGAAGAGTCCAACTTAAACTAAATTTTTTTTAAAAGTGATTTGACTTTAGTACTTGGGATTACATGGCTGACCCCTTAATTATTACTCATTTCACAAAATCCTTTGTGTTGCCTTCCTTTCAGTAATTATCTGCTTTGGTTCCAGGTGAATGAAATTTACCATGATGAGTCCCTTGGAATACATATAAATGTGGTCCTGGTGCGTATGATCATGCTGGGTTATGCAAAGGTAAGCCTCTTAAAATATGTGAACTCTGAATGTTAAGAACTGGGTTAGCAGGCAGAAGATTAAAATTTTCAAGCTATAGCTGACATATGGCATAGATAAGTCTCATGTAAACCTCAGTTGCACTGAACTGAAGAAGAAAAACGGCTGCTCTGAGTGGAGATCTCCAAATTTGAGCAGGTAATGAATGATTTTTGTGCTGGTACCATTTCCTTTGTTTACCTCTGTAATGGAGTAAAAGATAGTTACCTGATATCAAGTATGATGACTATATGAGTGGGGGGGGGAATGGACACCATTGTGAGGAAAGAAAAATTCCTTAGTCTTATCGGTGTTATCAAATTTATGATTCTTTTTTCATTCAAAACATAGATATTGAGTGTGTGCCAGATGCTTTTTAGGTGCTTCAGATATATCAGTGAAGAAAATGACAAAGATCCTTGCCCTCACATGATTTGTTAAAAATAATATTTTATGTGTATGTCTTTCCAAGTAAGAAAAGTAAAGCACACAGTGAATATTTTCATTTAAAAGAGCTTTAGTCCTTTTGAAAATTAAAAGCTGGGTCAAAATGCACACAGCAGGCATTTCATGTGATATAACTAACTGTAGTTGACTTTAAAATGGCACTTGGTGTGTCCCTGTCCTTGGAAATAATGAACAGGATGAAATGGTTTCTCCCTTTGAGGAGAGAAAATAGGGGAAGTGACTAACTTGGCAATTTTCTTGATGTTTAAAATTATATGCCCCCTCCCATAATTAAAATCATCTGATTATGAAATACTGATGAAATTTTATATTTGGTAAATAGAAAACAATCCATGTGCTTGCATTTTGTTATGTATTTAACATCCACTTAATCATATTCTGATGAGAGGGTGTCATTGATCTTTAGTTTATCTCATAAACCTGACTGACTTTGTGTCAATAACACTGAATATAAGTCAACTCCAGCTGGAGATGCTAACAGCCTTCATTGGCTGTTAAATCTTTTTTTTTGAGAAGTATGTGATCAGCATATAACAAACCAAGCTAATTTTGGTAAGAATGTAAACACTGATAATAACATTTGCTGAAATATAACAAAACTCTCAGCCTGTCAGCCAAGTAGGGACTAATTTTGGGTTGCAAGTTCAATTTCTCATCCCAGCAGAGCTACTCTGGGAAGTGTGGCTCCTGGGTTCTTGAAGGATGGGCCCTTTCCCTCTGAACTTTTACCTCCTGAACATAATGTGACAGTAGCAACATTCCAAGGAACTTCAGTCCGTCTATTGGAACCACAAGATAAGCGTGCACCCTCTTTATTGCTGTGAGCTTAAAAAAGGGAAGTTGTTTTCTACAGTGTGAGGTTTATAGAATTTGACCACCCCCCATAAGATTTGACAAGCTTTGCCAGCTTATTGAGGAACTTATATACTCCTCATATATTGATTAATTCTGGACAAACAACAACAAACTTAACTAAAGATCTTTCACTTTAAACAGCTCTTATGCCAGATTCTTTCCCTCTATTTTTATTCTTAATATCTACGAAACTAAAAATCTAAGCTGAATTAGGAAATATTTAGATTGCTAGAGTTCTTACCCCAAAGACTAATATTGAGTTGCTTCACAATAGCAAATCTCAGCATCACATATTCCCTTGTATGGTGTCAGTCACCTTTCACGCAGGTGATGTTGGTTATCGTAAAGAGATCCTTCACGGGCATTTAGAATTCCCAGGCTAAAGTAGATGTCTAAATAAGCCCCAGATAATATCACTGAACATTATTCAAATGCTATAAATGTCCCAAATGTTAACTTTAGCTCAAGTTATTAAGGAGAGCCTTTGGGCAAATGTTATGTTTGTCTTCAACATATTGTTCCCTTGCAGTCCATCAGCCTCATAGAAAGGGGAAACCCATCCAGAAGTTTGGAGAATGTGTGCCGCTGGGCTTGCCAGCAACAAAAATCTGATCCCAACCACTCTGAACACCATGATCATGCAATTTTCTTAACCAGGCAAGACTTTGGACCTGCTGGAATGCAAGGTACTTCCATTCGCGTGCAGAAGAAAAGCTTACGGGCATGACTTTTCTAAAGTAATCCTAAATCAGGGAGTCTGTTCAAATGTTCATATCTCTGCCTCCATCCCCTTTCCACCATGCATCAGCCAAGCACACACTTTCTTTCTATTGCTCCCACTGACTTCTGTGGAATTCACCATGTTAAATGCCACTTAAATACTATCATAAATTATACTTGCCTTTAACATAATGATTGTGGATTTGGGGTATGGAGGGGGTGCTGTAAAATGCAGCTGATCTCCACTCAGTGTTGGGATGGGAAAGAGATGCCATGAGAAATGGCTGCTGCCAAGAAGCTCTCTTCCTGAGTCAGCTTACAGTGATCTAATCAATTCTGGTGTAGGCTTTGGAAAAAGTAGACTGACGATTTTCTTTTCAATGTTGATGGAATTTCTGGCTCCCTTCACCGGTACCACGGTATGAAGGACCATTCACTAAAACTGAAAGACGAGGCTTCGTTGGTGGCCGGACAGAATGGTCACCCGGGCAGTTCCTTCCCTTAGGAAAGGGGGAAACGGAGGCCCCGTGAATCTTTTCAAGACCATTACCTGTGGCTTTCCCAAGAGAGCGTGGCACAGTGCTAGCAGGGGATTAACATGGCCTCTGTTTCCTGAAAAGCTTTTTCACTTTTTTCTAGGCAAAGGTCCAGTAGTAATTCTTAATGGGTTTTCTCAGAAAACGAAAATAAAAGTAATTGTTCTGCTCTACAGGATACGCTCCAGTCACGGGCATGTGTCATCCGGTGAGAAGCTGTACCCTGAATCATGAGGACGGTTTTTCCTCTGCTTTTGTAGTAGCCCACGAAACCGGCCACGTGTAAGTCCCTGCTGGCGGCTAGAAGGCCAAGACAGGTCCTTCCCTCCCTCCCGCCTTGCCAGGAGTGAGAGCGGGCGCCCAAGGGGCGCACCCCGAAACCAGAGGAGCCGCTCTGGTTTGCAGGCACCCCTGCCCTTTCCCGGCTGCAAAATCAGAGGCATTTCCGTCCAGTCTCCGCCCCGCAGTGCCTGTGGCCCTGCGAAGGCCGTGTCCGCCTAAGAGCAGCGGGTCTCCCTGCACAGCCCCCACTGGGCCCGGGGGTCTGCAGCTCCAGCGGGCGGCCTGGCGACACCCACTGTGCCGCAGGGGCCGGGTGATGCCCCGGGAGCTGAGCTGCCAGGGCACCGGGTCAGCACTGTTGGGCGAAAGCAAACGGGCATCACCCACTGTTCATCCCTGAGCCAGGCCAGGCGGGAGCCCGGCCCCGGGCCTCACCGGGCAGGTCTCCTTGGCGTTGCAGGCTGGGCATGGAGCACGACGGCCAGGGCAACCGGTGCGGGGACGAGACGGCCCTGGGCAGCGTCATGGCCCCGCTGGTGCAGGCGGCCTTCCACCGCTACCACTGGTCCCGCTGCAGCGGCCAGGAGCTGAGGAGATACATCCAGTAAGTCCCCCCGCGCAGCATCCGCAGTGCAGCAGAGGCGCCGCAGGCCACTCGGGTCTGCTGCTCACCTGCAGCTCCAGGGGGTGGCAACCAGTCCCAGGGAGCGTTTGCTCGCGACCCAGAGCTCCCGGCACAGCGATTCCCTGATATCATCACAGTAGTTCGAGCCAGAAGCCTAGAATTTAGTGATTTTTTTAATGTAATTTTTTTGGGTAAATTCTTTATGGAATCTTCGACTCATGGTCAAATTTGAGCTGAGGATGAGGGGGGATGGTCCGTGATGCCCTCATAATGTACCACCCTACCCTGTGGCATAGGGTCAGGCTCGCTCCGCCACTCTGCAGGAGCTCAGCACGGACCCAACAAGGCGTCGCAGCTACACTGCGTCCCTGAGTCACCACTGACTCCTTCCCCGGGATGAATAAGGGTAAAAGGTCTTTTTAAAAAATGGAACGAAAACCAAAATCCTTCAGAGATAAGTTTTTGTGACCTTGCTCTGTGATCTAATGAAATCCCAGAGTAGGTAAGCTAAGGACACTCTTTTCATCAGGACAAGATAAAGGAATGAGCGTTTAACCACATGCGATGTTTTCCTTCCTACAGTTCCTATGACTGTCTCCTTGATGACCCTTTTGAACATGATTGGCCCAAACTCCCAGAACTTCCTGGAATCAATTATTCTATGGATGAGCAGTGTCGCTTTGACTTTGGGGTTGGTTATAAAATGTGCACTGCGGTATGTTTCTCACAGTCGCTTCAGGTCTTGCATATTGAAATCTGTTTTGTGTGGCTCCTGTTTGGTGAGCTTTATAGGCTCACTGGTGCGAGGACAGGAATTTCTTCCAATGATTTTGTGTTTGCATATCACTATGTGTTAAAACTAAGTGCCTTAAGTACACCATCTTATTTAATCTTTGTGACAACACTAAATGGAAGTTGGTATACTTTTATAGTTGAAAAAGCCAAGATTTACAGAGATTAAGGAACTTGCTTAAATCACACATCTGCTAAATAGGGGACCTGGATATGGAAACCAAGGTTGCCAGCTCCAAACTTTATGTTCTGTTACTCCCTTGGTTTTTGTGACCTTCAGAGATGACATTTAAGCCTTATACAGGTTGCTTTTTATTAGTTTGTTGGCCAGGATTCCATGTAACTGTGACCAAAGGGAAGGGTGGTACTGGTTTATTCTCATGTGAGAATCATATGGAAGAGCATGGAGGTCAGGAATATGGGCTTCAGAGCCAGGCTGGTGGGTCATGAGGGCCTGGACCTTACACTTATTAGATGCATGATTTCGAGCACTTTCTTAAATTTCTCTATTTAGTTTCCTCATGTGTAAAATGTGGATAATAATAGTCTTTATCTCATAGAATTGGTGTCAGGGTTCAATTTGATAATGTAACCAAAGTGCTTAGCACAGTACAGGCACATAGTAAATGATCAGTGGAATCCAGTAGAGCCAGTCTTCCATGTAGCTATTCAGATTGAAGGTATGTTTCATTAAATTTCCATGTTTAGATGTAGTAGTTCATTAAAAATAAATGTTTTTTTATATGTTGGAGCAAGTTTTATGTGTTAGAGCCAGAAAAATAAGTGTTTCATGGTACTGAAAATAGGTTGATCTACTGTTTCAAATCTTCCATATGCCGATAGCCTCAGCCATTTGGACTGTAGGTTGTCAGCTTCTAATCACCTGCATTAATGTTTTGACTGGAGAATTCTAAAGTGTGGGCTCAACATGGTGGGAATGTTTCTGCATTAAGTAATAGGAAGTAGAACAAAAAACCCAGGTCCAAAATGAGCGCTAAGAAGAAGCTCTGACCATAGGCTGTACATAATTAGTGGTGTAGGCAATGGGAAGATGTTTACAGTTAGAAGGAGAGCGGACAAGTAAAGAGCACACAGAAGTATGTGTACTGACACATGTATTTGGACAATATCAAGTGTTTTAGGAAAATAAAAAACAATCTTAAGATTGAGAAAACTAAGGTTCTAGTCTGGCTCTGTTACTCTCTCACTTGTAGCCATAACTTCCTTACCTTGTAACCCATATTTCTGAGCCATGGATTGTTGTGAGACTCAAATACATGGAAAGTACTTTTTTCCCCATTTTTATAAAAGTCCAAAACTATAGCTTTGTTAGTTTAGACATGTGAGAAAACAGCTGAATACAAAAAATGGGGAAATAATAAATTCAGAATCCTGGTTAGTTATGTTTGAGGGAAAGTAAGGAGCTTGTCTAGTAGAGGCATATATTGGTAGATTTAATGGTGTTGGAATTTTCTAGTTTTTTTTTGTGGTGGTGTGTTTGCAAGTACTTGTTTTATAAAATGCTTCAAAACTTACACGTTACCTATATTCATCTGTATCAAATCTTACATAACAAATGTAAAATTAGGGAACTAAGAATTTGTTATTCATTTGTTGATTGGCATTATTATTTTTTAATATTGTAGTGCCAAATGCCATATTCAAACCTGCTAGCAGAATTTATTGAGCCATGGGTCTTCAATAGATATCCTGACCTAAACAATTGTGGTTCATGCAAATAACAAATATTTCTATATCTCTTGCATGCTTTCTCTAGTTGGAAATTAATTTGTAAACTACATGAATGTGTTGCAATAGTTTGTTACACCCGGAATACGTTATCTTACATAGACAGTTTGACAGATATTTTCTGCTTTTAGTCAGTTCATTATGATGGGCATTTTTTTACTTATATCTGACTGGTTCATACTTACAAGGGTGAAGAGAAGCCATGTTGGTAGCTTGAGAGCTGCATAATCATTATAATACATTTTCATATTTAAAACATTCATAATAATTACATTTTTAAAAATTCCAGCATTGTCTATTTGAAAACCAGAAAATAGAAATTGCATGCAGAAATATTAAGAGTCAACTAGAGAATCCCAGACAAATCATTGTTTATCACTATTATTTTAAAAAGCAGAATAAAAATATTCTCTACTTGGAATTCTTAGGCAGTATTTTTTTCTCAGCATGCCACGACTTTGGCTGTTGACTTGAAATTAAAATAGAAGATATTGTTGGAGTATGTCCTGCTGTCTGTATTTCATTGAAATTTTTATTTTCTCCCTTCCAGTTCCGAACGTTTGACCCATGTAAACAGCTGTGGTGTAGCCATCCTGATAACCCCTACTTTTGTAAGACTAAAAAGGGACCCCCACTTGATGGGACTGAATGTGCTGCTGGAAAAGTGAGTCTGTCTATTCCATGAAGATTTAATCACCTTTAAAAGTCTGGAAAATGATGCACAAAGCTCTATTTCATTTTCATGAGTACCATAACTTGTGAGGTTTCATTACGGTAATGTGCTAACATTGTATAGTAGTTTCCAATGATCTCTCTAGCACGTTATCACAGGCTCAGTGGCTTAAAACAACAGAAATGTACTTTCTCATATATCTGGCTGCCAGAAGTCCAAAATCAGTTTCACTGAGCCAAAATTAACGTGTGGGCAGGAACGTACTCTCTCCAGAGGCTGTAATAGAGAATCTGTTCTTGCCTCTTCCAGTTTCCAGTGGTTGCCCACATTCCTTGACTTGTGGCTGCACCGTTCTAGTCCCTGACTTCATGACCACATTGCTCTCTTTTCCTCCTCTGTGTGCAAATGTCCCTCTGCCCCTCTCTTATGAGGACACACATGATTACATTCAGGGCCCACCTGGATAATCCAGGATAACTTCCCCTCAAAATCCTTAATTTAATCACATCTGCAAAGACTGTTTTCCAAATAAGGTAACATTTACAGATTCTAGGACCTTTGGAACCACTATTCAGCCCACTACTGATAGACCAAGAAGCAGCAGCCAGCAGAATATCTGGGACCCTGTTAATGGGATTTGATTTACTTGCTGGCCTCCCACTCCTTGTGAAAGTTGTCCAGAAATAAAGTCCTGTGAATTTACACAGAAGATTTGGCCTTGCTCCTTGGGGAAAGATGCCAGAGGTTTTGAATCTCAAGTTGTGCAGTCAGGATTAAATGCTCAAAGACTGGCCAAGTGCCAGCTACCCTACTCAAAGATCACCCATCCCAAAACAAAGGCATGTTAAGAACTCAAGTTGAAATGCCTTGACTAGTTTGGAAATAAGATATTATTGAGAGGGCCAAAAGCTGGCAAAGAAGATTTATATAGCTTTTAGTTCTTTTAATGCCCTTTAAAGCTCTATTTCAAATGTGTATAAACTGTACTTGCAATGAAGATTACAAGCATAATAACAGTAATAATAAAACCTGCCATTATCCATGTTCAAACTTTGTCAGGCACTATGCTAAACACATTACATACGGTGTGCTACTGTGGGAAAATTTGGTATTACAGACTTTTGACTAAAATAACAAGAGCAACAATGAGTTGATTCATTTTTGCTTTATGGAAAAGATATCTTCCAAATAAACTCTGAACATCCAACTTCCTGAAATACTTTTATTGTACGTAGGTGCCCAGATAATTTTTATTGGTTATGATTGATCCTCACCAGTAAATGTATCCTATAAAAATGCATTGGAATGAATTATTTTTTTATTTCAATTTTATAGTTAAAAGTGCACATCTAAATTACCCTTTGCATAGAGAACCTTATTGTTATCATTGCTTTGGGGTCATTTTAAATACATTTTCACCTGGTGGGGTTGGGGAATGAAGCCCTTCCATTCCAGCTCTTGTATAACAACTCCAGCGTTAGCATATGCCTGATTATCATAATTGCCTTTGTCATTTCCCTAGTGGTGCTATAAGGGCCACTGCATGTGGAAGAACGCTAATCAGCAAAAACAAGACGGCAACTGGGGGTCATGGACTAAGTTTGGCTCCTGTTCCCGGACGTGTGGAACTGGTGCTCGTTTCAGGACACGCCAGTGCAATAATCCAATGTGAGTATGACCCTTGTAGTTCTGGTTATTTTTGGATAGGCCAGAAAATGCTTCAATATAATGTCATTATTATTTGTTTCATGAAGCACATGTTAAACACAGAACATGAAAACTAAGGGGGTAAGTGTCCCTATTGGGTACATCTTCATTTATCAATTTTGTGAAGTGTAGTCACTGGTGAAGGTGAGAGGCTTGAGCGGAGATTAGAGATTTTGAAGAAACTTGCTTTGGAATATTAAGGAACTGAGCAGGGGAAGCCCATCACTGCACTCTAGGGCCTGGGCGCCGAGGGCCTGAGACTCGCTGTAAGAAGCGCGGGTGTTTCAGGGAAGGAGGAGCACCAAGTACGGACGCTCGCTCGCTCGGACGTAGGAGCGGATGCTTCAGAGCAGGGCAACAACGACAACAACGAAAGGGTGCTGAGAGAAGGCAAGGAACTGTGGGGGAAAGTTATCCGCTCATTCACTCAGACTGAATGGATTGAATCCCTCTTGTGCACTCAAGAAAGTTTATTTTCTAAGGGAAAAAAATAACCAAAATATTGCACTTAGGACATTCTCCCTCGTCTGGGTTTAGCATGTGAGCAGCCCTGTGCCTGGCAGCACGTTGGCTCTGAACGTCTCTGATGAAGACTCGGTGTCACATGCCTGTCTTCATGGGAAGAGGTGATGCTAGTATTAGTGGAAGTCACAAAAACAATAAAATCTACAGGAGTAAGAGCAGCTAAGTTTCACTGTGAGCCACACTCTGTTGTGAGTGTTTTAAATATGTTAACGCATTCAGTCCTCTCAGTTTTTCTCTAAGGAAGAAAGGATGGGAAACTGAGGTACAGAGCTGTGGTCAGAGTCTCTCTGGGCTGCGCTTGTGTGTTTTATGTGTGGTAGAAAATATAAATTTCCTGGGTCCATATCTATGTTCTTCTTTATCTGCGTTTGCCATGCATTTAAAGTATATGTTTGAAAAGCGACTGTAAGTTGCGTTTTGCCCCACGTCCCCGCCCCAGCGGGGAGAGGGCGGTGCTTTTGGGCAGGGATGGAAATGAGGAAGCATGAGTTCATTCACTTGGCGCTGGCCCCTCAGGAGCTCTGGCTTCCTGCCCTCTCTGGAGCGCTGTGTCTGCAGGCTTCAGCTGCTGGACCGGCGCCAAAAGGCCTTTTTAAATGTTGTCTTTTCTTTAGGCCCATCAATGGCGGTCAGGACTGTCCGGGTGTTAATTTTGAGTACCAGCTTTGTAATACAGACGAGTGCCAAAAACACTTTGAGGACTTCAGGGCACAGCAGTGCCAGCAGCGAAACTCCCACTTTGAATACCAGAGCAGTAAACACCACTGGCTGCCCTACGAGCACCCTGACGGTGAGTGGACGCCCTCTCGCCCGCTGCTGGGTGGCGACTGAGAGGTCACGCGCTCTCCACTCCCGTCCCTTGGACGCGTGATCCGTTTGGTGACTTAGGAACCTTGGTGCTTAAGGGGTAAAATCCCTCTGGCTTTCGAGAAGAAGGTTAACGTTCTCCTTTCCCTAGAGGGGTGAGAACTGTGGAATAGTTCCTGGCAAGCAGACTGCCACCATCACTACCAAAAAGACCAGTGGAAAGCAAACAAAATGAAAAGCGTGGAAGAGATGTGGAGTTTCCTCCTTCAATGGAAATCCCTCTACTAGGAAACACTTCTGGAATATTGTGATCTGTCCTTCCTGAATAGCTAGAGGAAAATATAGTTCTTTTCCAGTGGGTCAGGAGTAAGAAAAAGACCATTATTTAATAACCACAGAAACTTCATAATCTTCTTACTTTTGTGTCCTACACTAGATTTTTAAAAATACTCTTGGAAAGTCCCTTTTAGTGTTTCTCTTCTTACCCTTGAGTTTTCCAGTTAAATATGTTCAAATGGGAACTTCTCACTATATTTCTTATTTGGGTAAATAAAAGAAAATAGTTCCATAATTATCATATGATATAATACACTGCTGAGTTAAATTTAAAAAGCTGTTTTAAAAGAAAGATGCATCCACGTAGGAATTCAAAGTTGCAGTACATTAAGAAGAAATGCATTATTTTTTAAATCTATTTTGGTGAAGTGAGTTACATAAATTATATTAAATTTAATAAGTGAGGTTATACAGAGGCAAAAACTGTACTAGGTCATTGGGTCAAATGAAAGAGAAACCCTTTTGGTGCGCTAAGCGTCACTAAAGGTTAGGTGGCTCTGATGGAAAGTATTTGAAGAGCTGTGGTTAAATCTAGGGTTGCCGTACAACCTGCTTTGCCTGGGATAGTCCCAGTTTAGACCTGCTGTCCCTGTGTAATGAGTAATAGAGCCCTTTTCACTCTCAAAGTATCCCAGTTTAGATGTTAAATCATATGGTCACCCTGATTGAAGCAAATATGTTACATGTGTATAATTTCCCTGTCTCTTGATTTGTTTATAACCTTTTTTGTTTTCAGTAAGTCACACTGAAACTTTATATATATATATATATATATATATATATATATATTTTTTTTTTTTTAAAATATATCTTTATTGATTTCAGAGAGAGGAAAGGAGAGGGAGAGAGAGAGAGAGAGAGAGAGAAACATCAATGATGAGTCATTGATCGAGCCCAAACCCGGGCATGTGCCCTGACCGGGAATCGAACCCCGATCGCCTGGATCCTAGGTCAACGCTCAACCGCTGAGCCACGCCCGGCCGGGCTGAAACTTTATATTTAAAAAATAAAATACATGATACTGTTCAAATATACCACTTTACATAGTTGGTTTAATCCTCCGTCCTACGCAGCCAAGAAAAGATGCCACCTTTACTGTCAATCCAAAGAGACCGGCGATGTCGCCTACATGAAACAGCTGGTGCACGACGGGACGCGCTGCTCTTACAAAGACCCCTACAGCATCTGCGTGCGAGGAGAGTGTGTGGTGAGCTCCCCGCCGAGCGTGGCAGCTCCTCTTTTGCTATCACTCTTCTGCGTATTCTCAGGATTTCGAAACTATTTCTTATCTGTGAAATTGCATTATTATGTGACTGTATGAGCAGTACACTAGCTAAACCAAATCTGGGAGAAACTGCACTCAGTAAAATCAAGCTTTGCTCCCTGGCTGAATCAAGATGTAAATGCAGTTTTCCCAGTTTCCAGTCACATGCTTTTCCTGAGCCACTCTGATGTCTATAGGCTGGGAATACAACTTGGGAGCGCCTTTGCTTTCAGTATTTTACTAGTAGCTATCTGCTGTTAACATGCAAAGTCTTTTTTTAAAAAAATTCAATGCTAAGTGTATTTTATCTTTTGCTTAAGAGAGAATAGAAACTTTTCTCTTTCCTTCTCTCTCACTTTCCAATTGATTCTAAGTTTAAACACCAAGTTTCACATCAGAACAAAAGTACTGAAGATGCAAAATCTGCTTCTTGCCTCATTTAATCTCTTTTTTTAAAATGCAGGTTATTTTTTATTCATGTCCACATGTCATGTTAAATTATCCTTATTAACGATCACATCGCTCCTGTTTGATTTCTTTTCCTTCAGAACTAGTGTTATATTAACGAACCTCACGTGCACGGATGGCTCATAGTTCATCCTGAACGTTCCCTGAAAGCCCAGTCTGGGCTTTGTTCATCTTTCACCCCCCACACTGTCTCCTCTGCCCACTTTCTCCCAGGCTTACAAGCGCCACGGCATGTCCCATAGCGTTTGCCCTACACCGATTTACGTTAAGGAGCTGCCCCGGCTCAGAAAACCTTCAGTAGTTCCCTGGTAGTTAATGTGAAAATAACTCTTCCTGATAGCCGGGCCTCCACAGCCATGCTTTGCAGACCTTTCACTCTCCTTCCCCCGTCACTCACTCCACACCAACCTCCCACTGGTTTAAATGTGGTGAAATATTGTCCTCTGAACACACAACTTCGGGGCTCTGCTTGAATCCCCTCTGCAGTCCTGAACGCATTCCCACGTACTCGGCCCCTTCAGGGACCGTGAACGTCCTGCCGCTTTGGTGAAGTTTCGTCTTACATCCGAGCCAGCTTGGAAAGCTTGTGCCAGTGTCCAGCTCACTGTTTTATCACCCACCTTTGTCAATACGAGAGCAGCCAGGGAAGCTCACCAACTTTGTCTCCTCAGCACCTCCCACATCTGTGCTTAATAACTGTTTGATGATGATGAGTGCATGTGAAGGTCATTAGACTGGGGGAAGCTTATCCCGGAGTCCAGTTTAACCTAGAATTCACTGCATATTTGTTCTTGAAAAGATTGAGGTATTTAAATCAGAGCTAGAATGAATTAGTGCCAACGGCCTGCCTGATCAAACAAGGCCATCATTCTCTAGGATGCTGACCGTGACCTGACACATTGCAATTGGCCACGTGTCCCATCTTCTCTCCCCAGAAAGTGGGCTGCGATAGGGAGATTGGCTCTAACAAGGTTGAGGATAAGTGTGGCGTCTGTGGAGGAGATAACTCCCACTGTCGAACCGTGAAGGGGACATTCACCAGGACTCCCAGGAAGCTTGGTAAGCGAGGCCTCGGAAGAGTTTCTCCTCCATGATTTGTGGTTTTGAGACTTCTTTCAGGAATGCTGCGTCTTCTCTATAAACATAGAGCATTAGCTGATGATTTCTTTTTATTCAGATAAGGATACGGAACTACTTAAAAAACTTTGAATTCGTGCTCCTTAGCACTCGGGATAAAAATTATCTACTAAATTTTGAGAAGGAACAGATAAAACCACTATCAATGATAGTGACTAGCTAAATCTGTGTTTTATTTTATTTTGTTCTTAATAAAATGTATTAGGCCTAATTATTAAAATTGATGCTTACTTTGAATTTTCTATTGCACATAAATTGTTGATCAGAAGTTAAAAAAAATCATAAAACGTTAGATACAATTGAATATATTACATTCGCTTTGCTTCTTTTATTTTAAAAGTGAACAAGTTTTTCCTGGTTATAAATCTGTAAATTCAGAGTCCAGTTTTCACATAATTTAAAAATTTTACATCAAACAAAATTGAGATACAAACAAAAATAGCCTATGGTATAATTACTTATGTGAGAACTTTTGTGCTTGTTATAGAATCAATGACTTGGACTTAGGTGTATATAAATTTCAACAGATGGAAAAAATACACAAATAATATGAAAAAATATTAATACTTTCATAATTATCCATTGGAATTTTCATAAAAGACTTAGATGCAAATATTTATTACTAAATTTTTTGAATTTATAACAAACATTATTTACTTATTCAATAAGCATTTATTGGGCAAATGTTTCTGAGATTTTGGCATTTAAAAATAAATTTGACATGATGCTTCCCTTGAGAAACTTCTGTTACCTCTTCCAAAGCCCTGTCAGTATACAGTTGTCTCTCATAGCATGATAGGAACAAAAAGATTTGGTTTACTTTGAGCACGTGGTTGTGGCAGTAGCTTTCCTTTTTAGGAGAAAAGAAAGTATAAAAACATTGGTCTTCATCCAAATGGACTAATTCTGTTCTTTCTATTCTCACTATACCTCAGCTCCCCAGCTCAAGCCAATTCCACACACCACCGCTTCGCTCTTTGATATATTTCGGGTGGCGGGGCAGAGCCAGGCGACTATTTTAATGCGTTTTCTTCGGCATCCCTGACTCTAGTTATTATGTCTTTTTTATTCCTGTGCTATAATTTACTGTGTTTTGTACTTCGAACATTATTATAAAGCAAATGTTGCCTCCTGACTGATTATATTATTTTAGCAAAGCAAACAGAATTAGAATGTTATATATATATAAAAATCATGGCTTGGTATAGTAAAATGTAATTTTCTCCATCTTATGAAGTACTTTACTGTTCTTTACTGCAGTTGTATATTTTTGTTTTAGATGTAAAATAATTCATTTTGTATTCTTTCCAGAGTGAATTAATGTAATGAAAAAAGGTTTTGCCATAACTCATTTATTCTACATATTATGTGTAATATGAGCTAGTGATACTTTTTTTCAGACACTTCAAAAATTATGCTAAACCTGCAAATCAATGTCAGAAGAACAGAAGAAAGCTTTCATCAGTCATACAGATTCCAACTGTTCAGAGATAATCTGACATCCATTTCTTTGCACTAAGGCTGTATAGTCATCCAATAGACTAATTAACCTTTTCCAACAGGGAAACATTTAAGCAAGAGGTGCCATAAAGAATTCAAGTTGCTGGAAAATGAAATCTGCAAGTATTCAACTTCAAATCACTTCTATCATTTCTCATTCATGCTTAGTCTTACTTTCATTGACTATTAACAGCTTATTGGCATTAGCTAACTATTATAAATGCATTTTTACTCCAACATATAAAATTACAGAACATATTTTTAACTTTCCTAATATTATATATATATAGCTTATCATATAGTCAATGAAACAGCAAGACTTTGATAAACATGAAACCTCCACTAATGAAAGACATTCTATTTAAGGGAAGATGAGAGGCGCCTTCACTTTACCCAAAGGAGCTCGTAATATTTCTCTTGCTGAAACAAGGGAAGCTAAAAATGTACTGGGTAAGTTGTAGCAAAGAGCAGAAAGATGGGCATCCCTAAACGGCATCAAGCTGTTCTGCTGTCCTTGGCATCTTAAGCACGTTACTCTGGCCTTTACGCGCTCTGGCAAATGGGGCACTTCTCATGTACTGGACTTTCCCCTGGCTCAGGTGCTGAGAACCTGACCCAAAATTACTATTCCATTTAGTTAAGCCACTAATGAATGTTTTGAGAAAGTTGGGCAAATCTACCCACAAGGAGATATTAATTGTCCATTTACAGATGACAAATATGTTTCTTTCTGATTCCATCAGCAGTTGTGCTTTTTTAACTGAGTTTCTGTCAGTATTCATCCTGTGTTGGATGTTTTGTAACATAAGTTATCAGTCGCATCACCTTCCTGTATTTGTGTATTTTTTGATGGAAATGAGATGTAACACTGGATTTCTTTATTTGCCCTGACTATTGTTGATTTATAGTTGGAGTTTTAATTTAAGTGATCTTAAGATAATGTTTAGGATATGTAATAATACTAAGAAGATTTGTTATATATGAAATTTAACAGGATTGATATATGATTTTATTTTTTATTTTTTTAAAATTGTTTCTACACATAATTTTTCTTTTTTCTTTCTTTTTTTTTTAAAATATATCTTTATTGATTTCAGAGAGAGGAAAGGAGAGGGAAAGAGAGAGATAGAAACACGAATGATGAGAGTCATTGATTGGCTGCCTCCTGCAGGCCCCATGCTGGGGATCGAGCCCACAACCTGGGCATGTGCCCTGACTGGGAATTGAACCCTGATCGCCTGGATCCTAGGTCGATGCTCAACCGCTGAGCCACACCCGGCCGGGCTGATATATGATTTTAAAACCCTCAACAACTCATTAAGCATATAGAATTTATTATTTTTGCATTAGAAGACTGAGGTTAGGGGATGCATGTAAAGTCAGTGTTTGATACAACTTGCAGACATTTTCCAAACAAATTGTTTGGTCAAATTTACAACATATATTTTAAAACATTCCCACTATAAAATTTATTTAAAGGTTAAAATGAGTTTATCACAAGAAAAATGGAAGCTTCTCACTGATTTTCCTTTTGTAATTTCTTTAGAATAAGGCAGGCTTTTGAATATAAAGATATCTTATTAATTAGAAGTTTGGCAATCTATACTCACCACTTAGACTTTTAAAATAATAGAGAGGCTGATAAAATATTTTCAGAAGTTCAACCAAGTACTCTAAAAATTGGCCCCACTTCAAAACAGTGGCTTACAAAACTAAAATCACATAGAAGGACCCAGGAAAGAATAGAATTTCTCCGAATTGTCATTGACACAATTCACAGGTCAGCACAAGATAAATGGCTAATAGGTTGGAAACAAAATCAACTCTTTTCTTCCTCTTTAATTAAAAAAAAAAAGTTTCCCCTAATCTCATGCCAGATGTCACACAAGCTACCAATGTTTTGAAGTTAATTTCTGAAACTGCTTCTTTCAGTTTATGGATGCCCTCTTCTGCGTGCAGGAGCAGTGAGAACGTAATGCTCAGCTAACCGTGGTTGTCGCTTTTGTTTTCTCCTTTGCTTCCTACAATATTTACTACACATGCAAAGGGTACCTTAAGATGTTTGATATACCCCCTGGTGCTAGACATGTGTTAATCCAAGAAGACGAGGCTTCTCCTCATATTCTTGGTAAGTGTTTCTGTCCCCTGGCTCTGCTTTACCATGCACTTCAACATGGAAATGTCAAAGACGTCATATATCTATCTATATATCTATATGTATATGTATAGATATGTAGATAAATATGGATATATATCTGTAGACGTATATGTGTATGTATATATATAGATGTATATATGTATACATAGTTATACAGGATTCAAGTTATATATAAATGCATTATTACGTGATTTTGTTGGTCATTTCTCCCAATTACTCTCCCTTTAATTCAAGAAATATTCAAATTAGAGCTTTAATTTTTGTTGGAACCTTGGTTGTTTCATTATTATGTGAATAAAAAAATCATTTGGCAAACTGGTATATGTGCATTTTTGCTCTGCACTAGGGGATGAGAAAAAGAAATAGGTGAAAATGCACTAAATTAAGGAGTAATATCAGAAAAATTTGCCATATTTACTTTGACAAATTAGTTCTGATATTTTGGTTGATGCCAGACTATATGCCTCTCCTTACTTTTACTGCATTTTAAGCTCTTTGACTGAAAAGCAACCACATGTGAATTTAGTAATCTAATGAGAATTTTGTCTAATTAAAATAGTCTAATATCTGCTATGTGTCTATGTGTCCAGTTTCTGACTGGCACATGCAGATCCATTTGCATGGCTGTTTATAATTTCCAAAAGAAGGTTCTTTTGGCTAACTTGAAAAAGAAACACAGTAAATAAATAAGCCATTATATTATATGCTGAACTAACATACATGATTTATATTAATTATTATAGAAGTATCTATTATTTTCAAAATATTCCCAGGTTTCCAAGGAAATGTATAGGACTGAGTGACTTTGAAACTGTTAACCTCTTTGGCAGTGTTTTCAAATGGGAACATTTCCTAATTTTTATCTTCTATGTAACCTTTTTGCTATTGTTTTTGTCTAGTTAGAAATCCTTCTTGAGGACGTTTAAGTGCCTAACGAAGGAAAATGGGACTCATATCAGAGCTGACACTCACTTTAGCTTGTTTGATGCTAATAAACACAGTCTTTGACTTATAGAAGGGGATAGACAGACTTAATAGGGGTCATCAACTCTGCGATACGATAAAATAAAATGCCTGCTGGTTTCTCGTTTTCGTTCCTTTAGCTATTAAGAACCAGGCTACGGGCCACTATATTTTAAATGGCAAAGGGGAAGAAGCCAAGTCGCGGACCTTTATAGACCTGGGTGTGGAATGGGACTACAGCATTGAGGACGACATTGAGACCCTGCACACTGATGGACCTCTGCACGATCCTGTCATTGTTTTGGTGTGTGGCGTTATAGGCTGTGTAGTTGGCTTAGTTATAATTTTGTTATTAATTTACCTGAAAACACTTTTACCTTGAACATTGAATGTTTAGTTGCTTGCTTTTTAATAATTCCGTTATCTGTCTCCACTCTTCGTGCAGTTTTGCCATACATTTTATTATATATACAGTATAAACCCAGTAACACAGTATTATGATTTTTTTACTTTAGTAATTAGTTATCTGTTGAAGACAAGAAAAGAAAATATATTTACCCACATATTTACCATTTCCGATGCTCTACATTTTCCTTGTAAATCTGACTTTCCATCTGGTATTATTCACTTTCAATGTAGAGAACTTCCCTGAGCATTTCTTGTGGTGTGGGTATGTGTGCTAGCAAAGAATCCTCTCAACCTTCAATTATCTGAAAATGCCTTTATTTTACCCTTGTTTTTAAAGGATATGTTTACTAGATACAAGCTTTTTGGTTGCTAGTTTTGTTTTTTTCTTTCAGCACTTTGAAGATGTTTTTACATTGTTTCAGGGAGTTCAGAGCATTTCAGGGCCGATCAAGGGCATGACTGTGAGGTGACAGTTGTGTGCACAAGCTTTATTGGTGACACTTTAGTGGCTTTGCCTGTGGAGCCACCATGCAGAAGGGGAGAAGAGAAAGGGAACTCGTATGAGAGCAGAGACTGGAGAGGGACTTTCTGTGGCTAGGCGATGCCGGTCAGCGTCCCGGCAGGGAGTCCCTGGGTCTGAGCGCTCCAGAGGGCAGCCGCAGCCACATGGGCCCCATGGCCACAGCCTCGCTTATAGTTAGCCGGTGTTGGATGCAGTTTCAGAGAGGTCTGCAGAGCAAGCTGCCTCTAATGGCTGAGGACATGCTTGTTTGGGCTACATTTAAGACACTGTATATAAAATTTTGAATTCGGTGCTAGCAGGCTTGTAAGCTCACGGGGCTCAGACTGTGGTGAAGAAATAAAGAACCTCAGGGCCAATGCACAGGAGCCGTCTTAGACGTAGTCACGTAACCTCTGTCTCCTCGGATCCATTTTTTAAACAAGAAGCCGGCCTCATTTATGCTGCTTCTCTGTGTGTAAAGCATCCATTCTCTCAGGCTGCTCTCCAAGATTTTTTTTCATCATTTCGATGTGTGTGTTTAGTAGTTTTTTTATGCTTAGTTTGTGATGTTCTTTGTATGCATCAGGCTTGGGGTTCACCAAGCTTCTTGGCTCTGTAAGTTGAAGTTTTTCACCAAATTTGGGTTAATTTTCCATTCTGTGTTCAAGTTTGTTTCTTCCTCACTGATTTCTCTACTCCTAGGACTCATTCACATGGATGTTAAACCAGCTGAAGTTGTTCCAGAAGTCTCTTAGGCTTCGTTCATCCTTCTACAATCTTTTCTCCTCTGTTCAGGTTGGAGAATTTCTGTTGAGCTGTGTTCAGGCTCACTGAC
The DNA here is from genome assembly GCF_964146895.1 of Miniopterus schreibersii. Taxonomy (NCBI): domain Eukaryota; kingdom Metazoa; phylum Chordata; class Mammalia; order Chiroptera; family Miniopteridae; genus Miniopterus; species Miniopterus schreibersii. The sequence goes on along the minus strand of NC_138101.1, from coordinate 40,355,872 downwards.
TGCGTCTTATGTGCCTCCAGTCTGTTGCTGAGCCCTTTCATTAAATTTTTCATGTCAGTCTATGAGTGTACTTTTCTTTTCTAGAATTTCCACTGTTTTTCAAGATCATTTCCATGTCTCTGCTGAGATTTCTGTATATTTCCACTTATTTTTTCTGACTTTTCCTTTAAGTCCTACAGCTTCATATTACCCGCTTCTATGGACTGATTTTTTTTAATGAGTCATTTTCCCGCTTCTTATGATCTTTTTAATTGTACACTGGGCGTGACAGATGACAAGTTGTAGGGCATTTGGCTTATATCGCCTTCCTTACAGGCTGCGGGGTTTGATCTTGGCTGGTCGTCATTGTCGGTTCCTTCTGATCCTCAGGGCCTGGTTTATTCTTCACTAGGGCTGAGCTATTTCATTTTGTCCTTCCTCCTACGACTTGGCCTTTTTGGTGCATTACCTGGACACCTGAGGTGTTAATGAGGCCTCTTGAACCCTGGCCGGATGAGAATTCCCAGGTCTCTCAGCCCCGTGTGACCCCGAGCCCCTGCACCCCGCTCCCAGGCCCGCAGCAGCAGCTCCCTGGTAGGCGAGGCGGCCTGGGTCTCGGCCCGGGCACACGCAGACCAGCCCTCAGCCTGGAACTCTTGCAGCCTCTGGGCCACCCTCTCGCAGCCCCCTCGGCTTCAGTGCCTGCCCTGTGAATTCCAGCTCGGCTCTTTACCCCTCAGCTCAGTGAGAATGTGGTCTTGGCTGGAGCTCAGCTCCCTGTGCCAGGGTCCAGACCTGGCCCTGTCAGGAAGCCAGACCTGGCATTTTTCTCTTCACAGGGATCGTTGTCCTTTGCTGTGCTATTATTTACTACCCCCCCCCCAAGTTCCCTCATATAATTCTGTCCAGTTTTATTGCTTTTAATGTCAGGAAGGCATCTCTATTTCTCCCTCATGGATAGAAGCAGAAGACATCTACTTGATTGGAAAACTATACAAATATTTATTAGACTCTCTATAAAATTATTTTACTAATCTAAAACCAGATCTTCCCACTCAGTTCCAAGGGTTTGTTTTCCTTTGAAAATTATTTCCCTTTGGTAAAGTGTCTGTTCAGATCTCTTGCCTGTTGCTAAAGTAGTTATTGTCTCCTTTTGTTGAGTTTTAAGAGTTCTTTATATATCCTTCATGTAAGCCCTCTTTGAAATATGCGACTTGCCAAATATTTTCTTCTAGTCTGTAGGGCTTCTTTTTCCTTGTCTTAGTCTTTCACAGAGCAAAATATTGTATTTTAACTTTATTGAAATAGAATTTATCAGTTTTTTCTTTTCTGAATCAAGATTTTGGTCTCATATAAAATATTTCGCCTAATCCAAACTCAAAATACTTTTTGTCTCTCTCTTTTTTGTGTGTATGTGAAAGTTCTGTAGTTTTACATTTTATATTGAGGTTTATGAACCAGTTTTAGTTAATTTTTACATAAATTGTGGGTGACATGTTAGGTGCTTGTTTGGCACACAGACGTCTGTATTATCTGTTGCCGCATAACAAAGCGCCCAACATTCAGTGGATGAACACAAAGCAGCATTCATGATCTCATGGTGTCCGTGGAGCAGGTGTCTGGGAGTGGGTGAAACGGCTAGTTCTGGCTCGGGGTATCCCGTGAGGCTGCTGTCAGCCGTGGAGAAGCCCTCGGGGATAGTCAGCGCGGTCCCCGGCTGTTGGAAGGCCTCAGGTTGCCCCTCAGCTTTCTCCTGCGGTGCCCGGCGGCCTGGGACCTTCACCACGTCAGCCTGTCCGTCAGCTGCTCAGCTGTCTTGGTCACATGGCCGCTGGCTTCCACTAGAACCAGCGGCTCGGGTGACGCAGAACGTGAGAGGGCAACCAAGACAGTCAGTCTTTGCTAACCCGGTCTTGAGAGGGACCTCGTCCTGTCTGCTGCGGTCTGTCCGCTAGAAGCCAGTCAGTGAGTCCAGCCCACACTGCAGGGGCTGGGGATTCCAGCTCCACTCACTGAGAGGGAAGCTGCCAAAGGACTTGTGGACCCCATCTGAAGCCCCACAGTGCCGTTTGTTGAAAAAAACACCACCAAAAGACTGTCCTTTTTCAGTTCAATTGTCTTTTTCATCCAGGTCAGAAATTACTTGTATAAATGTATGTGCGTGTATTTCTGAACCACCATTCTGTCTCATGGGTTAGGTCATTTTATAGCAAAACATACTAATCAAAACCTTGTGAGGTCTGAAGGAGGCTCTGTTTCCGTTTTATGTCATTACACTGCATTCTTTTCCACGCGCACACAATACGCAAATATCTGAAGGGTATATCCCAATATAATAGAAGTAGCTTCCATTTCTCTCATTTAGTAGAATTATGAATGATTTTTTGGTATTTTTCTATAATCTGTATTTTCTGAAGGGAATTTATTATCTCTCTCATCATAACAATATTTTAAAGAATAATTTTTAAATGCACTAAGGAGCTATATAACTTAATGAAATTTACAGTGAATCTTATTATAAAATTGTTATTTTATAATACAAACTCTTACTCCTCAGTGTATGTATTTTTATATTTTTTATGGTCAAAGTTTTATATAAGAGTTTTTATATAGTAGAGTTTTTTTCTTAAACAGGGCACACTTGTGCTTTAGTTGATTGAAACAAAAACATATTTTTAGAAAAAACTTGAGTCTCTCAGTTTCAATAAGAGCAATATTCTGAAATATTTAAAATTTTTCATTCGTAAGTTAAAACCCTCCCAGGTGACTTACATGTGTCTGTTTCATGTGTGCGTTAGATTATACCTCAGGAGAACGATACCCGCTCTAGCCTGACGTACAAGTACATCATCCATGAAGACTCCGCACCTACGATCAGCAACAACAACGTCATCCAGGAAGAGCTGGACACTTTTGAGTGGGCTCTGAAGAGCTGGTCTCAGTGCTCCAAACCCTGTGGTGGAGGTAACGGCTGAGCACGTTCGATACATTACTGAGTAATTCATATTACGCCCATCTTCCTACTTCTGCCTTAGGGGTCGTCTAATTGGGGCCATAACCTGAGAATGCCACACATAACTAAAACATAAACACAGGCCTTTTCCCTGAAATCCAAGCATCTGCGAAGGGTAGGAACCCATTCATGAGGCGGAGGACCTTCTCACTACCCCCTTGCCCTTGCCCTCGCGTCCTTCGGTCCCGTGCCGTGCAGTGGTTCCCTTAATCGCTTCCTCTTCCCATTCTCCCACATCCCGTGCCTTCTGACGCCGCCTTTTTTCTCCTCAAGTTTACTTTCCATAAGCCTGTGCGTCGCTTTTCTATCAGAGTTAGTAATGAAGAGCCGCCGCTGCGCCGCGTACCAGATACGTGTTCAGTGCTTTCTGTATTAATGCATGGATGTGCGCGTGCCCCTGTGCAGTCGCTGCTGTTACGGTCTCTGTGGCGGTGTATTAAGGGAGAGACCGGAGCACAGGGAAGATCAGTAACTTGCCCGGCCGGAAAATCAGGCCCAGCGGCCTGCTGCTGAGCGCGTGCTCTTGCTGCCGCCTGAAGAAACCCAGTAAGCTGTCCTCACGGCTCCCCCCACCGCCCACCACCCACCGCCATGCCTCTTGTTCTGAACAGCGGGCTCCAGAACCGAGCTGCCACGAGAGGGTTCTGGCCAGCAGGCAGGAGGCCGCAGGGCCTCTCCCCGTAATGACACTGAGCGATGGAAACGGGTCACTATTAAGCCATTTATTTCGTCATTTTAAATTCAGGAACGTATTTCTAAAGCGGTTGTGTTTGGGAGGGAGTCCGAATAGACATGAAGTATTTTAGTTAATGATGTAAAATGACACTTTATTCATGACAGGACTTTTTTTTTCCGTTTGGATCCTCCCTCCAGCTCACCCTCAGCATTGACTTGCTCATAAGATTTGTCATATACACCTTTTTCATATCTGCCACATCCACCCTTTCCTCAGCCGGCTCCCTTCACAGTTTTGGAAGGGAAGATTACTGCCAAAGTCTCTTAGTCAGCTAACTCTTGATTTCCTTCCCTCCCTGTATTTACAGGATAATCCTTCTTGAATGAATGAGTAGAATTATATTATTTTCTTGATGCAAATCCTTTCATCTCCTAATGTGTTGCCCTGAAATACAATATAACTTACGCAGTATTCTTGCCAAAAGGGATAACCTGAATCTAACCATTAGGGGACTATTAAATAAACCCAAATTGTGGGCAGTTTACAAAACTGGCCTGTACATCTCAAATATATTAAAGATAAAAAGAGTCTCAAAAACTGTTCCTGATTAATTCCATGACAACTAAGTATGCTTGATGGAAAAAACATTGCTACATAGAACATGATAGGAGCAATTGAACATTTTTGAGTATAGTCAGTATATTATATAATAGTATTATATCTGCATTAAATATCCCGATTTTAAGAATTGTAGTGTGATTATGGAAGAAAATGTGCTTACTGCCAAATGATTCTGCAAAACTTTACATATGTATTATATAGTAATTAAATACATATATTTTATATATATTAATTATAATGATATTATAACATATAATATATAATTACTATATAACAGATATATAAAATTTTGCTGAGCCATTTGGGAGTAAGTATAATACATCTCAAATATGGTGACGTGGTAACACAAGGTTAATCTAGATGCGAGGTGTACAAATGTTTATTGTGCTTTCCTTACAGCTTTCTTTAGATTTAAAATTTTCAAAGTAAGTATTTGCAAATGTGGAAGTTGTTGCTTGGGAAGAGCTTTAATAACTCCCTGTGACCTTCAGAATAAAATCCAAACACTTGTCTGGCCCTCCAGGCTTTTACATTGGATCCTTTCCTATCTCCCACCCCCTTCACACGTAAAACTTCAGTCATTCAAAGAGACCTGCAGTTTTCTATGTTAGTTCCTTTGCTTGGAGTATTACTCTGCTTTATTCCCTTTGTGCAGTCCTATTTGAACTTCAAGATTCTGCTCAGGGAAGTGCTGATCTTGTAAGAGTCCCACCCTTTCTGCAGCTAAGTTCCTTTCCCTTCTATGTCCCTTTGGTGCCCCCTACGGTAGGTATGTACATGGCTCTGTAAAAGCCTAGCTCACAGGGTATGGCCACAGTAGTTTCCCAGCTTGTCCCTGATAATAGATTCTGTATGTTCAAGGTCCAGTTTATTAGAAGGTGTGCAGTTACTATTTAATAATTTGTAATATTTATTAAATGTAGGCTCTGGAAAGATAAGAAGTTTATTTAATTTACTTCTGAACCGTCAGCACCCGACACAGTGTCTGGCTGATGGTATGCACTCAGTAATATTTGTTGAATGAGTGAATGGACAAATGACCAGATAGATAACAGAATGAATAAATGATTAAATCCATAGAAATGTACTTCCTTTCCCAGGTTTCCAGTACACTAAATACGGCTGCCGTAGGAAAAGTGATAATAAAATGGTTCATCGCAGCTTCTGTGAAGTCAACAAAAAGCCGAAACCTATTAGAAGAATGTGCAACATTCAGGAGTGTACACATCCACTGTAAGCATTTATTCCAACCATCACACCCCAAGGACGAAATAGTATGGAATCGAATGTCTTTAGCTCTTTTTAACTTTAATTTTAGTCAAAGCTAATACACATGCCTGGTTTAGTCAAAGCAATTCCCAGGAATTATATAAACTGTGGCTCCCTGCTTTCTACCATACTCCTGCTCCTCAAAAACGTCTTCTGATATTTGGTACTACTGTTTCCATCTCTCTAAGTAAGATGGTTTTGCTTTTATTGCTTGACTTTTTGTGGGGAGAAGAGGTGAGGGAGGTTTTAGGCATTATGTATATCAAATTTCCTCCGTGGAAAGTGAAGAATTTAGCAATCATTTACAATCCTTCTCTAAATGCACACCCACAGTCCACACTTCTCCTTTCCCCAGTACTTCCAATATTGATATAGTCTATCTTTTACTGATAGTAAGATTCAGAGATTATATTATTTCAACAACATGCATCTCTCTTACCAGTTGAGTCACTTAGCATGCTCTTATTTTGTTTCTTTTCTTGTAAAACTTCATTTCTTCTACAGTTAATGAATGTCTTGATTTTTATTTTATTTTTACTACTTTTCAGTAGTCTGTCCCCAAACTCTCTTTCATGAGTATCAACCCCCTCTAAATACTAAAAAGTATCCTGTCATTTGCCTCTGTCTAGAGACATCCCTCAGAGAGTTCTCTGTGTTCCAGCTCTGCCTTGGAAAGTATACAGCTTTTGTCCTGGGGTTTGTTTTTACCATCCTCCTAGCCAGTCCTACTGCCTCTCTTTGGCATTGGCTCCCCTGTCCCCTGCATTCCTTGTATTCTTATCTCTTGGTGTATCCATGTGTTCTGGTGGATCATATCTTCAATAGCATCATGAAAAAAAAGTATATACAAATTAAAAATTTTTATATAAGAATTAAATTTTTCTACACCCAAGAAAACACAAATTAAAGTATACAGGTATATAAGAAGTCTTTCTTCTACTTTCATTCTTGATCATTTGGACACATACTTAATTCCAAACTGTAATATATTTCCTTCTGAATTTTGAAACCATTGTTCCATCATTTTTCAGACCTCAGTGTTGCTGTTGAAAAGTCATTTGCCATTCTGATTCCCAGTTCTTTCTATGGGACCTATTTTTGTTATCCTAAATTTGTAGGATCTTCTTTTTGTTCCCAGCATCCTGAAAATTTCACAGCGATGAAATTTCACAGCAGCCTTGGTGCTCATCTTTTCTCATCCCTCATGCTGTGTACTTGTAGACTTTTTAAAATGTGAAACCAAATACTTTTCATCTCTGGGAGATTTTCATGTATCTTTTCTTTGAAAAATGTCTCCTGGTTTTTTGTTTGTTTGTGTGTTTTTTACAGTATTTTTTCCCCTGTGATATTTGAAGTTAGGCTTCTTGGACAGAGCTAATTTTCTTTTGTTTTCTCTCCTATTGTTTATTGTTCCACTTGCTGAATTTTTCATTTTTGATATTATATTAATACTCAGGAGAGCTTTAATATCCAAGAACTATGTTTTGTTACTCAAATTTTCCTTTTTCAAGGCATATGATTCTTCACAGATGTAATATAGTCTTTTATCTCTTTTAAAATATTCAAGATTATTTTCTCTTTCTTGCATTATATCTTTTGAGTTGTTTCCTTCTTTTTTCTTTTTCCCCACCTTCATCATTTGTGTTAGAGGATTTTCGTATCTGATGATTGTTGGCTGCTTGCATGTATATAAGACTGCAATATTAAACAGGCTGATTCGAAGCTTGCTTTTTGGTCAAGACTTGTTTGTTGGTGGGCTTCCCTGTGGGGATGAGCTGGCTGGGCTATTTCATTGAAAGACCCTAAATTATTTGTATATTTAGAGCTTTTCCAATAAAATGATCATTAGATTCTATTTAGATTCCATAGAATAGAATCAATCTCCTGACAACAGGGTATATGCCTATTTAATAGCTGCTCTGGAAGTTCTATATGTACAGGCAACTAGGGTTGTCTCAACATTCTACATGTGGGTTTTTACATAACCCCTTTTCACTATGGTTTCTTTCTCTGTTGTCACTTAACTGTGTCCGTTGTCCACAAGTTAAAAGTCTGGCCCACCTTCTACAGAAGACAAACCTCTGCTGGGTTAGAGGAGGGGCAATCACCCAGTCGGGTTAAGGATTAGGAGGTCTACGTGCCTCCTAGTAGACTTTTCATCATTCCCTATTCTCAGCCCTGCCATCACCCGCGCTTTCAACAGCTTACCCTTTCACCTGAGGCTGTAAGCTCTCTAAATTTCTGAAATTCTGTATCATCAGTTTGTTCATCAGCTCCTGCTGAGTTAAGCTTCATCCTTTCTGTGTCTACTGATTGTCTAGCCATATGTCCAACTACTTTCTAGGATTCAAAATTATCTTGTGGTGGCTTTTCAATTTTTTTTCTTTTGGCCTTTGTGGGTTTATGCTGTTTTTCTCCTTTGTTGTCATTCTAGGAGTTTCAAGATGGCCTAAGGTAACCAACCATAGTTGTCTATGACTATGAAGTGTATGCTTCTCATGAAATATCTGTCTTCAAATGAGAGTCACTACCGAGACATTCAAAATTGAATACAATTTCTTAGTTGCTAGAATACATTGTACTGCCTGATTGATAAGAGCCATCTTAAACTGTTAATACCAAAGACAGCTAAGGTTTTTGCATGATTGTATTTTGGTGCGCCATATAGATGGAAAGAAAAAATTGCAGAGGAAAAGTAATCTTAGAGAGGCTAAATAGTTTGTTTAATTACATTCTGACAGATTGATTAAGCAGATGGAATTGATGGTGACAGCCCTTTGGGACTGGTAACCACATGTAATGGAGAGCTGTCCATAATATTGTACACACAGCTGGTTTGGAGAGTGCTGGGGCATTGACACTGACACTAGAATTTAGAAATGTCCCATGGGAAATCTTTTTTGAAAATGTTTTTTGGGAAATATTTCTTTCAGGTGCATTCAAGCCCTGGATGCACATGAACTTTACCTTTTTGTCAGGCCCATTAAGGGCCACCATGAAGAACTGAGTTTTCCAAACAGAATAGGTATGGCCACAATTGTAGAAATGAAAATCATCTTCAAAAATTAAAACATGAGTAAATTCATGATTTCATGAAAAAGCAGCAGCAGCCAAACTTGTGTTAGCAAGCATCAGATGGATTCCTTTTTTAAAATTCCCTTTCAGATATTTAATACCATTGGGCAACATGGCTGGGAGTGAGTTGGTATTATTTTGGAAACTAACATCATCTCTGAAACTAACCAGGTATTCTTAAGATGAGTTTCAGAAACCTGCTTTTGGTCATCCTTTAGGAAAGGAGAGGGCTTCAGAGGCAATGAGAGGCAGAAGCATTACTAAGCCATTAAAACTAGAAGTGCTGGGCCTATTATTATTAGAAAGTTATAAGACTTTTTAGTTGTTCTATGGGCCCCGCTTTCTGAAACTGCCTGTACTACTATGGGCCCCACCTGGCGGCAGGTCGCCCAGAGAGCAGAAGAGTCTAGGCTTTGCAGTGCAGGGAGGTGCACATTCTACACCCCAGTGACCACGTTTGCTTAACCCCCATACCCACAGCTGGGTAGCGGAAGAGTGGGAGCATTGCACCAAAACCTGCGGGAGTTCCGGCTACCAGCTGCGCACTGTGCACTGCCTTCAGCCCCTCCACGACGGCACCAACCGCTCTGTGCACAGCAAATACTGCGTGGGGGACCGTCCCGAGAGCCGCCGGCCTTGTAACAGAGTGCCCTGCCCAGCCCAGTGGAAAACGGGGCCCTGGAGTGAGGTGGGTGTGTGAATTAAGCATAGGAAGCCTGTTTTCATTTGGCTTAAATGTCGGGCAGCCTTTGTGTGAATCGACAAAGTCACTTATTTTGAAATCATGAAGTACCTGGAGGTGTTAGACAAAATTAATATTTTAAAATAGTGTTTGCATTTAAGATTAGTTGGTAGAAGCGAACCATGTTCAGGTGTTCATGTGACATAGAAGAGTCTAAAGGTGAGTGATCTTCTGTTGAATATTCTTGTTGACTTCACCATTCCTATAGGGCAAATTCCAAACCCCTGACACCAAATGCAGGGCCCTGCCCCATTTGGCACCACATTGACTCTTCTTTATTGAGGTATAATTGACATAACATGTAATTGACATGTTACTAGTTTCAGTTGGACAATGGAAGGATTCGATATCTGTCTATATTGCAAAATGATCACCACAGACTCTGCTTATTCTTTCTTTATTCCAACTCTTTGACCCAGTTGGAGTAAAATTCTCACTGTTCCGAAAAGACTGTGCTGGTTAGAGCCTCCTACATTTTGGTAGGTTGGCCCTTCCCCCTCCTCCTATCTAACCATCTACCAAGGCTCCTCTCTGCAACCCAAAACACTGCCTTTCCCCGATGCACAGCCCTCCCTATGCATCCAAAGGGGTGTTGCTCACACAGGGTGCTATAACTCCTGTCCTGGAGTCTGTGCTCACCGCCAATCCACCCACTTCTCGAGAGCCTGTGCTCTGCTTGCCCGGGTACCAGCCAGTGCCTGTGCCAATGGTGTTTGTTTGGTGACTGGCTGACTCAATGTTGGGGTGCCTGAATGAACCTCATGTCTTTGGTATTTGTAAAGAAGCATACTGAGTCGTCACAGGGTCATAGGGGGAGAGCTTATAGAAGGAAAGGGCATCCGAAAGCAGATAGGGAATGGAGGCGGAGGTGAAGAGCAGGCCCAACAAGGAAGGATGGGCAAGCGAGGGTCACCTGAACAGACCCGAGGTGACTCCTGCTCATTTCCCCTCGGAGTCCTGGAACAAGGGCGCCTGCTCTGTAGCTCGGATCTACAGTAGCGTAGAGGTTTCTGAGTATAATGTTAGAGCAGTTAGCCCCTTCTGTAAAGAAATGAATTTATAGGAATAGAGTAATAGTGGCTCCAAAGAGGTTAAATTAACCAA